>NC_136508.1:90656004-90791004 GCF_053919585.1 Euprymna scolopes | reverse complement strand
ATATACCTATGGATATGTGTGTATATATATAAATAACTATGGATATGTGTGTATATATATATATATAACTATGGATGTGTGTGTATATGTATATATACCTATGGATATGTGTCTATATATATATATATATATGTAACTATGGATATGTGTCTATATATATATATATATATATATATATGTGTAACTATGGATATGTGTGTATATATATATATATATATATATATGTAACTATGGATATGTGTGTATGTATATATATATATATATGTAACTATGGATATGTGTGTATATATATATATATATATGTAACTATAGATATGTGTATATATATATATACCAATGGATATGTTTGTATATATATATATATATATATATATACCTATTGATATGTGTGTATATATATATATATATACCTATGGAAATGTGTGTATATATATATATATATATATATATATATATATATATATATATATATATACCTATGGATATGTGTGTATATATATATATATATATACCTATGGATATGTGTGTATATATATATATATACCTATGGATATGTGTGTATATATATATACATACCTATGGATATGTGTGTATATATATATATATATACCTATGGATATGTGTGTATATATATATATATACCTATGGATATGTGTGTATATATATATATATACCTATGGATATGTGTGTATATATATATATATACCTATGGATATGTGTGTATATATATATATATACCTATGGATATGTGTGTATATATATATATATACCTATGGATATGTGTGTATATATATATATATACCTATGGATATGTGTGTATATATATATATACCTATGGAAATGTGTGTATATATATATATATCTCTATGGATATGTGTGTATATATATATATACCTATGGAAATGTGTGTGTATATATATATATCTCTATGGATATGTGTGTGTATATATATATATATATACCTATGGATATGTGTGTATGTATATATACCTATGTATATGTATGTGTATATATATATATATATAAATATGGATATGTGTGTATATATATATACCTATGTATATGTGTGTATATATATATATATACCTATGGACATGTGTGTATATATATACCTATGGATATGTGTGTACATATATATATATACCTATGGATATGTGTGTATATATATATATATATATACCTATGGATATGTCTGTGTATATATATATATACCTATGGATATGTGTGTGTATATATATATATATATACCTATGGATATATGTGTATATATATATATATACATATATACCTATGGATATGTGTGTATATATATATATATACCTATGGATATGTGTGTATATATATATATACCTATGGATATGTGTATATATATATACCTATTGATATGTGTGTATATATATATATACCTATGGATATGTGTGTGTGTGTATATATATATACCTATGGATATGTGTATATATATATATACCTATGGATATGTGTATATATATATATATATACCTATGGATATGTGTGTGTATATATATACCTATTGATATGTGTCTATATATATATATATATATACCTATTGATATGTGTCTATATATATATATATATATATATACCTATGGATAGGTTTGTGTATATATATATATATACCTATGGATATGTGTCTATATATATATATATATATATATATATATATATATATACCTATGGATAGGTTTGTGTATATATATATATATACCTATGGATATGTGTCTATATATATATATATATATATATATATATATATATACCTATGGATATGTTTGTATATATATATATATATACCTATGGATATGTGTCTATATATATATATATATACCTATGGGTATGTTTGTATATATATATATATATATATATACCTATGGATATGTTTGTATATATATATATATATATACCTATGGATATGTTTGTATATATATATATATATATATACCTATGGATATGTGTATATATATATATATATATGTATATATACCTATGGATATGTGTATATATATATATATATATGTATATATACCTATGGATATGTGTATATATATATATATATATATATATATATATGTATATATACCTATGGATATGTTTGTATATATATATATACCTATGGATATGTGTGTATATATGTATATACCTATGGATATGTGTGTATATATGTATATACCTATGGATATGTGTGTATATATATATATATATATATATATATATATACCTATGGATATGTGTGTATATATATATATACCTATGGATATGTGTGTATATATATATATACCTATGGATATGTGTGTATATATATATATACCTATGGATATGTGTGTATATATATATATACCTATGGATATGTGTATATATATATATACCTATGGATATGTGTGTATATATGTATCTCCCTATGGATATGTGTATATATATATATATATATATATATATATATATACCTATGGATATGTGTGTATATGTATATATACCTATGGATATGTGTGTATATGTATATATACCTATGGATATGTGTGTATATGTATATATACCTATGGATATGTGTGTATATGTATATATACCTATGGATATGTGTGTATATGTATATATACCTAAGGATATGTGTGTATATATATATATATACCTATGGATATGTGTGTATATATATACCTATTTATATGTGTGTATATATATATATACCTATGGATATGTGTGTATATATATATATACCTATGGATATGTGTGTATATATATATATACCTATGGATATGTGTGTATATATATATATACCTATGGATATGTGTGTGTATATATATATATACCTATGGATATGTGTGTGTATATATATATATACCTATGGATATGTGTGTATATATATATATATACCTATGGATATGTGTGTATATATATATATATACCTATGGATATGTGTGTATATATATATATATACCTATGGATATGTGTGTATATATATATATATACCTATGGATATGTGTGTATATATATATATATACCTATGGATATGTGTGTATATATATATATATATATACCTATGGATATGTGTGTATATATATATATATACCTATGGATATGTGTGTATATATATATATATACCTATGGATATGTGTGTATATATATATATATACCTATGGATATGTGTGTATATATATATATATACCTATGGATATTTGTATATATATATATATACCTATGGATATGTGTGTGTATATATATATATATATATATATCCCTATGGATATGTTTGTATATATATGTACCTATTGATATGTGTGTATCTGTATATATATATACCTATGGATATGTGTTTGTATATATATATATGTACCTATTGATATGTGTGTATCTGTATATATATATATACCTATGGATATGTGTTTGTATATATATATATATGTACCTATTGATATGTGTGTATCTGTATATATATATACCTAAGGATATGTGTTTGTATATATATATATATACCTATTGATATGTGTGTATATATATATATACCAATGGATATGTGTATATATATATATATATACCTATTGATATGTGTGTATATATATATATACCTATTGATATGTGTGTATATATATATATACCAATGGATATGTGTATATATATATATACCAATGGATATGTGTATATATATACCTGTGGATATGTGTATATATATATATACCTATGGATATGTATATATATATATATATATATATGTAACTATGGATATGTGTGTGTATATATATATACTTATGGATATGTGTGTATATATATTTATATACCTATGGATATGTGTGTATATATATTTATATACCTATGGATATGTGTATATATATATATATATATACCTATGGATATGTGTGTATATATATTTATATACCTATGGATATGTGTATTTATATATATATATATATATATATACCTATGGAAATGTGTGTATATATATATATATATATATATACCTATGTATATGTGTGTGTATATATATATATACTTACCTATGGATATGTGTGTATATATATATATACATACCTATGGATATGTGTGTGTATATATATATACATACCTATGGATATGTGTGCGTATATATATATACCTAGTGATATGTGTGTATATATATATACCTATGGATATGTGTGTATATACTTATATACCTATGGATATGTGTGTATATATATATATATACCTATGGATATGTGTGTATATATATATATATATACCTATGGATATGTGTGTATATATATATATATACCTATGGATATGTGTGTATATATATATATATACCTATGGATATGTGTGTATATATATATATACCTATGGATATGTGTGTATATATATATATATACCTATGGATATGTGTGTATATATATATACCTACGGATATGTGTGTATATATATATACCTATGGGTATGTGTGTGTATATATATATACCTATGGATATGTGTGTATATATATATATATATATACCTATGGATTTGTGTGTGTATATATATATACCTGGTGATATGTGAGTATATATATACCTGTTGATATGTGTGTATATATATGTATATATACCTATAGATATGTGTGTATATATATATATATATATATACCTATTGATATGCGTATATATATATATATAACTATGGATATGTGTGTATATATATATACCTATGGATATGTGTGTATGTATATATATATGTAACTATGGATATGTGTGTATGTATATATATGTAACTATGGATATGTATGTATATATATATGTAACTATGGATATGTGTGTATGTATATATATGTAACTATGGATATGTGTGTATGTATATATATATGTAACTATGGATATGTGTGTATATATATATATATGTAACTATGGATATGTGTGTATATATATATATATATATGTAACTATGTATATGTGTGTGTATATATATATATATATATATATATACCTATGGATATGTGTGTATCTATATATATACCTATGGATATGTGTGTATATATATATATACCTATGGAAATGTGTGTATATATATATATACCTATGGATATGTGTGTGCATATATATATATACATACCTATGGAAATGTGTGTGCATATATATATATATACATACCTATGGAAATGTGTGTATATATATATATATACCTATGGATATGTGTGTGTATATATATATACATACCTATGGATATGTGTGTGTATATATATATATATACATACCTATGGATATGTGTGTGTATATATATATATATACATACCTATGGATATGTGTGTGTATATATATATATACATACCTATGGATATGTGTGTATATATATATATACATACCTATGGATATGTGTGCGTCCATATATATATACCTATGGATATGTGTGTATATATATATATACCTATGGATATGTGTGTATATATACATATATACCTATGGATATGTGTGTGTATATATATATATATATACCTATGGATATGTGTGTGTATATATATATATATACCTATGGATATGTGTGTATATATATATACCGATAGATATGTGTGTGTATATATATATATACCTATTGATATGTGTGTGTATATATATATATATATATACCTATGGATATGTGTGTGTATATATATACCTATGGATATGTGTGAGTATATATAGATATATATACCTATGGATATGTGTGTGTATATATATATACCTATGGATATGTGTGTGTATATATATATATACCTATGGATATGTGTGTGTATATATATATATACCTATGGATATGTGTGTGTATATATATATATACCTATGGATATGTGTGTGTATATATATATATACCTATGGATATGTGTGTGTATATATATATATACCTATGGATATGTGTGTGTATATATATATATATACCTATGGATATGTGTGTGTATATACTTATATACCTATGGATATGTGTGTGTATATATATATACCTATGGATATGTGTGTATATATATATATACCTATGGATATGTGTGTGTATATATATATATACCTATGGATATGTGTGTATATATATATATATATACCTATGGATATGTGTGTGTATATATATATATACCTATGGATATGTGTGTGTATATATATATATACCTATGGATATGTGTGTGTATATATATATATATCTAAGGATATGTGTGTGTATATATATATATATACCTAAGGATATGTGTGTGTATATATATATATACCTATGGATATGTGTGTGTATATATATATACCTATGGATATGTGTATATATATATAATATATATACCTATGGATTTGTGTGTATATATATGCCCATGGATATGTGTGTGTGTATATATATATATGCCTATGGATATGTGTGTGTGTATATATATATATATATATATATATACCTATGGATATGTGTGTGTATATATATATATATAATTTCATTCGGTTTTTTTCTATTTTTTCTTTAAACATAACGTCAACCACCGCTGGTACATTTTTTCATTCCTTATACATATATATACCTATGGATATGTGTATATATATATATATATATATACCTATGGATATGTGTATATATATATATATATATATGGATATGTGTATATATATATATATATATATATATATATATATATATATATATATATAATGTATAAGGAATGAAAAAATGTACCAGCGGTGGTTGACGTTATGTTTAAAGAAAAAATAGAAAAAAACCGAATGAAATTATTAAAAAATCAACGTTTCGTCCTTGACTTAGAGGACATCTTCAGGATAATTGAAATAAAAATGTGATAAAAGAAAAAGTCATAGATCGTGCGAAAAAAGACAGTTTTTTAAAATCCAACCCATGTCGGGAAAGGACGAATATGTGTGCGTATGGGAAGGTTGTTTGATGTCTATATATACAATTTTAAAATGCATTTAAAATAAATATGTACATTTTTTTTTTTTTTTTTTTTTTTTTTTTCTCTTCTGCGAAACTACTCATTTTCCTGAAACATTCAAAGAAAAACGGCTAGCCAGGATCCACCCTGATACCTTGCTCTTTGATTATTATTTTCCCTATGCTAGGGGTTAAATGGTAGAAGCCTTTTCTTTGCGTAATAGTATTAGTATTCAAAATTAGTGCTGATTCTAAAAGTCTTCTTTTAGCTCTATCTATCACGTATTTAATAATTTTCGCTTGATCTAAATTAAATGAGTGATCGTGTTCTGCACAATGGCAAAAAAGTGCATTTAGGGCGTTACCATTCCTCATATCTCTTCTGTGCTCGTTAAGTCTTAATTTCAATTTTCCTATGTACGCTTGTTGACAGTTGTTACATGGGATGGAATATATACCGGCATCGGATGTGAGGGTTTTGGGAGAGTGCTTGGTAGTTTTTAATGTCTGTTTTATGGTTGAGGAAGTTGTTTGTATCAGGTGAAAACCAAGTCTATTAAGAGTGTCGTAGATTTTTGTGTTTTTGGTGTGGGTGGGAATGAAAAGATGTCTGTTTAATAGTGAGGTATCTGTTTTATTTTTCTGTGTGTTTATGTTATAGTGTATTTTCGTAGCTTTTTTCTTTGCGTAAGAAATGAAATAGGATGGATATTGTAGTTTTCTTAAAACATTCGTAATATATTGAAATTCATCATTAAGATATTGGGGACTGCATATTCTAAAGGCACGTAAGAAAAAACCTATAATCATGCCCGTCTTTATTTTATCATTGTGGTGTGAGTAGTAATGAATATAGTCGTTTTTGTGTGTGGTCTTTCTATGTACTTTGAAACTCAGATCAGTTTCTGATCTGATGAGGAATATGTCTAGAAAAGCTAGGGAGTGGTCTTGTTCGGATTCATGTGTGAAATTTATAGATGGTTCCACTGAATTTAATTTATTTCTAATTTGTTCTATTTGTGTGTTTTTAGGGAGAAAAATAAGAATGTCATCTATATATCTAAAATATGTGGAGTTTTTAGGAAGTCTGTGTTTAAAAGAGTTGGTTTCTAAGAATTCTAAGAATAAGCAGGCTAGTACACCACTAAGGGGGTTACCCATAGGGAGTCCAAATTTCTGTCTATAGTAAGAATTATTAAATTGAAAGTAGGTTCTATCAGTGATGAGTTTTATAATTTGTATTAGTGTATCTGAGGAAAAAGGTAGGTCGGCTTTAATTTTGATTAAGTGCTTGTGGAGTAGATTAAGGCATTTTTTGATTGGAATATTGGTGTACAGGGAAATTATGTCTAAACTATGCATGGTTTTATTTTGCATGTCCATATTTTTTATTCTATTTAGGAGGTCACCAGAGTTTTTGATATGTGAAGTGCTGATGGTGCCCATTAGTGGAGTTAAAATTTGGGCAATAGCTCGTGCTAATTTATGGGTGACGCTTCCAATGTTTGATATTATAGGTCTCATAGGGACGTTCTCTTTATGTATTTTTGGGAGGCCGTATAATATAGGAATAGTGGGGTGGTATTCTATGTTATTTATCCATTTTTTATCATTTCCGATAAGTTTCTTTACGGATTTATTAAAAGTATCGAAATCTTTTTCTATTGATTTTAAATCTATCGGAGTGTATATATCTCCGTCTGCCAATAGTGTGTGCATTTTCTTTAGATATAGGTCTTTATCTATTATAACTATACCCCCTCCTTTATCGGCTTGTGAAATAATAATGTCTTTATTTTTTGTTAAAAGTTTTAAGGCATCAATGTATCTTTTTGGTAGTGCTAATTCTTGAGGCTGGGTAGTTGTTAAAGCTATTATCCCTTGTATGAAGCCTTTAGTAAAATCAGAGTCCTCTTGTCTATAATTTTTTAGGGTTGTGTTAGTAGTGATTTTCGAATGCTTGCCGGTAGCGAATTTAAGACCGAAACTGAGAGCTTCAGTTTCAATGTCCGAGAGTGGTTTAGAAGTAAGGTTTAGAATAAGGTCTGGACGTCCCAAAGTTTTCCATTTGCTGTTTTTTATCAATTTCGCAAGTTTGTTATTCAATTTAAAGTTATGAAAACTACAATATCCATCCTATTTCATTTCTTACGCAAAGAAAAAAGCTACGAAAATACACTATAACATAAACACACAGAAAAATAAAACAGATACCTCACTATTAAACAGACATCTTTTCATTCCCACCCACACCAAAAACACTATCGAATTCATCTGCTGTTTTGCTGAAAATTATTTTCCCCCAGGACAAACGAGAGCATCCCCGTTCCAGGAAGGGGGCTGCTCCGCATCCCCGTTCCAGGACACTGTCCAGGTACCTGCTGTCTAGTCTGTGGCTGCTCAGCTGTCAATGTCTGTGGTACCAGCTGTTTGTCTTTGTTTTATCGTTGAAAATAATGATAAAATAAACCAACCATTCAATTCAATTCAAATAAATTCATCATTGCGATCAATTTATTTGAATTGAATTGAATGGTTGGTTTATTTTATCATTATTTTCAACGATAAAAATATCACATCTTAAAAATACCAATGCAAGTTGCATCGTAAACTATTTGCTACGTACGGTGAAATGATAATAAGTGACAATTTCCTGGAGTTTTATTCCAGCAGCCAACCATCCCCAACGTGCTGTCGACGGTCAAATTTTTCAAGATTATTGCCTCAGGATTGATTTGTAGAAATCGGGATTGTTCTTCGAAAAAGAAATGAGCACATCGATTTTCCTCAAATAGCTACACAGACATTATCAGAGACATTCCTGAGTGCAGCTACAAAAATAAATATAATATCCAATCTCAGAAAGTACAAAGTTGAACAGCTCAACCACCATGAATTCACTATGAATTGCGTGGAATCTTTTGGAACGAGAAACAAAAAGTGTAATGTAATCGCACCACGCCACGTTGTATTTTATAGTTCCCTTTGTGTTCTGTTCTTCGATTGAAACAGGGAATTTTCTTTCTATGACGATATTCTGCTCGTCGACAAAATTAATATCTAAGGACACAAAATATGTATCAAAATTATTTTTCTCAAAGGAGAATCAAAAGGACACAACTAAAACAATCTTCTTAGATTGTTTTAGTTGTGCCCTTTGAGAATAATAATTTATCAGTTGTTTACTCGTTTACTGAGAATTGTTATTGCAGTTCTAAACAAATATCTAAAATTTAACGTCTACATAATTTAACGTAAAATTTAACGTCAAAAAAGGTCTAACAGAGCCAAATACCGTCCTTCTTCTCGGCAGGTTCGAACTGACGAAAATTAACAAAAAGTGCAGAAAGTAAACTTATACCGCTGATGAAGAAGTGCGTTTCTTGACCCAAATGCGGAGAAGTTGAATGTGTTAAATAAAAAGTATTTCTCTAATTAAAATTTCAACAAAACCTATTAAAATATAAAAGTTAATACAGTCAGGAGTTTTAAGTGGGCTTCATTTTGTGATTTATTTTAAATTTAATAATTTAAATTTTTGACGTCGAATAATTTGGAAAAATATTAATCTTAATTAAAATCTATGCAAGAAAATATGTATCGATAAAAAATGGAAAATGCTGTCTGACGAGAACAGGCAAATCTGAATTATTTCTCTAATCCTATTATTGCAGGGCGAACTAGGGAAAATGTAACATTAAATGTTTGTCGAGCTTCACCCACATACTCTTTGATTCTTCAGAAATTTCCTGACTGAGATTCAAAGCATTCTGGACTGAACGCACACTACCCTCCAGTAGCAACTGAAGATGTTGACTGAATGAGGATACAGACAAAATTCTACAGAGGAACTGACGACAATGTTCTGAAATACACGGGAGCTTGAGTTTGCTAAGCTCTAATCAAAATTTCACCCCAAAAAATTGATAAAGGACCTGAAGTCATGAAACTTTCTGAGGAATAACATGCACAAAACGCCTTAAAAACTATGGAAGACAAGAGATATGGTATGAGTCATGAAAACAACTAAGTACAGTCCAGAAGAAAAAATTAGTCTGCAATAAATCTCAAATTCATTGAGAAAGAAACTTCAAAAGATCAGAAAAATTTTAACATAACCCACGAAGAGCTCAAAAACGAAAAGATACAAGGTCTACACGTAGAAAAAAAGAAAAAAAGGAACGCTAGAAGAAAGCTCTCCATCAACAAAGGAGGAAAAAAAAAAAAGTTCACTATGTAAGAGTCCGGCCAAAGGAACTGAGACGACAACAACTATGGAAAGCAGTAATTGCAGTAAATGCAGTAAGGAGATTTTAACGATGGAGAGTTGGTTGAATCGTCGAAAACTAGGAAACGTTGAAACTTAGAAAATATTAGTTTGCGATGAATAGATTAGTAAAAAAAAAACGAAAAAAAAAACGGCCGCACGAAAAAAAAAATAACAAAAATAAAAACAGTCTTCCAGTCTTTTTTTATTAAAAAAAATTATTGAAGTATTCATATTTTTTGACTTGCTTACAAAGAAAGATAAAATGTTAAATAGAAGGGTGTGTTATTTCAGTTTATTAATGTGTAAGTTATGTAGACGTGAATTTCATGCATAAAGTGGGCATACAATTTTATTAATAGTTAAATGTTCATTAATAGTTAATGTTTATATTTATTTTACAATTAATGTAATGTCAAATCCTTATGTGCCAAATTTGTTTTTAAAAAAGGTCCGTCTCTTACGTTGAACGGTCCGTTGAACGGTACCTTGAACAAATAAAAAGAAAACAAAAGAAAAAGGCTATCTCTTCGCTTTGCTCTAGACTTTTTCAAAACGTTCTCATTTTTTCGCTGGCCTGGTGTTGCTTTGTTGATTTTTAAGATTTGAATTGACACGACATTTATTGCAGTGATAGAAACTCTAAATCTCCTGACTGTATTAACTGCAACTGTTGCAATTCATAGTTGACGTTACTTTTGATCACTTTTCCACCTTTTCGCTGACCTTGAATCCCCCAATTTTTTCTTTTCCGTTTCTCCGAAGAATGAGAGCAACGGTATACGTGCCAATCATTTCTTACGACATGTAGATCAAATTTCGAAGTGACGTCTTACCGAGTTGACCCAACAGCTCTGATTTGGCGTAATCCATAACTTTCAGTTGCTACCATTCTAGATTCATCTGAGGAAAAAATTGATGAGAACGAAAAAAAAGAGAGAAAATTTCGGGCATCATCTTGAACATTGTGAAGTTAATACAGTCAGGAGTTTTATAGGGCGGTTACCAGATTCATGGATGGCCAGAGAAAGAATTATTTGAAACGAAAAAATGCGAAAAAATGAAAAAGTGAAAACGACTTTAAAAAAGTCAAAAAAACTCACCGGCTAAGAAGGAATGGACCCCGCCCCCCAAACAAAAAAAGATAAAGACACACTAGAAATGTTTTCATCAAGAAATGAGTATGCCGAAAAAAAAAGGAAACGCTAATCGCAAAAGGTTCGTCTCTTGACTCTTTTTCAAACGTTTGTCCGTTTCAAGAAAAAAAGAAAATCGAGAAAACATTTGAATCAATGGCCACTACCAGGTCCGAATATCTGTGAATGTTGGCGCCAATAAATCCAGCAACCTTCCATTTACTTGTACCACTATGCAGAATGGAAATTAACTTGAAAAGTTGATCACCCGTCAGCAGAGGCACAAACATTGGCGACAGCCTCATAAGTACACAGTAAGCTGCAAGGCGAGCCGGCTGCGGAGTCTAGGCAGTTACGCTAAGCCAAATGTTGCCGAAAACCCTTTTTTACCCTTCCAAGATGCGAATATACTCTTCCAAGTCGGGCAAGCCAAGCGATGGTGGTCCACTTAACTGCTATTTTAAGGAAACCTCCATCGCTCGGGTCAGCCTATTGATCATTTTGCGTTGGTTATATTAGTTAGTTAATGTTGTTAATGTTGTCAGCTGTTCGCGGGAATCTTCATCGTCATCGATGCGGTGGTGGTGGACTCTTGCTCTTCGAAGACATGAGATTGGAGTACGCGTGGAGTCTGAAGATTGTGCAGGTTTTATTAGTTTAACTTAAAAAGTAAAAGAAGACCAGGAAAACCTGCACAAGAAGGGGAGGACAGAATCCAACAATTACGAATAAAAAAAGTTTACTCGTAATTGTCCTCCTCGATTTTTCGTTTTTCGATCTTTTGTCATTTAAATTTTCCGTCTGACTTCTTTTGTCACCGTATCTGTTCCACTTTTGCCACCGTACCCAATTGTGCACTTTTACGAGGGGGACGACATACAATTCTAACAATGCAGCCTCGATGATTGTCCATGTATGTTAAATGTAATTTTCAGCTTATTTACGAACGTATTGTGTCAAAATAGCGCCCACAACGTTTTTTCTCATATTCAATATTGTTTTTATTCTCATATGCCATATTGTGTAAATTTTTTGGCTATTTCTCCTGCTGTTGTGAATACATCTAAAGTTAAATTCTGCTTCTGAGCAAACTCTGGACCGGCTTGATTGTAAGGCTCATGTTTTTATTGAAAAAGCCTTTACCTCTTCTGGCTTGCTTCCAAGACTAACACTATAGAGTTTAAAAAAAAAAAGAAAATCTTGTAGATATTGTTCATGTTACCTTGGGGCCTTTTTTTCTTTGCAGCTCTCATTCTTCTTTCACCTTCTGCGAGCAAGTGCGATCTTTAAGGTGTATTTTTGATGATGCTGTATTCGGATCTTGGAGATATTTTTACTGTATTTTACTGTATTAATACAGACTCGATATTTGATCAACATGGGATCGGTTTATGTTGGCACGCTACCGTTGCTACCATGCTAGATTCTTCGGAGAACAACGTAAAAAACGGAAAAGAAAAAATTGTGAGAGATTGATTCAAGATTGAAAGCCACCCAGGCCAAGGTGGGAAAGTATTCAAAATTGTGACGTTAACAACTATGAAATGCAGTAGTTGCAGTTAATGCGACTGAGATTTAGACTGTCTATCGCTATCAGTTACTAGCTGACGATAGCCAGAGGAAGAATTAATTAAAAGGAAATAATCTACAATAAATAAAACTCATCTCAATTAATTCCAATCCAAGCAACGAAGCAACACCAGGCCAGCGAAAAAATGAGAACGTTCTAAAAATTTTACCAAGCAAAGCGAAAGGTCCAGCCGGCTTGCGTCGCCGCCGTTGAGGCTGATTGGCCATAACTATAGGGCTCGATTTTGAACTGTGTTTGTGGCTGTCGCCTAAGTTTGTTCCTCTGCTTCCAGGCAGTCATTTCTTACGCAAGCTTTGGTCAGCTTTGGAACCTTTGAAGTAAATTATACTGTATATTACAAAGTAGAGAATCTCCTAGTTGGCCTTTTTCTTATTGATCCAAATGTTTTCTCGCATATGTGTTTTTTCATACAATTTTCATACGCATATCGAACAGCTTCGTTTGTTAAGACGTTCTAACAATGCAGCCTCGATGATTGTCCATGTATGTTAAATGTAATTTTCAGCTTATTTACGAACGTATTGTGTCAAAATAGCGCCCACAACGTTTTTTCTCATTTTTTCGCTGGACTTTTAAAATTAGACTTCATTGAGATGAGTTTTATTTATTAAGTTTTGAAAACTTAACGTTTCGATCAATTCTTTTGCTGTTTTCGGGTAGCAACATACGACAACGTGTTTTTTTTTTTTTAAAGGTGTTTCACTTAAGACTGCAATTTCTAAACAAACACTACTTTTTTTTGTCAAAACTCGAATATATTTTCTGTTTATTGACTAAATATTTCAAGCCCCAGTTTTGTTTGTCAGACAACGTAAGGTGGTTTTCAAAAAAAATTTTATTAAAGCTCCAATTGTTTTTGTAACGTTGTTTAAAGAAAAAGGTTTACTTCGAACTTTATTTTAATCTTGATTGAAAAGAATTAAGTTCGTAAAATTCATTCCTGCATGCACTAAAAAAAAATTAAAATTAATTTGTAAAAAGAAATTAAAATTAATTTTTAAAAGAAATTACGAGTTCTTTTATATTTTAATTGCAATTTCTGTTTCGTACCAGCCCAAAAAATAAAAATAAACATATAATGCTCATCACAAAAAAATGAACTTCAATTATGGAATATATACCAATCGGTACGGACCCGACTATGGAAGATCAGATAATAAATAAACGTGGATTTATAAAATCAAGAATCCAACCTTAATCGCCCTTCGGGGCCGGTGGCACAGTTGAATCTCTACGGTTCCAGATAATCATTGTCTGAAGATAGCGGTTTCAATCCCACCCAAAAAATAAAAATTAACATATAATGCTCATCTCATAAAAATGAATTCCAATTAAGGAATAATATTACAGCAATCGGTACGGACCCGACTATGGAAGATCAGATAATAAATAAACGTGGATTTATAAGATCAAGAATCCAACCTTGATCGCCCTTCGGGGCCCCTGGCGCAGTTGATAGAGACGTTGAATCTCTACGGTTCCAGATGAACATTGTCTGAAGATAGCGGTTTCAATCCCACCCAAAGCGTGCCAGAGTTTAATTGGTCAAAAATGTCATGAGACGACAAAAAATATATATACCAATCGGAACGGACCCGACTATGGAAGATCAGATAATAAATAAACGTGGATTTATAAGATCAAGAATCCAACCTTGATCGCCCTTCAGGGCCCCTGGCGCAGTTGATAGAGACGTTGAATCTCTACGGTGCCAGATGAATATTGTCTGAAGATAGCGGTTTCAATCCCACCCAAAAAATAAAAATTAACATATAATGCTCATCTCAAAAAAATGAATTCCAATTAAGGTATATATAGCAATCGGTACGGATACGACTATGGAAGATCAGAGATAAAATAAACGTGGATTTATAAGATCAAGAATCCAACCTTGATCGCCCTTCAGGGCCCCTGGCGCAGTTGATAGAGACATTGAATCTCTACGGTTCCAGATAATCATTGTCTGAAGATAGCGGTTTCAATCCCACCCAAAGCGTGCCAGAGTTTAATTGGTCAAAAATGTGGTGAGACGACAACAAATATATATATATACAAATCGGAACGGACCCGACTATATAAGATCAGATAATAAATAAACGTGGATTTATAAGATCAAAAATCAAACCTTGATCGCCCTTCGGGGCCGGTGGCGCAGTTGATAGAGACGTTGAATCTCTACGGTTCCAGATGAATATTGTCTGAAGATAGCGGTTTCAATCCCACCCAAATCGGTACGGACCCAACTATGGAAGATCAGATAATAAATAAACGTGGATTTATAAGATCAAGAATCCAACCTTGATCGCCCTTCAGGGCCCCTGGCGCAGTTGATAGAGACGTTGAATCTCTACGGTTCCAGATAATCATTGTCTGAAGATAGCGGTTTCAATCCCACCCAAAGCGTGCCAGAGTTTAATTGGTCAAAAATGTGGTGAGACGACAACAAATATATAGAAATACAAATCGGAACGGACCCGACTATGGAAGATCAGATAATAAATAAACGTGGATTTATAAGATCAAAAATCAAACCTTGATCGCCCTTCGGGGCCGGTGGCGCAGTTGATAGAGACGTTGAATCTCTACGGTTCCAGATGAATATTGTCTGAAGATAGCGGTTTCAATCCCACCCAAAAAATAAAAATTAACATATAATGCTCATCTCAAAAAAATGAATAATATATATATATATATATATATAGCAATCGGTACGGACCCGACTATGGAAGATCAGAGATTAAATAAACGTGGATTTATAAGATCAAGAATCCAACCTTGATCGCCCTTCAGGGCCCCTGGCGCAGTTGATAGAGACGTTGAATCTCTACGGTTCCAGATAATCATTGTCTGAAGATAGCGGTTTCAATCCCACCCAAAGCGTGCCAGAGTTTAATTGGTCAAAAATGTGGTGAGACGACAACAAATATATAGAAATACAAATCGGAACGGACCCGACTATTGAAGATCAGATAATAAATAAACGTGGATTTATAAGATCAAAAATCAAACCTTGATCGCCCTTCGGGGCCGGTGGCGCAGTTGATAGAGACGTTGAATCTCTACGGTTCCAGATGAATATTGTCTGAAGATAGCGGTTTCAATCCCACCCAAAAAATAAAAATTAACATATAATGCTCATCTCAAAAAAATGAATTCCAGTTAAGGTATAATATATATATATATATATATATATATATATATATATATATATATATATATATATATATATATATAGCAATCGGTACGGACCCAACTATGGAAGATCAGATAATAAATAAACGTGGATTTATAAGATCAAAAATCAAACCTTGATCGCCCTTCGGGGCCGGTGGCGCAGTTGATAGAGACGTTGAATCTCTACGGTTCCAGATGAATATTGTCTGAAGATAGCGGTTTCAATCCCACCCAAAAAATAAAAATTAACATATAATGCTCATCTCAAAAAAATGAATTCCAATTAAGGTATAATATATATATATATATATATAGCAATCGGTACGGACCCGACTATGGAAGATCAGAGATTAAATAAACGTGGATTTATAAGATCAAGAATCCAACCTTGATCGCCCTTCAGGGCCCCTGGCGCAGTTGATAGAGACGTTGAATCTCTACGGTTTCAGATAATCATTGTCTGAAGATAGCGGTTTCAATCCCACCCAAAGCGTGCCAGAGTTTAATTGGTCAAAAATGTGGTGAGACGACAACAAATATATATATATATACAAATCGGAACGGACCCGACTATATAAGATCAGATAATAAATAAACGTGGATTTATAAGATCAAAAATCAAACCTTGATCGCCCTTCGGGGCCGGTGGCGCAGTTGATAGAGACGTTGAATCTCTACGGTTCCAGATGAATATTGTCTGAAGATAGCGGTTTCAATCCCACCCAAATCGGTACGGACCCAACTATGGAAGATCAGATAATAAATAAACGTGGATTTATAAGATCAAGAATCCAACCTTGATCGCCCTTCAGGGCCCCTGGCGCAGTTGATAGAGACGTTTAATCTCTACGGTTCCAGATAATCATTGTCTGAAGATAGCGGTTTCAATCCCACCCAAAGCGTGCCAGAGTTTAATTGGTCAAAAATGTGGTGAGACGACAACAAATATATAGAAATACAAATCGGAACGGACCCGACTATGGAAGATCAGATAATAAATAAACGTGGATTTATAAGATCAAAAATCAAACCTTGATCGCCCTTCGGGGCCGGTGGCGCAGTTGATAGAGACGTTGAATCTCTACGGTTCCAGATGAACATTGTCTGAAGATAGCGGTTTCAATCCCACCCAAAGCGTGCCAGAGTTTAATTGGTCAAAAATGTCATGAGACGACAAAAAATATATATACCAATCGGAACGGACCCGACTATGGAAGATCAGATAATAAATAAACGTGGATTTATAAGATCAAAAATCCAACCTTGATCGCCCTTCAGGGCCCCTGGCGCAGTTGATAGAGACGTTGAATCTCTACGGTGCCAGATGAATATTGTCTGAAGATAGCGGTTTCAATCCCACCCAAAAAATAAAAATTAACATATAATGCTCATCTAAAAAAAATGAATTCCAATTAAGGTATATATAGCAATCGGTACGGATACGACTATGGAAGATCAGAGATAAAATAAACGTGGATTTATAAGATCAAGAATCCAACCTTGATCGCCCTTCAGGGCCCCTGGCGCAGTTGATAGAGACATTGAATCTCTACGGTTCCAGATAATCATTGTCTGAAGATAGCGGTTTCAATCCCACCCAAAGCGTGCCAGAGTTTAATTGGTCAAAAATGTGGTGAGACGACAACAAATATATATATATACAAATCGGAACGGACCCGACTATATAAGATCAGATAATAAATAAACGTGGATTTATAAGATCAAAAATCAAACCTTGATCGCCCTTCGGGGCCGGTGGCGCAGTTGATAGAGACGTTGAATCTCTACGGTTCCAGATGAATATTGTCTGAAGATAGCGGTTTCAATCCCACCCAAATCGGTACGGACCCAACTATGGAAGATCAGATAATAAATAAACGTGGATTTATAAGATCAAGAATCCAACCTTGATCGCCCTTCAGGGCCCCTGGCGCAGTTGATAGAGACGTTGAATCTCTACGGTTCCAGATAATCATTGTCTGAAGATAGCGGTTTCAATCCCACCCAAAGCGTGCCAGAGTTTAATTGGTCAAAAATGTGGTGAGACGACAACAAATATATAGAAATACAAATCGGAACGGACCCGACTATGGAAGATCAGATAATAAATAAACGTGGATTTATAAGATCAAAAATCAAACCTTGATCGCCCTTCGGGGCCGGTGGCGCAGTTGATAGAGACGTTGAATCTCTACGGTTCCAGATGAATATTGTCTGAAGATAGCGGTTTCAATCCCACCCAAAAAATAAAAATTAACATATAATGCTCATCTCAAAAAAATGAATTCCAGTTAAGGTATAATATATATATATATATATATATATATATATATATATATATATATAGCAATCGGTACGGACCCAACTATGGAAGATCAGATAATAAATAAACGTAGATTTATAAGATCAAAAATCAAACCTTGATCGCCCTTCGGGGCCGGTGGCGCAGTTGATAGAGACGTTGAATCTCTACGGTTCCAGATGAATATTGTCTGAAGATAGCGGTTTCAATCCCACCCAAAAAATAAAAATTAACATATAATGCTCATCTCAAAAAAATGAATAATATATATATATATATATATATAGCAATCGGTACGGACCCGACTATGGAAGATCAGAGATTAAATAAACGTGGATTTATAAGATCAAGAATCCAACCTTGATCGCCCTTCAGGGCCCCTGGCGCAGTTGATAGAGACGTTGAATCTCTACGGTTCCAGATAATCATTGTCTGAAGATAGCGGTTTCAATCCCACCCAAAGCGTGCCAGAGTTTAATTGGTCAAAAATGTGGTGAGACGACAACAAATATATAGAAATACAAATCGGAACGGACCCGACTATTGAAGATCAGATAATAAATAAACGTGGATTTATAAGATCAAAAATCAAACCTTGATCGCCCTTCGGGGCCGGTGGCGCAGTTGATAGAGACGTTGAATCTCTACGGTTCCAGATGAATATTGTCTGAAGATAGCGGTTTCAATCCCACCCAAAAAATAAAAATTAACATATAATGCTCATCTCAAAAAAATGAATTCCAGTTAAGGTATAATATATATATATATATATATATATATATATATATATATATATATATATATATATATAGCAATCGGTACGGACCCAACTATGGAAGATCAGATAATAAATAAACGTGGATTTATAAGATCAAAAATCAAACCTTGATCGCCCTTCGGGGCCGGTGGCGCAGTTGATAGAGACGTTGAATCTCTACGGTTCCAGATGAATATTGTCTGAAGATAGCGGTTTCAATCCCACCCAAAAAATAAAAATTAACATATAATGCTCATCTCAAAAAAATGAATTCCAATTAAGGTATAATATATATATATATATATATAGCAATCGGTACGGACCCGACTATGGAAGATCAGAGATTAAATAAACGTGGATTTATAAGATCAAGAATCCAACCTTGATCGCCCTTCAGGGCCCCTGGCGCAGTTGATAGAGACGTTGAATCTCTACGGTTTCAGATAATCATTGTCTGAAGATAGCGGTTTCAATCCCACCCAAAGCGTGCCAGAGTTTAATTGGTCAAAAATGTGGTGAGACGACAACAAATATATATATATACAAATCGGAACGGACCCGACTATATAAGATCAGATAATAAATAAACGTGGATTTATAAGATCAAAAATCAAACCTTGATCGCCCTTCGGGGCCGGTGGCGCAGTTGATAGAGACGTTGAATCTCTACGGTTCCAGATGAATATTGTCTGAAGATAGCGGTTTCAATCCCACCCAAAAAATAAAAATTAACATATAATGCTCATCTCAAAAAAAATGAATTCCAATTAAGGTATAATATATATATATATATATATAGCAATCGGTACGGACCCGACTATGGAATGTCAGAGATTAAATAAACGTGGATTTATAAGATCAAGAATCCAACCTTGATCGCCCTTCAGGGCCCCTGGCGCAGTTGATAGAGACGTTGAATCTCTACGGTTCCAGATAATCATTGTCTGAAGATAGCGGTTTCAATCCCACCCAAAGCGTGCCAGAGTTTAATTGGTCAAAAATATGGTGAGACGACAACAAATATATAGAAATACAAATCGGAACGGACCCGACTATTGAAGATCAGATAATAAATAAACGTGGATTTATAAGATCAAAAATCAAACCTTGATCGCCCTTCGGGGCCGGTGGCGCAGTTGATAGAGACGTTGAATCTCTACGGTTCCAGATGAATATTGTCTGAAGATAGCGGTTTCAACGGTACGGACCCAACTATGGAAGATCAGATAATAAATAAACGTGGATTTATAAGATCAAGAATCCAACCTTGATCGCCCTTCAGGGCCCCTGGCGCAGTTGATAGAGACGTTTAATCTCTACGGTTCCAGATAATCATTGTCTGAAGATAGCGGTTTCAATCCCACCCAAAGCGTGCCAGAGTTTAATTGGTCAAAAATGTGGTGAGACGACAACAAATATATAGAAATACAAATCGGAACGGACCCGACTATGGAAGATCAGATAATAAATAAACGTGGATTTATAAGATCAAAAATCAAACCTTGATCGCCCTTCGGGGCCGGTGGCGCAGTTGATAGAGACGTTGAATCTCTACGGTTCCAGATGAATATTGTCTGAAGATAGCGGTTTCAATCCCACCCAAAAAATAAAAATTAACATATAATGCTCATCTCAAAAAAAATGAATTCCAATTAAGGTATAATATATATATATATATATATAGCAATCGGTACGGACCCGACTATGGAAGATCAGAGATTAAATAAACGTGGATTTATAAGATCAAGAATCCAACCTTGATCGCCCTTCAGGGCCCCTGGCGCAGTTGATAGAGACGTTGAATCTCTACGGTTCCAGATAATCATTGTCTGAAGATAGCGGTTTCAATCCCACCCAAAGCGTGCCAGAGTTTAATTGGTCAAAAATATGGTGAGACGACAACAAATATATAGAAATACAAATCGGAACGGACCCGACTATTGAAGATCAGATAATAAATAAACGTGGATTTATAAGATCAAAAATCAAACCTTGATCGCCCTTCGGGGCCGGTGGCGCAGTTGATAGAGACGTTGAATCTCTACGGTTCCAGATGAATATTGTCTGAAGATAGCGGTTTCAATCCCACCCAAAAAATAAAAATTAACATATAATGCTCATCTCAAAAAAATGAATTCCAGTTAAGGTATAATATATATATATATATATATATATATATATATATATATATATATATATATATATATATATATATATATATATATATATATATATATATATATATATATATATAGCAATCGGTACGGACCCAACTATGGAAGATCAGATAATAAATAAACGTGGATTTATAAGATCAAAAATCAAACCTTGATCGCCCTTCGGGGCCGGTGGCGCAGTTGATAGAGACGTTGAATCTCTACGGTTCCAGATGAATATTGTCTGAAGATAGCGGTTTCAATCCCACCCAAAAAATAAAAATTAACATATAATGCTCATCTCAAAAAAATGAATTCCAGTTAAGGTATAATATATATATATATATATATATATATATATATATATATATATATATATATATATAGCAATCGGTACGGACCCAACTATGGAAGATCAGATAATAAATAAACGTGGATTTATAAGATCAAAAATCAAACCTTGATCGCCCTTCGGGGCCGGTGGCGCAGTTGATAGAGACGTTGAATCTCTACGGTTCCAGATGAATATTGTCTGAAGATAGCGGTTTCAATCCCACCCAAAAAATAAAAATTAACATATAATGCTCATCTCAAAAAAATGAATTCCAATTAAGGTATAATATATATATATATATAGCAATCGGTACGGACCCGACTATGGAAGATCAGAGATTAAATAAACGTGGATTTATAAGATCAAGAATCCAACCTTGATCGCCCTTCAGGGCCCCTGGCGCAGTTGATAGAGACGTTGAATCTCTACGGTTCCAGATAATCATTGTCTGAAGATAGCGGTTTCAATCCCACCCAAAGCGTGCCAGAGTTTAATTGGTCAAAAATATGGTGAGACGACAACAAATATATATATACAAATATATATATATATAAAAATCGGAACGGACCGGACTATATAAGATCAGATAATAAATAAACGTGGATTTATAAGATCAAAAATTTAACCTTGATCGCCCTTCGGGGACGGTGGCGCAGTTGATAGAGACGTTGAATCCTTACGGTTCCAGATGAATATTGTCTGAAGATAGCGGTTTCAATCCCACCCAAAAAATAAAAATTAACATATAATGCTCATCTCAAAAAAATGAATTCCAATTAAGGTATAATATATATATATATATATATATATATATATATATATATATATATATAGCAATCGGTACGGACCCAACTATGGAAGATCAGATAATAAATAAACGTGGATTTATAAGATCAAAAATCAAACCTTGATCGCCCTTCGGGGCCGGTGGCGCAGTTGATAGAGACGTTGAATCTCTACGGTTCCAGATGAATATTGTCTGAAGATAGCGGTTTCAATCCCACCCAAAAAATAAAAATTAACATATAATGCTCATCTAAAAAAAATGAATTCCAATTAAGGTATATATAGCAATCGGTACGGATACGACTATGGAAGATCAGAGATAAAATAAACGTGGATTTATAAGATCAAGAATCCAACCTTGATCGCCCTTCAGGGCCCCTGGCGCAGTTGATAGAGACATTGAATCTCTACGGTTCCAGATAATCATTGTCTGAAGATAGCGGTTTCAATCCCACCCAAAGCGTGCCAGAGTTTAATTGGTCAAAAATGTGGTGAGACGACAACAAATATATATATATACAAATCGGAACGGACCCGACTATATAAGATCAGATAATAAATAAACGTGGATTTATAAGATCAAAAATCAAACCTTGATCGCCCTTCGGGGCCGGTGGCGCAGTTGATAGAGACGTTGAATCTCTACGGTTCCAGATGAATATTGTCTGAAGATAGCGGTTTCAATCCCACCCAAATCGGTACGGACCCAACTATGGAAGATCAGATAATAAATAAACGTGGATTTATAAGATCAAGAATCCAACCTTGATCGCCCTTCAGGGCCCCTGGCGCAGTTGATAGAGACGTTGAATCTCTACGGTTCCAGATAATCATTGTCTGAAGATAGCGGTTTCAATCCCACCCAAAAAATAAAAATTAACATATAATGCTCATCTCAAAAAAATGAATTCCAGTTAAGGTATAATATATATATATATATATATATATATATATATATATATATATAGCAATCGGTACGGACCCAACTATGGAAGATCAGATAATAAATAAACGTGGATTTATAAGATCAAAAATCAAACCTTGATCGCCCTTCGGGGCCGGTGGCGCAGTTGATAGAGACGTTGAATCTCTACGGTTCCAGATGAATATTGTCTGAAGATAGCGGTTTCAATCCCACCCAAAAAATAAAAATTAACATATAATGCTCATCTCAAAAAAATGAATTCCAGTTAAGGTATAATATATATATATATATATATATATATATATATATATATATATATATATATATATATACATATAGCAATCGGTACGGACCCAACTATGGAAGATCAGATAATAAATAAACGTGGATTTATAAGATCAAAAATCAAACCTTGATCGCCCTTCGGGGCCGGTGGCGCAGT
This sequence comes from Euprymna scolopes, assembly GCF_053919585.1. Classification (NCBI taxonomy): domain Eukaryota; kingdom Metazoa; phylum Mollusca; class Cephalopoda; order Sepiida; family Sepiolidae; genus Euprymna; species Euprymna scolopes. Next base: position 90,766,294 of record NC_136508.1, on the reverse strand, counting down.
TGATAGAGACGTTGAATCTCTACGGTTCCAGATGAATATTGTCTGAAGATAGCGGTTTCAATCCCACCCAAAAAATAAAAATTAACATATAATGCTCATCTCAAAAAAATGAATTCCAATTAAGGTATAATATATATATATATATAGCAATCGGTACGGACCCGACTATGGAAGATCAGAGATTAAATAAACGTGGATTTATAAGATCAAGAATCCAACCTTGATCGCCCTTCAGGGCCCCTGGCGCAGTTGATAGAGACGTTGAATCTCTACGGTTCCAGATAATCATTGTCTGAAGATAGCGGTTTCAATCCCACCCAAAGCGTGCCAGAGTTTAATTGGTCAAAAATATGGTGAGACGACAACAAATATATATATACAAATATATATATATATAAAAATCGGAACGGACCGGACTATATAAGATCAGATAATAAATAAACGTGGATTTATAAGATCAAAAATTTAACCTTGATCGCCCTTCGGGGACGGTGGCGCAGTTGATAGAGACGTTGAATCCTTACGGTTCCAGATGAATATTGTCTGAAGATAGCGGTTTCAATCCCACCCAAAAAATAAAAATTAACATATAATGCTCATCTCAAAAAAATGAATTCCAATTAAGGTATAATATATATATATATATATATATATATATATATATATATATATATATAGCAATCGGTACGGACCCAACTATGGAAGATCAGATAATAAATAAACGTGGATTTATAAGATCAAAAATCAAACCTTGATCGCCCTTCGGGGCCGGTGGCGCAGTTGATAGAGACGTTGAATCTCTACGGTTCCAGATGAATATTGTCTGAAGATAGCGGTTTCAATCCCACCCAAAAAATAAAAATTAACATATAATGCTCATCTAAAAAAAATGAATTCCAATTAAGGTATATATAGCAATCGGTACGGATACGACTATGGAAGATCAGAGATAAAATAAACGTGGATTTATAAGATCAAGAATCCAACCTTGATCGCCCTTCAGGGCCCCTGGCGCAGTTGATAGAGACATTGAATCTCTACGGTTCCAGATAATCATTGTCTGAAGATAGCGGTTTCAATCCCACCCAAAGCGTGCCAGAGTTTAATTGGTCAAAAATGTGGTGAGACGACAACAAATATATATATATACAAATCGGAACGGACCCGACTATATAAGATCAGATAATAAATAAACGTGGATTTATAAGATCAAAAATCAAACCTTGATCGCCCTTCGGGGCCGGTGGCGCAGTTGATAGAGACGTTGAATCTCTACGGTTCCAGATGAATATTGTCTGAAGATAGCGGTTTCAATCCCACCCAAATCGGTACGGACCCAACTATGGAAGATCAGATAATAAATAAACGTGGATTTATAAGATCAAGAATCCAACCTTGATCGCCCTTCAGGGCCCCTGGCGCAGTTGATAGAGACGTTGAATCTCTACGGTTCCAGATAATCATTGTCTGAAGATAGCGGTTTCAATCCCACCCAAAGCGTGCCAGAGTTTAATTGGTCAAAAATATGGTGAGACGACAACAAATATATAGAAATACAAATCGGAACGGACCCGACTATTGAAGATCAGATAATAAATAAACGTGGATTTATAAGATCAAAAATCAAACCTTGATCGCCCTTCGGGGCCGGTGGCGCAGTTGATAGAGACGTTGAATCTCTACGGTTCCAGATGAATATTGTCTGAAGATAGCGGTTTCAATCCCACCCAAAAAATAAAAATTAACATATAATGCTCATCTCAAAAAAATGAATTCCAGTTAAGGTATAATATATATATATATATATATATATATATATATATATATATATATATATATATAGCAATCGGTACGGACCCAACTATGGAAGATCAGATAATAAATAAACGTGGATTTATAAGATCAAAAATCAAACCTTGATCGCCCTTCGGGGCCGGTGGCGCAGTTGATAGAGACGTTGAATCTCTACGGTTCCAGATGAATATTGTCTGAAGATAGCGGTTTCAATCCCACCCAAAAAATAAAAATTAACATATAATGCTCATCTCAAAAAAATGAATTCCAGTTAAGGTATATATATATATATATATATATATATATATATATATATATATATATATATATATATATATATATATACATATAGCAATCGGTACGGACCCAACTATGGAAGATCAGATAATAAATAAACGTGGATTTATAAGATCAAAAATCAAACCTTGATCGCCCTTCGGGGCCGGTGGCGCAGTTGATAGAGACGTTGAATCTCTACGGTTCCAGATGAATATTGTCTGAAGATAGCGGTTTCAATCCCACCCAAAAAATAAAAATTAACATATAATGCTCATCTCAAAAAAATGAATTCCAATTAAGGTATAATATATATATATATATAGCAATCGGTACGGACCCGACTATGGAAGATCAGAGATTAAATAAACGTGGATTTATAAGATCAAGAATCCAACCTTGATCGCCCTTCAGGGCCCCTGGCGCAGTTGATAGAGACGTTGAATCTTTACGGTTCCAGATAATCATTGTCTGAAGATAGCGGTTTCAATCCCACCCAAAGCGTGCCAGAGTTTAATTGGTCAAAAATATGGTGAGACGACAACAAATATATATATACAAATATATATATATATAAAAATCGGAACGGACCGGACTATATAAGATCAGATAATAAATAAACGTGGATTTATAAGATCAAAAATTTAACCTTGATCGCCCTTCGGGGACGGTGGCGCAGTTGATAGAGACGTTGAATCCTTACGGTTCCAGATGAATATTGTCTGAAGATAGCGGTTTCAATCCCACCCAAAAAATAAAAATTAACATATAATGCTCATCTCAAAAAAATGAATTCCAATTAAGGTATAATATATATATATATATATATATATATATATATATATATATATATATATATATAGCAATCGGTACGGACCCAACTATGGAAGATCAGATAATAAATAAACGTGGATTTATAAGATCAAAAATCAAACCTTGATCGCCCTTCGGGGCCGGTGGCGCAGTTGATAGAGACGTTGAATCTCTACGGTTCCAGATGAATATTGTCTGAAGATAGCGGTTTCAATCCCACCCAAAAAATAAAAATTAACATATAATGCTCATCTAAAAAAAATGAATTCCAATTAAGGTATATATAGCAATCGGTACGGATACGACTATGGAAGATCAGAGATGAAATAAACGTGGATTTATAAGATCAAGAATCCAACCTTGATCGCCCTTCAGGGCCCCTGGCGCAGTTGATAGAGACATTGAATCTCTACGGTTCCAGATAATCATTGTCTGAAGATAGCGGTTTCAATCCCACCCAAAGCGTGCCAGAGTTTAATTGGTCAAAAATGTGGTGAGACGACAACAAATATATAGAAATACAAATCGGAACGGACCCGACTATTGAAGATCAGATAATAAATAAACGTGGATTTATAAGATCAAAAATCAAACCTTGATCGCCCTTCGGGGCCGGTGGCGCAGTTGATAGAGACGTTGAATCTCTACGGTTCCAGATGAATATTGTCTGAAGATAGCGGTTTCAATCCCACCCAAATCGGTACGGACCCAACTATGGAAGATCAGATAATAAATAAACGTGGATTTATAAGATCAAGAATCCAACCTTGATCGCCCTTCAGGGCCCCTGGCGCAGTTGATAGAGACGTTTAATCTCTACGGTTCCAGATAATCATTGTCTGAAGATAGCGGTTTCAATCCCACCCAAAGCGTGCCAGAGTTTAATTGGTCAAAAATGTGGTGAGACGACAACAAATATATAGAAATACAAATCGGAACGGACCCGACTATGGAAGATCAGATAATAAATAAACGTGGATTTATAAGATCAAAAATCAAACCTTGATCGCCCTTCGGGGCCGGTGGCGCAGTTGATAGAGACGTTGAATCTCTACGGTTCCAGATGAATATTGTCTGAAGATAGCGGTTTCAATCCCACCCAAATCGGTACGGACCCAACTATGGAAGATCAGATAATAAATAAACGTGGATTTATAAGATCAAGAATCCAACCTTGATCGCCCTTCAGGGCTCCTGGCGCAGTTGATAGAGACGTTTAATCTCTACGGTTCCAGATAATCATTGTCTGAAGATAGCGGTTTCAATCCCACCCAAAGCGTGCCAGAGTTTAATTAGTCAAAAATGTGGTGAGACGACAACAAATATATAGAAATACAAATCGGAACGGACCCGACTATGGAAGATCAGATAATAAATAAACGTGGATTTATAAGATCAAAAATCAAACCTTGATCGCCCTTCGGGGCCGGTGGCGCAGTTGATAGAGACGTTGAATCTCTACGGTTCCAGATGAATATTGTCTGAAGATAGCGGTTTCAATCCCACCCAAAAAATAAAAATTAACATATAATGCTCATCTAAAAAAAATGAATTCCAATTTAGGTATAATATATGTATATATATATATAGCAATCGGTACGGACCCGACTATGGAAGATCAGAGATTAAATAAACGTGGATTTATAAGATCAAGAATCCAACCTTGATCGCCCTTCAGGGCCCCTGGCGCAGTTGATAGAGACGTTGAATCTCTACGGTTCCAGATAATCATTGTCTGAAGATAACGGTTTCAATCCCACCCAAAGCGTGCCAGAGTTTAATTGGTCAAAAATATGGTGAGACGACAACAAATATATAGAAATACAAATCGGAACGGACCCGACTATTGAAGATCAGATAATAAATAAACGTGGATTTATAAGATCAAAAATCAAACCTTGATCGCCCTTCGGGGCCGGTGGCGCAGTTGATAGAGACGTTGAATCTCTACGGTTCCAGATGAATATTGTCTGAAGATAGCGGTTTCAATCCCACCCAAAAAATAAAAATTAACATATAATGCTCATCTAAAAAAAATGAATTCCAATTAAGGTATAATATATATATATATATATATATATATAGCAATCGGTACGGACCCGACTATGGAAGATCAGAGATTAAATAAACGTGGATTTATAAGATCAAGAATCCAACCTTGATCGCCCTTCAGGGCCCCTGGCGCAGTTGATAGAGACGTTGAATCTCTACGGTTCCAGATTGTCTGAAGATAATTAACCAATAATATGCTCATCCCAAAAAAAATGAATTCCAATTAAGGTATATATTTCTTAAAAAGAAATAGGGGGAGTTAGGATAGGGTAGCCTGGTAAAAAGTTAGAAAGTCTTAAAATTTGTGCAGTGGGCATAAAGACTACAACTGTGAATGGCAGTAATTGGCAGTAAAATCTCTAAATGACGATCTCTGGTAGTAAAATTAATTGGCAGTAAATCTCTTAATATGCAGATTTTGAGATTTTAGATGAAAGCCTGTGAAAGTTAAAGGTGAGAAAATTTGAAAACAACTAAACCTATCCCCAACCTGAGGCCGAAAGCCGTTGGGACTATATTTTGAAAACAAATTAGATATGTGGACTGGGATCCAGGATTCCACTAGTATTTCAAACTGGACTAACCTTATTTGGGGGCTTATTTGCACAAACTCCTATCAAACTCAATCACAAACTCCTATCAAACTCAATGCACAAACAAACTCTATCAACTCAATCTATGCATCTGAAGATAGCGGTTTCAATCCCACCCAAAGCGTGCCAGAGTTTAATTGGTCAAAAATGTGGTGAGACGACAACAAATGTATAGAAATACAAATCGGAACGGACCCGGTTTCAATCCCACCCAAAAAATAAAAATTAACATATAATGCTCATCTGAATTCAATATTCTGCATCTATCAACTCAATCTATGCATCTGATTCTTATGAGAATCATATATCATAATCGAATCATTATCATATATCATAATCGAATCATTATCATATATCAGAATCATATATCATAATCGAATGGTAAAAGTAAGGTCACTTACTTTTAGTATCTTAATGACCAGATCATGCTCCCGATCCGAAACAGTTTTAAGCTAAGATCGCGAGAAACACCAACCATTTAACCATTAAACTATAATTTGTAAAGGAAGGGCTCAAACATACATTACTTCACTGTTTAACATACATTTATTAACCGACCAATTCCTGGTTCACCGACCGGGAGACTCCAAAAGCCGAATTTGCTTTTGGAAATAAAGTTGCGGAAATTCCGATCAAAGTTGGCGGTCTCTATAACAGATTCAAATTACAGACGAACGCTTTGGCCTGATCAGCGCGTGATCAAGTTGTTTTGAATCGATCACGGAACTAGTATGTTTTTGTGTGACCAAGTCACCTGCTCTTAAAACTTTAACTCTTTGCCTAAATGAACCTCCCCTTTGGTTACCGTGAGCACACCCACAGGAACAGGGTGGAAAAAAATATGCGACAGTCTCAAATACCTTTGATTTTTCATGGCCAACCTCGGGGGCAGCCAACCTCGGGGGCAGCCATTAACTATTTTTAGGGGATCCCCACCAGCCAACTGCCCGAGTTATCCTATATCGAGGGTTATATAGGATACACTTCAAGGATAACCCGCCAACGCCTTCATGATACTTCTTTTTAAACGTGTTGGACGCAAAAATGAGCATGTCAGCTGTTCCCGTTCAACTTCCACTAGCCAAACAAATTACTAATTTCTAACACCAGTGATCCAAACGAAATCTCTTGATTTACTACCAGAGATTTCTGGTAGTAAAATTAATTTGCCGTAAATTTCTAAATTTTCTTGCTATTTTCTCTTCCACGATGAAGGCAGCGACCCGGGTTAATTTAATTTTTATCCGGTGGCGATGTTTCTCAACCGGCTTTACGGCCTGAACATTGTGAAAATATGGCACCAAGGTGTACCTCAACTTGTCCGAGAAGGACAAGGTTTACATTTCAGCCCTTTTCTTTAGTTACATCTTCTGCGTCTTCTGCTTCGGATGGAGTAGATCCCACATTGCATAGCCGGGATATTCAACTCCAGGAGCCCTATGTATGGGGTGAACTAGACATCTTTGGAAGCTCTCTAGTGCCGATGAAAAATAAAATCGGGAGACTTTTGGACTCGAAGTACCCTACTCTAAAAATTTTGCTCAGGGCTAGGTTCTGCTTACGAGGGTGGGAAAACAACGACTGCATCCATTAATCGATTTTTCGCCCTGACAGCGTACGCGTACAACCTGGCGAATTTGTCGCCTCCTCCACTAATTTGTAAAGGCAGTGCTCCAACAGAGACGACAGCAGACTACTCTGGCGAACCGACATCAAAGGACTTTTCAACGTATGAAAACCGACATCAAACCGACATCAAAGGACTTTTCAACGTATGAAAATAGAAATCAAAAGCGGCGGATTAATCAAGAAACCATGGTCGACCCTATCGAACGCTTTAAATTGATTAGCGCTCTGCTGATTGAAAACAACTTGCACTTGGTGCGAACGATCACAGGATCGTGCGCACCAAGTGCAAGTTGTTTTCAATCGATCTCCCCGAGTCTGCAGTCGGTTTACAAGAACACGGGACAAAATCTTCAATTCTGTGTTCAGATTCTGTGTTGTGCCCTACCATGCCACTTTTTTTCTTTAAAAGTGTGACCACTCCTTTGGCTAGCTTTGGCTAACATTAGAACAAACATAGACCTTGGTAGAATTTGGGATTTGTTATAGCGAACCTGCTTCAACGGGGCGAGCTAACCTCCTGGGTACTTGGGTAAAGCGCGTGTTGCAGAAACCCATTGCAAATCTCTTTTATTTTTATTGTTTTTCTTCCAGGTTTTTCACCCTCCGAATGTGCTGCGTCAACGTTTAACCCTTGCTAGCAAATCGATGGAGGTCTACTGCGACCTCCACCAGCCTTTTGCCCAAAACAACTACCACTACCCCTGCTGAATTAGTGTTGTCAGCTGTTTCCGGAAGTCGTCATCTTTTCCGGCTGACTTCCTTTCTTTGCCACCGTACTATTGTTTTTCTCCATCTCTCTCATCCATGGCCACTCTGCCACTTGCACCAGGGGCACAACTTTCGGTGACCTTCTTTGGTCAGGCATCATGCAATTCCAACAGTGCAGCCCGTTATGATTGTCCATGGAAGCTGGGCAAGAATCGCGTTGAAACATTACAGCTTGTAATTTTTCTTTAGGGGGCAACCAACTAATGCAGTTGTTGCCCCTAAAGAAAAATGTAATGTAATGTTTCAACGCGATTCTTGCCCAGCTTACATTTTTTGAATTTTATATTTTAATTTTTTATTTTAATTATTTTTATTGTATATTTTTTAATTTTAATTGCGCTCACATGTTCCTCTTTCAAAACACAACGGGAGTTCGCCTCCATATTCATTTGTTCAGGTCGCCCTACCATTGCTGCCTCAAAATTGAGTGAAAAAAAAAAGCTTGTAAATAACATGAACGTCATGTCGGGGCATCCTATCCTTTGGGGTCTTTTTTTTTCGGGCTGTTATTTTTTCGGGCTGTTATTTGGTGATGCACCTGGCGTAACCGATTACGCCAGGTGCATCCCCGTCTTGGAAGTCCTCCAGACGTGCTGGACGCCATGCCACCGGACTTGGCGATCCCTGTCTTGTCTGCTGAAGTAGCTAAGCATTAGACAGTAACAATAGCAACGGGCGAGGTTCCAAAACTCTAATTTTGCACGCATCTATGGTTGCGTGTCGTGGAACTGACTTTTAATTTGCTGCCATTCTATCAGAATTTTTGTAGGAATTTTTGACACTTATATAAATATAAAAAAACTCTTTTTGTTTATTTTCTTTAAAAATATTTTTTCATTTGTAATTAATTTTACGAACTCAATATTTTTCAATTTAAAAATTTAAAAATCTTTTAAAATTTTTTTATTGATAATTTTTTTACGATATTTTCATTTCATAAAAGCATAAAATTTCACATTGACCATAAAAATACTTTTTCTTTTTTGTTCTTGTGGCGCCCTACCATTGCTATCTCAAAATTGAGTGAAAAAAAAAGCTTGTAAATATTGTTCATGTCGGGGCATCCTATCCTTTGGGGTCTTTTTGTTTTCGGGCTGTTATTTTTCGGGCTGTTATTTGCAGATCTGCACTCTTAATCGGAATCACCGTCTTGGAATTCATTTAATTTTTAAAAAAAATTTTTTATAAAAAAATTAAGTTTTATTTTGAAGAAAAAAAAAAAAATTAAGTTTTATTTTGGAGAATGAAGAATGAAAAAGAAAAAGTAATTTTATTTTGAACAAAAAAGAAAAAGTAGTTTTTTTAGAAATTTACCTGTACAGTTCGAAGTTTAAAACCCTTTTTTTTTTGTTTGTTTTTTCTTTTTTTTTATTTTTTAACGGAGATCCGCTTCACTGGATCGGGACTTTTAGGTCGCCCAGTATCTCCATCATTTTATCAAGGGGAACACTAGTAACCCCCTTCTCATTGTCCTCGAGGGTTACAAAGGATAGAGTTCGAGGGTAACCCGCCATGTACTCCACGTACTCCCGGTACTTATTTTCAAACAGGGACGTGTCATTCTTTCGGATTCCCGGCTGGCTGACTTGGTCTTTGCATCAACGCTGCGGGCGTTATCAATGGTTTGCAAGAAGACTACGCAAGAAGGTTGCTAGTTAGGAGCCGTACTGGAACCGACCGAACTCAACCGTCCGCTTTGTGGCTGCCTTTTTTGTTGTGGCAAGCCCCGATCGCACTGGGGGTGGCGACGTCCGGAACAGAACCTGGTGAAGTGCCTTTTCCCAACCCGCCGATGTGGGACCTTCGCGTAAAAAGGCATATCGCTACACTTGGAATATATGTATAGAATTGGAATATATGTATAGAATTGGTATGTATGTCCTTAGATCTTAGCAATCTTCTTATATCTTAGCAAACATTGGAATGTATAGAGTTGAAATATCTTTTATTCGCTGGACTATAAAAAATAGAAAAACTGAATAATAACAAATTAACAACAACCCCAAAGAATAGGGTCGGTCCTTTGAGAACCCCTTTGAACTTGACCAAAAAATTAGGACTTGCTTCGACAAAAATGCTAAAAACAAACAAAAATTCTTAAAAAAGGTGAAAACAACTAAACAACTAAACTTATGGGGGTAGGTTAGTAAGGCTAATTTCAAATATGGAGCACCCGAAGCAAGCAGGTCGTTCTCTAGTGGGGAGTGAAAACAAATTTGATTTTGTAGAAGTGTAGCACTGCCTAACCAATACTGGGAAAACGAACCTAGTGCCTCTTTGGATGCACAAACTAGTGTTGTGCACTCCTAACATCTATGCGATGTAATCTTTTCCAATCGCAAACGGGAGAGGGGCAGAGCGGTAGATAGATAGATAGATAGATAGATAGATAGATAGATAGATAGATTCAGGCATGAGGTCTCTTAAGTGGAATGGATGCTGTCAAGACTAAACTGGTTTCACTACATGAGGTCCTCCTCTAGTGTTTCTGCCATTACTGTTCATTTGTTTTCCTGTTGAGTGTGGTGTCATCAGCATATATGAACAGTAGAGGTCCAAGGATCCCTGGGGCACTTCCGCATTTATGTACAACCATTTGTTTAGATGTACGACCTTCGAGGACAACCTGGATTTTTCTCAACGGAGGATTTAATTAAGAAGTATTTTTCACTCGAAGTGGTTAGGACTCTATAAAACTTTGCTCGTCGTTCCATAGCACCCATCTCCTATCACAATCTATGTGATGTAATCTTTTCCAATCTGATTTAAGTAAGTGACCAGATCCCGATCCGAAATAGATTCAACCCCGTGTAACCCAGATTCAACCCATAAATAGATATATAAAAAGATTCAACCCATAAGACGTTTCGATAAAGTGGCACCAACCGCTTGAGGTCGATGCGAGCCGTTACCTCTCAGAGCTCTCCGCTGCAAAGAAAAAAGGCGTGATCCCTCATCATCCTCGCAAAAGGGAACGTATTCATATGCGTATTTATCCTCGCAAAAGGGAACGTATTCATCCCAAAAAGTGGCAGCGCATTCCGGACAAGCCTTCCATGTTATGGAAAACTCTGAATTGTTTAAGAAGCTTCCACTGAGAGAGGACCTCCTCCCTCGACAGCGACACCACTAAATCCGTCACTGGATCCCCCCGGCAATGCCCTAAGGGCGGTTCGGCTTCGGAGAGAAATTGTCGTTCCCCCACCAGTCTTCTGCAACCTTCAGCGGCAGGATAAGAGCTGTGGAACTCAGGAACACCAATCTTTCGGCATACTTATGACTTATGACCTCGCTAAGTTTCTGTGTACAGACCTGTCTACGGCTTTCCTCCTTTCCAGGCAGAGGAAGTATTGACAAATGGTAAAGGATCAACGGAAAGACGTAAGTTTGACACGCCTCCACACGACCCTTTAGCGAATTCAAGTCCTTACTGACGATTCGACCTTCGACCATTGTTTTTGAGTCCAGGCCCGAAGAATCTAAAGTCCAGCAGAACCCACCTGGAAGCGAGTTTACCCAACCGCAGGCCAACGGACTATGGCCCCGGTAACACTTTCATACTCAGCGACCGCCTCCATCGCTGCTTTAATATCGATCCTTCGCCCTACAAAAACGGTGACATCATCAGCGTACGCGGACACCCTGGCGAACTTGCCACCAGGTAGAGCGCAGGACATGTCTAGTCACCTCGTCTCTTAATTAGCGAAGGAACAACAGATGACAACAGACAACCCTGGCGCACCGACCGAGAGACCCCAAAGGACTCCAACAATTTGTTGTACCGCTACCGGAAGTCCGAACCAAAGCCGGCAGTGTCCATCCCAAGAAACCATGGTCGACCCTATGCTTTGGACTGATCTAAATTGATCAGCGTGGCTCCTGTGCAAGTTGTTTTGAATCGATCTCCCATTCACAGAATAAGTCTGACCAAGTCGCCGATAACAACCTGAAATCGGTTTGCAAGAACTCGGGCCAAAATCTTCAACTCTGTCCTCATCTAAGTCCTCCCCACCATGCCACTCTTCAGTAGTGTGACCACTCCTTTGGATGGAGCAAACCCATCAGAAGAGGAACAAACATGGGCAGACCATCGAGATTTATTATGTCCAAGACCATCGAGATTTGTTTATGGCCAACCTGCTTCACGCTCCGTAACCATCCCATCACAGCTAGCTGCTCGGGACGCAGTAAGGCTGGGCGAGCCGGCTAAAAGATGCCAAACTCTTGGCCTGGGTAGTGGCGTTCCTCCAGATGTTGACGAAACATTGCAAATCTCTCGAGTCACCTTCCGAATGTACCCATCCGAGCCACGTCTTAACAGCGTTCACGGCTTCGTTAGAGACTCTTTTTAACCTAGCTACTTCATAATGCTCCGCCATCAGCCTTTTGCTATATTGGACGTAAAAGAGCCTAACTCCCAGTAACTGCCCCCACTAACTCCCGCTGAATTAGTGCTGTCGTTCATCTCCAGTAAGGTGGCGTTCAACTTCCAGTAGCCAGCCAACCTGTTACTCAAACGGGCCATTACTAATTTATGGTCCGAACACTTTTTTGCCACGACGGAATCTGTCGAAGCCATCAGGTCAGACAGGCACCTCTCCAACCCTCTATCCCCCCCCGACCTTATCTATCTTGGGGTCCAGGATGGCATTCCAGTCCCCCATTAAAACTACCCGCACCTGCCGAAAAAAGGAAACCCTCTCCCCAGCGATATTGGGTGCGTAAACAGCCCAAATCCGGAACTTACCGCTTTTAACAGCAACATCGACCATGACCAGCCTTCCATGAGCATCCGCGGCTACGGGAATTGCCATATGCTGAGTAAACGTCAAAGTCGTTCACCAGCAAATTGCAACAAAGTGCCAACAAGGGCCACAAGATCCCTCAGCACGCGAGCAACCTCGCATTTAAACTAGCTAGGGTGTTGCCATGATTCCCTAATTCATCTATCACGGGTCTAAAGTGAGGACGCCAAAGGTCTGACCTGACCTCCTCGGACCAGACCTACCACGTCCAGGGGAAATGTTAACTTTAATGAACATATAATGGGACCCTTCCCTCACACTTTGCGTCTATTTGGGTTCTATTCTGGGATCGTTCTTTTCAGCATCCTCCACATAGCTTGCCCCCTTTCTTTTCGGACAAAAGTTATTAATAGGGGAGCCTCGCGAAAGTTTCTCGGGTCTTCCACTTCCTTCCCTCAACTTTAGTGAGTTCCTCCAGCTGCTTTAAACTCCTTCTCTGGCTGCCATTCAGATCTGTTTGCAGCTGTGCTATGTCCACTTCACCAGGCTTTCCTGGAGGAACACACGGTCGCTACACCAGGTTTCCCCTAGCCCGGCCTGGATTATCTGCAAAAAATAGAAAAAACAGTTAGTGGTAACAGAAACAATGCCCTAAGGACCACTCACCCCAAAGAATGCAGAATTGTGGAATCGAGGCACCCTTGCAAGCGGGTTAGTCGTACAGACAATTGGTAAAGGATGAGCGGAATGAGTATGTAGCACACGCCTCAAGGACAATTTCCTTCTAATCCAAGTCTTCACCGACAATTTGACCTTGCCGACCAATTCTTTTCCAGCTGAAGTCCTGACACCGAGAATACGGACCGGTCCATCGGTCCAGCTGAAAATACCTGGAAGTGAGTTTACCCCGGTCCAGGCCCCCAACCGCAGGCCGACAGACTTACTGCGGTTGACGTCCGTGGCAAGACACGAACACGGTGACATCATCAGCGAACGCGGAAACCCTGGCTCGTGTGCCTCCAGGAAGAGCCGCCAGGTGTAGCCGCCTCGTCCCTTAACTTGCGAAGGCGAAAGCGGACAACCCTGACGCACCGACCAAGAGACAGCGAATGACTCCGACAGCTTACCGTTGATCTGTACCGCTACTGTCGGCCTATCATACAGGACAAAGATCCACTTGCGGAAGTCCGGATTAAATCCGGCGGCCTCTAGCACAGCTCCCAGGAACCGAATGCCTTGGACTGATCTAAACTGATCAGCGCGGCTTCGGCGTCGTCTTCTGTCCCCTCTATGATCGAGCGTATCAAATGCAAATTGTCTTGAATCAATCACAGCATAAGTCTGGTCCGGTTCGATCAAGTCAGTGATGACAACCTGCAAACGATTCGCAAGAACCTTGGCCAAAATGTTTAACTCTGTGTCAAGGGCCTAAAATCGTCGAAATTTTCCACCCCACCATGTCGTTGACCTTTCCTCAGCAATGTGATCATTCCCTTGGATGGATGGAACCCTGAGCAAACCAATAGTTGAATATATCCTTCAGAATAGGGACAAACATGGGCGACAGCCTCAAGTAGAACTCGTAGGGTAAACCATCAAGCCCCGGGGACTTGTTGTAGCCGACCTGCTTCAACGTAGTAATGACCTCATGTTCAGTAACAAGACCATCACAGCTAGCCGCCCGAGCCGCCGTGAGGCGGAGCGAGTTGGCCAAATAGCTGCCAAACTCCTCGACTCTGAGTCCGGGTAGTTTGGTGAAGCGCTCCGATAGATGTTCCCAAAACCCCTCGCAGATCTCCCGAGTCGAAACTAGGGCGTGTCCTTCCAGGTTATGTATTTTATGAATGTACCCGTCCGCCTTAAAGCAGCCTTACGCTCAACAGCGTCAACATTCACAGCCTCGTTGGAAACTTTCATTAATCTACTTGACCTTCATACCGCTCGCTAGCCAAGCGGCTGAGCTAGTGCTACCTCTAGGGCACCCCCCTCCACCGCCCGGGTCAGCTTATCCTCTAGGCGCTTCTTCCTTATATAACGCGAGGCGTTGGCTGTATTGGACAGAGAAGCGCCTAATTTTGGCCTTGACTCCCTGTAACTGCCCCCACTAAAGCCCGCTGAATTAATTCGGTAACCTTCAACCGGTAGTCCTCCAACTCCAACAAGGTGCTGTTGAACTTCCAGTATCCAACTAGTTTAGGCCTAGCACTTAAGTTCAAACGGGCCATAACGAGTTTATGGTCCGAGTGTCCTAAAAAGTGGAACATGGGGCACGATAGAAAGTCTACGTCGCCTCTTCTAACTAACATCCGATCCAAGTAAGTACTCGGATGGGAAGACACTACAGGATGCCACGTCCACATCCAGATCCAGACGAGGCCCCCGCCCAACCTTATCTATATTGGGATCAATGATTGCATTCCAACCTCCATAACTATTCCGGATCCACTAAGAAGCCCTCCAATCGTCGAAAAAAGGATGCCCTCTCTACAGCAGAATTGCGAGCATAAACAGCGACAATCCGAAAAACACTACTATTAACGGCAACATCAACAACAACTAGCCGCCCGTAACATTCACCGACGCTGACAGGGTGCGACTCACTAGCAAGGAGATGCCACGACTATAAGTATTGCCATATATCGTAATCGTTCACCAGCACCTGACAACCCTCGTTACAAATAAAGTGGGTCTCCTGGATAGCAGCAATATCTACCTTGAGGGACACCAAGTCTCTCACAACGTGCGAGGCCTTGCTTCAACACCTGATGTCCCTCACATTCAATGTAGCCAAGTTCAAAGCCATGTTCACTTACCTTATTCAGTGTCACAGACGGGTCTGAAATCCTTGGCAGTGAGGACGTGGCAGGCCTGGCCGAGGCTGCCGGTAAGTAGGTCTGATGAGGGTACTCCGTCCTTGGCCACACCTCCCACGTCCAGGGGAAAGGTTAGTTTAAGTGCCCTGTAGAAAGAGGGGTGGATGTACACGGGGACTCTGCCCTCACATTTGTAGAAAAAATTGTTCAATGAAGGATGGCCTGGGATCGCATCCTTCGCTGCATCTATCATTGCGTCCTTGTTGACTCTAACGAAAGTGGTCAACAAGGGAGCGTCTTTAAATTTGGTCGGGTCTGCGACGCTTTCCCCGCCAACATAGGCGAGACTCCTCAGCTTGTTATACCGGACCTTTTGTTGTCCTTTAAGGTCCGGTATTGTTTGGTGTGGGTCTAGTTCGCAGATCCTACCTCCTGGCAGGAACGGGAGTGAACTGCGGTTGTTGGGAGAGGGGGCTCTTTATGTTGAGGGAGGGAGGAGGGGGTGGGATGGGGGTAGCTTTCACAGTCTCTTGATGGGGAGATTTATCACAGGATGGGGGGCATATAGAATTTTTGGGGGCCTTGGAGAGAGGGGAGAGTTGTTCGGACTGCTGGGGTGGTGGGATGACGGCGGGATCAGCCTGTGTTTTGTTGGAAGTGTCTACCTCAGTAGGGGTGGGGGGGTTAGCTCGTATCTTCCGGCTTTTCCTTCTCCTGGCCCTCTTGTGTTGCTGTTGCTGGTGATTCCTCCTCTTCCTCTGATGCGACCTCCTCCTCAGACTCTTGTAACTTCTTCTTGGAGGAGGGTGCCTGCGTGTCCATGTTTTCTGTGCCGTCTTACTTGTTTTCTGGCTGGTCTCTGGTCACTGTTGGAGGGGATGGTTTTTTAGCTGTCTTCCCTTTTTTAGTGACCAACCTTCCTGTGCTTCTGGGAGGCTTGTGGTCGGCGCGGGCATGGAGACTTGTGGTGTAGTCTTGACTGGCCCTGCAACTTTGCTTTGGGTTTTAGTTGGTTTCTTGTTCGCACTCTTTTTCGGGCAGTCTTTGGCCATGTGGCAATGGGGCTTCTTCCCCTCCACTATTAGGGAGAGCGTCCACTCCCCGAATTTCAAAGTGGCCGGAATGCCGTAGAATCCCGCTTTGTCCAAGACCATCTGGATTTTATAGTCCCCAGTCATGATGTTTCTTAGACCGCGGACTGGCGTGACTTCCTCCACGTCGCCGTATTGACTGAGGATGGCCTCCAGTTGTTGGGCTTCCATATAGCAGGGGACGTTCAGAGCAGCAACTTTAGCCCTCCTCCCGTTCATATAAATGGGCTGTAGCTTTATGTTTCTGCTCTGGTGACTGGTCCTGGACAGCTTGATCGCATGTTCAGGGGTGGGAAGCAGAACATCCCACTGCGCGTAGCTTCTTCTGCAGATGTAGTTGGCCGGGATGTTCTGCTGCAGCAGCACGTTTACCATCGTGTCTTTGTTGACACCCGTGAGGCTCCTCGTCTTCACATCGGATGTAATCAGTGACAGGACCCTCTTCTCTAAGCCCTCGACCTGTCCTGGAAGGGGTTGGATGTCATTTACTCCTTGTACGTGGAGTCGAACAGCTTCCGATAGTATCAACTTGCTCTGTTGCTCTTTGGGGCCCATGCTGATCCACCGTCCTGTTGGGAGTCTGCTGGTCCAGGGACGGAGGGCGTAGCTGGCACCTCTCTGCTAACTGCCGTTGTAGGAGTTGCTGGCTCGAGGGTCTGACCTTTACCAGTCAGAGTTGGCCAATCCGTGTTGGATATTGCATGCTGGCTTTCTCTGCTTTCCGGGTCATTCCCCTTTCTCTTTTTCTTTCTTAGCTGCTGGGTGGCCGTCTCCAGTAGGTGGTGTCTCCCTTCCCCGGAGGGAGCCGTTCCCACCAGTGTGGTTTGGTTGCTACTGGTTGGCTTCCCGGGCTTCCTTTTTCTCTTAGGGAGTACTGGAGGGTGGAACGCTGGTCACTTCGTCAAAAAGCTCCTCGGTTTTGTCGTCGGAGCCTTTTTCCACATCCTCTGCTGCAACTGGGGTGTTGCCCTTTTGGGGAGCGGGGGATTGATTTCCCGCTTTACTTCCCGTGGGATTGGTGTCCAGGAGTGCAGCTGGTGTAGCTCCTTCTGCATTCTCCTCGACTGCAGTTCTTGCGGCTGCATGTTCCGCCGGGTCGCCCTAGTGGGGAGTAGTTGCAGGTGGTATTCTGGGGGTCGCCGCGGGCTGCAGCCCTACCCCTCCCTTCTTTCCCAAGGTCGCCGCCTTGCTTGCAGGTTCGGTGTCGTCGGAAGGTGCACTTGCTCCCTCACATGGGGAGTCCTCTGCGGGGGTGGTGTTGCGCATTTGGGGTGATGAACCCCTCCTGCCTGGCATCGTGGTGGCAGCACTGGCCGCTTACGCGGACCAAAGTGTAGTGGGGAGAAAACAAAACTCAGGGGAATGGAGGGGGTGGAGGGGAAGGAGTGGGCTCAGAAGAGATTAGTGTTTTTGACCTCCCCTCATGGGGATGTCGGGTTAGCAGCTCGAATCCCCGCGTGAGGGGGGAGAGCAGAGAAGAAAGACGCAGTAGGTGCTAGCGGGTCAGGGTGCCGCGTCGCAATTAAGAGAGAGAGCGGATAGACATCTCTGCCCACAGAGGGGAGCAGAAACGAAGCACCCGCCCTACACCCACGTCACCCTACCCACTAACTACCCAACGGAAGCGAGAAAGAGAACCCTGTCTGCTCTCCCGTTGGATCGCCAACGGGAGAGCAGCGAAAATAGACTCAGTTTTGGCCTGGCAGGTCAGAGTGCTGCTCAGGCAATTAAGTGGTGAGAAAGTAGACCATCCCCTGATGAGGGAAGAGACCGGAATGAAGAAAAACATGCAAAAAACAACAAAGGCAGGTCTCAATTACCAGCTAGTGGTGTTGGTCCCGAGGTTCCAGTCTCCCAAAAAAGGGGGATCGGTTTTCGGGTCCAAGCTCCCACAAATGTAGAGTCGGTCTTTTAGGTCCTGACTCCCCAGAGAAGGGGGTCGGTCCTTGCTAACAAAAGTTAGTATGAAAAAACACCTTAACCTAGCCTGAAAGCCCGGTGGTGGATCAAGTTTCGTAACTGAGAGAACACTTTGATCTTTATATTTAATTTATTTCGTTTAAAGAAAAAATTACAATTAAAAAAAATTCCAATATAAAATTAAAAAATTAAAAAAAGTAAATTCTCCAAAAGACAAAACAAATTTAGGCACAAGGCCCTATAAGATCTGGGGAGGGGAGTGTTGCAGGGTCTTTGTAACTAAAGTAAAAATGGAGTCTTTGGCGACTTTACTCTTGACTGGCAACATTTACCACAATATCTCATTCACTCTGTGGAATCTAAAGCTAACTAATGAAAACCCCAGCGTTTTTGCAAAAACGATATATATACAATTTCTGTATGTGTGTGTGTGCATTTTTTTTTTTTTTTTCTTAAATTAAAATGTGTGTGTGTATGTGTGTGAAAAATGTTTAATTCATTGGAAAAAATAAAAAGTTCTTGAATTTGGAAGAAAACCAGTTCGTGTTGGGGCGTGGGAAATATAGAAAAAATGTACAAAAAATAAAATTGCCTAGTGCATTGTTAGTAAGGTCCCTCCCTAAGCTAATCTAAGTAGTTAGATCGCCTATTGTTTTCCGGGGCACCGAAAACAAGCGGGGAGATCCCTGGAAAGAATTCATATCGGGTGTAGGGAGCAAAATAAATATATTGATAAAAACAAAAAAAGGGGGGAATATATTAGGTGGCGACCTTCGAGTAGGGGTTGATCAGGGGATGATAAAACAAAAAGATAGGGGGGTAGAGGTAGGGTAGCCTCGGAAGGTTCTCTAGTGCCAAAAAACAAACAATCGGGGAACAGGATCTCATTTGTACCACCAGTCAAGAGTCTCTTTACTTTTTATTTGTCTAACCTAGCGAGATGGGCTCCGTAGGACCCAGTACCGCATGTGCCATGCCTATGGTGGTAACACGAATTCAAACTTGGCGCCTCGTCAGATGCACAAGCTAGCGTCATGCACCCACTGTCAAAGGCCACTCGAGGGAATCTCTTCCAATCGCATCTGATCTTTACTTTAAGCAGATGTTTAAAGTAGACGATCAGATCCCGATCCGGAACAGATATCCCTTCGTGGACTCGCTTGGGGCGTGTGATCCATATGATCATCCTCGCTACTGCTAGTATCACTAGAAAAACCGTTCTTTTCTCCCTAGGCAGCGGCGGATCAATGTTCTCCACAAAATATGATTCGTCGAGTTCAAGCCAGTGCTTGGCATCGATGCGAGCCGTTACCTTGTTGACGTACCCTAGGAGGGTCTTGAGCCTGCTACAGCGGAAAAAGGCATGACCGGCTGTTTCTCTTATGTCTTTGCTGTGGCAGTAGACCCGGGTTTCTTCATTGTAAAGGTTGAGTTCCTCAAGGAGGGGCAGTGCGTTCTGGACAAGTCACTAGGTAAGGGAAAATTCCGAATTTGTAAGAAAGTCCCGTCCCGGCGCCCAACTCCACTGGGAGCGGACCTCCTCCAACGACATCCCCGTCCGTTTCACTAGTGGTTCCTTTTTGCTACGCCCAACTAGCTCCCGATAAAGCCTGTTCCTAGACTGTTCGAGGACACTGGTCCCCGGCAACACTCTAAGTGCGGACCGGCATTCGGCGTAGAATGTTTGTTCCCCCCTCGGTCTCTGCTGTGCTTTGGCCGAGGGGTCAGGTGTGAGATTGGAAAACGAGGTTTCAACCGCAGTGACCCATGGAATGTCTACGTACAACGAACGGCTCAGGAAGGCCAACCTCTCTGCGTGCTTGTGACACAGGAGATCGGGCAGTCCCAAGCCTCCCTCGCTCGGATTTCGAACACAGACCTCTCTGCAAACATAATGCTTACCCTCGTTCCACAAGAGTGTGTCGAGGTGCTCCTGTAAGCTGATTCGTCATTTTGTAGGGAGGGGAAGTACAGACAGAAGGTAAAGGATGAGCGGAAAGATGTATGTGGCACACGCCTCCGCCCGACCCTTCAAGGACAAATTCCTTCGAACCCAAGTCTTAACAGAGGATTCGACCTTGGCCTCTACTTCCGACCAGTTTTTCTTCAGCTGGAGACCCGGTCCGAACCACACACCAAGGATCCAGACTGAGCCGTCGGTCCAACTGAAGATGCCTGGAAGCGAATTTACTCTGGTCCAGGCACCCAACCGCAGACCCACCGACTTACTGCGATTGAAGACGGCCCCCGTAACTTCTTCGTATCGAGCGAGCGCCTCGGTGACCACTTGAATGTCCGTGGGGCAAGACATGAACACGGTGACGTCATCGGCGAACGCGGAAACCCTGGATCGTGCGCCTCCAGGGAGAGCTATCCCGCGCAGGACTGGTGTAGTCGCCTCATCCCTTAACTTGCGAAGGAGGGGTTCCAATGCCAGGACGTACAAGAGAGGCGACAGCGGACAACCCTGTTGCACCAACCGGGAGACGGCAAAAGACTCCGGGAGACAGCAAAAGACTCCGACAGCTTACCGTTGATCTGCACCACTACCGTCGGCCTGTCATACAGTACAGAGATCCACTTGCGGAAGTCCGGATTAAATCCGGCAGCCTCCAGCACAGATCCCAGGAACCTGTGGTCCACCCTATCGAAAGCCTTGGACTGATCTAAACTGATCAGTGCGGCCTCGGCGTCGTCTTCTGTCCCCTCTATGATCGTGCGTATCAGATGAAGATTGTCCTGAATCGATCTCCCCTTCACAGCATAGCTCTGGTCTAGTTCAATCAAGTCAGTGATGACAACCTGCAACCGATTCGCAAGAACCTTGGCCAAAATCTTTAACTGTGTTTAGCAGAGTCAAGGGACTGAAATCGTTTAAATCTTCCTCCCCACCATGCCGTTGACCTTTCCTCAGCAATGTGATCACTCCCTTAGTCACCTGCACAGATGGAGCCCTGAACAAACCAATGGTTGAACATATCCTTCAGAATAGGGACCAACATGGGCGACAGCCTCAAGTAGAACTCGTAGGGTAGACCATCAAGCCCCGGGGACTTGTTGTATCCGACCTACTTCAACGTAGTAATGATCTCATGTTCCGCGACAAGACCATCACAACCAGCCGCTCGAGCCGCCATGAGGCGGGGCAAGTCGGCCAAATAGCTGCCAAACTCTTCGACCCTGAGTCTGGGTAGTTGGGTGAAGTGCTCCGATAGATGCTTTCGCTCAACAGCGTCTACATTAACAGCCTCGTTCGAGACTTTCATTAGCCTAGCCCTAACTATCTGGCCCTCGTACCGCTCGCTAGCCAAGCGGTGGAGGTCTTGTTTAGCTAGTGCTATCTCTAGGGGGTCCCCACCCTCCAATGCCTGGGTCAGCCTATTGTCTATACGCTTCTTGGCCTTAGCCTTATCTAGTGCGAGGCGTTGGCTGTACTTGACCGAGAAATGTCTAATCTTAGCCTTGAGACTAACCCACCACTTACTCCCGGTAACCGCCCCCACTAATGCGCGTTGGATTATCTCTAAGTAGTCCTCCAGGTCCAACAAGGTGCTGTTGAACTTCCAGTATCCGGCCAGTCTAGGCCTAGAGCTCAAGTTCAGACGGGCCATAACAAGTTTATGGTCCGAGTGTCCTAAAAAGTGGAACGTGGGGCAAGATAGGAAATCTACATCGCCTCTTCTAACTAACATCCGATCCAAGTAAGTACTGGGATAAGTAGGCGAATTAGGATGCCACGTCCACATCTCCCGCCCCGGGTGATCTAGGCGAAATCTGTCGACCAGGTTGCACGAAGCCATCAGGTCAGACAGACTGCTGTCACACCACACCGACCCGCAAGTCCCCCCGACCTTATCTATCCTGGGATCAAGGATGGCATTCCAATCACCCATTAAGACTACCCTCTCCGGATCATCTATAAAGCCCTCCACCCGTCGAAAGAAGGAAGCCCTCCCGAAACACACTGCTATTAACGGCAACATCGACGACAATCGCCCGCCCGTCCTCGTCCGCGTGAACAACATTCACCGACGCTGATAGGGTGATTCCACGACTATAGGTATTGCCATATGCTGAGTAAACATCGTAATCGTTCACCAGCACCTGACAATCCCCATCACAAATAAAGTGGGTCTCCTGTATAGCGGCAATATCTACCTTGAGGGACATCAGATCTCTCAGCACACGCGCCGCCTTGCTTCGACATCTGAGGCCCCTCACATTATAAGTAGCCAAGTTTAAAGCTATAGTCACCTACCTTATTCAGTGTCACACACGGGCCTGAAATCCTCGGTGGTGAGGATGTGGCAGGCTTGTCCAAGGCTTCCGGTTAGTAAGTCAGCTGAGGGTAATCCATTCTTGGCCACACCTCCCACGTCCAGGGGAAAGGTTAGTTTTAGTGTCCTGTAAAAGGAGGGGTGGATGTAGATAGGGACTCTGCCCTCGCACTTGAAAACTAAATTGTTCAGCGAAGGATGCTCCGTGTCCACCAGCTGCTGGCCCGGGATTGCATCCTTTGCGGCATCTATCATGGCCCAGAGAGCCTCTGTCCTGGAATCCTTGTTGACCCTAACAAATGTGGTCAACAAGGGAGCGTCTTGGAACTTGGTTGGGTCGGTGACATTATCGCCCCCGACATATACAAAGTCCTTCAGTTGGTTGTAGCGGACCTTCTGCTGGCCTTTGAGCTCAGGTATAGTTGGCAGACGGTCCATTTCACATATCCTTCCTCCTGGAAGGAAGGGGAGTTTTTTTGTCCGCTCCGTGCGGACTGTTGTGATTGGTGTTGGTTTCTCTTTAGCAGGGGGAAGAGGAGTAGGGGAGGAGGAATTTGGGATGGGCGCGTCGGGTGTAGGGGTGTTTGGTGCTGAGGGTGTTGCTTTTTTAGGGGGGTTATTTGTCCTTTCTTGGGATGAGTTGCGTGCTACAGTTCTGGAGGGTTTGGGGATGGAGGGGGCCTTTTGCTCTGGCTGTTTGGGAGTTGGGGTTGTGGGGAGATCAGCCTCGGCATATGAAACTTTGTCTTTTGGGGTTGGGGTGTTTCCCTTCGTCTTCCTGCTTTTCTTCCTCTTTGTCTTCGTTCTCTCACCTGCCTCTGCTGCCTTTGCTGTTTCTGCCACTGCTGATGCTGTGGTCTCCTCTTCTTCTGACACGATCTCTTCCTCTGAGTCTTGAAGTTTCCTCTTGTTCGAGGAAGAGGGCGCCGGAATGTCCATGGGTGTGTGGTCTGGTTCATCGATGGTCACTGTTTGTTCAGGAACTTTTAGGGTACGTCTGCCCCTCTTAGTGACCGTCGACCATCCAGCCTCTGCTGCTTGACCCGGTTTGGCCATGGCGGAAGTAGATGGTTGGGTTGGCTTTATGGTCGGGACCAACACTTGCGTTTTTGGAGGGACTGTGGCCAGGAGTCTTGTGGGGCCAGTCCTTGGCCATGTGTCCTCGCTTTTGGCAGTGCCAGCAGTGGGGCTTTCTGCCCTCCACTATGAGGGTCATGGTCCAGTCCTCAAATTTCAACATGGCTGGGATTTTTTCAAATTCGGCCTTGTCCACGACCATTCTGATCTTGTGTTCTCCAGTCATGACGTTTCGTTGGCCGCGGACTGGTGTTACGGTTTCTACATCTCCACCCCAACCTGCTTGGTGCCCATGTAGACAGGAACGTTCAGCACGGAGACGTTGGCCTTCCTCTTGCTTAAGTACTCCAGTTGGAGTCTTATTCTTTTCCCCCGGTGGTCGGTGCTTGCGAGCCTTACTGCATCTTCTGGACTGGGGAGCAGCACATCCCACATGGCGTAGCGCCTTCTGCAGATATAGCTAGCTGGAATATTTAGCTCCAGGAGGAGTGCCACCATGCTGTCCCTGTCAACCCCAGTCAAACTCAGAGTCCTGAGGTCTGACGTAATAAGCGAGAGAACTCTTTTCTCCAACTCCTCGATCTGACCTGGGAGAGGTTGGATAATGTTGCCCACCATGTACTCCTTGTACGTGGAGTTGAATAGTTCTCTATATCCCTCTGGAGTCAGGTTCTCCTGCTGCTTCTTTGCGCCCCATGCTGTTGCCGTCTCTTGTGGTAGGTTGGATGGCCCTGGACGTGGGTCTGCTGGCACTGCTTTTGGTTGTTGCTGCTGCTTGGTATTGGCCTTATTGAGGGTCAGAGCTGGCCAGTCAGCGTCGGATGTTGCTTTCTGGCTTTGTCTGACTCCCTGGTCACCTCTCTTCTTCTTTCTTGTCGGTGACATTGTTGCCGAGTCACCTATGAGGGAGTTTTCCTTGTTAGATTTCTCCCTGGCCGTTGATTTCCCTGGAGTTGGAGCTCCCCTGACTGCTGTTGGAGATTCGCTCCTTCTGGATTGTTGGTCCGTCTTGGGCAAAACTTTTGGGGCAGTCTTTTGGTTTTCCCCGCCGAGACTCCTTAGGGCAGCTAACGCTTCTTCTATATGCCTTTTGGTTCTCTCTGCTATTTGGCTTTCGTCCCCTCCATCCAAAGTTGGGGGATTTTCTCCTGAAGGAGGCTGTGGCTGTTCAAGGTGAACGGTGGCTGAGGATCCGTGGGTGTCACTGGCCGTGGTACACCCTCCGTTTTTCTGGTCTCTTCATCCCTCTTAGCCCTGTTCTGTTGGGTGTTGCCCTCTTGGGGAGCCAGGGTGACTTGGTTGCCCTCGGCAGACGAGGATTGAGGTTCAGTGGGTGCCACTAGTTGTGGACTACTTGAGTGGTACCTCGTTCCCTCATCCACCGCAGCTTCCATCTGGGACTGGTCCTCTTGAGAAGCCTGGGTGGGAGTGCTTTCACTGACCGACGAGGATTGAGGTGGAAGAGGTGTCGCAGGATGTGTACCACCCAGATCACTCCTCGTTCCCTCGTCAGCCGCTTCTTTGACTCCCCGGACTCGTGGGGAGCAGGGGGCTGGTTTGGTTGCCCTTCTGGTGTTGGCGCTGCCTGGGTCGCCGCGGGCTGCGGCCCTACACTGGCCTTCTCCTTCTCTTCATCCCTCGTGGGAGGTGCTCCCTTCGATGGGGAGTACTCGAGTGGAGCGATGTGGCGCATCTGCGGTGGTATACGCCTTTTCCCCGGCATCATGTGGAAAAACTGCACCGGCCGCTGCCGCGGACCAAAGAAGAGAGAAAGTGGATTGACCTCCCCGGTGCTAGCGGGTCAGAGTGCCGCGTCGCAATTAAGAGAGAGAGAGGATAGACATCTCTGCCCAGAGAGGGGAGCAGAAACGAAACACCCGCCCTACCCACGTCACCCTACCCACAAACAACCCCAAGGAAGCGAGAAAGAGAACCCGGTCTGCTCAATCCACTGGGAGAGCAGCGAAGGAAGACAAAGAGTGGGCCTGGCAGGTCAGAGTGCTGCACAGGCAATTAAGAGGGGAGAAAGTAGACCATTTCAACTTCAGAGGGGAGGAGGAAACAAAGTACCCAAAAGAAAAAATGCTAAGCTAACCCAACCAGGTCGCGTCTACCAAAGAAAGTGTTGTCTGTCCCGAGAACAGCAAACTCCCAAAGAAGGGATCGGTTTTCGGGTCCAGACTACCACACAATGGCGTCGGTCCTGGGGGAGCGAAAAGGGTCCAGACTCCCCAAAGAGGGGGTCGGTCCCACTAACCAAGGTTAGTAAAGTCACAAAAGTGACCAAAGTAAAAGCCTTAAACTTGATGGGTGGGTCAAGTGGCGGACCTCTTGAAAAAAATCAAAAATGAGTAACTGAGAGAACAGATACTACACTTTGATCTTGTTTATATATTTTATTGCTTTTAAAAATTTTGAAAATACAATTAAGTAAAAAAACAAAAGATTTTCAAACAATAAAATTAGGCACAAGGCTCTACAAGAAATTGGGGAGGGGAAGGGTTCAGGGTCTTTGTGACTAAAGTGATTATAAGTAATAAATGTAGACTTTGGAGTCTTACTCTTGACTGGCAACATTTACCAAAATACCTCATTCACTCTATGGATCTTAATCTAACTAATAAATCCCCAGCGTTTAAGAATCAAAAACATATTTACGATTTATAAACAGTTGTCTGTGTGTTTGTGTATGCATTTTTTTTTTTTAATTTCTTTTTTTTATTATTATTTAATTTTGTGTGTGTGTGTGCATGTGTGAAAAAATTAATTCAATTTCATTAGAAAATAAAAAGTTTTTTAATTAAGAGAAAAGATTGTTCGTAGAGTGGGGAAAACTAATCCAAAGTGTTCATATCAAAAACAAAAGATAAATCCTACTGGGTTGTTAGTGAGACCCCCCCCCCCCCTGTACTAATCTAGGTGACTAGACCCGCCCCCCCCACTCTTTTCCGGGGACCGAAAACAAGCAGGGCGATCCCTAATGGGATTGGGGGAAATACCTTAATGGAAGTGGGAGAAAACAAAGCAACGGGTGGAGGGGGGTTGGAAGGTGACCTCTGAGTAGGGGAGTGACCGGGGATGTTGAAAAAGCAAGGATGTGGCACAAACGGATGGGCAGACTCAGAGGTTCTCTAGTACCAAAAAATAAAATCAGGAACAGGATCTCATTTATACCACCAGTCAAGAGTCTTCTTAAGTTTTTCTTAGCTAGAACCTAAGCGGGATGGGTTCCGAAGGCTCTAGCTCCGCCCGTGCCATGATTAAGGAGGGAACACGTATTGAAACTTGGCTCCTCGACGGATGCACAAACTAGTGCTGTGCACCCACCTCTTGTCAAATTCCACTCTAGGTATTTGATCGCATCTGATCGTTACTTTAAGCAAATGTTTAAAGTAAACGATCAGATCCCGATCCGGCACAGATGTCCCTTCGCGGACCAACTTGAGGCGCGTGATCTAAATCACCATGCGCGCTACAGCCAAGATCGCCAGGAAAACCATTCTTTCCTCCCTGGGGAATGGCGGCTCCATGTTGTACACAAAATAACCTTCGTCGAGATCGAGCGGACATTCGGCATCGATGCGAGCCGTTACCCCCCTGACATGCTCCAATAAGGGCTGGATCCGGCTGCAACTAAAAAATGCGTGCCCGATCGTTTCGGGCTCGCATTCGTCACAGCGCGGACAGAAGCCCCTCTGTTCAATGAAGGATGGTCCCTGTCCACCTTCTGCTGGCCCGGGATCGCATCCTTCGCTGCATCTATCATAGCCCAGAGGGTTTGAGTCCTTGTGTTCTTGTTGACTCTAACGAAAGTGGTCAACAAGGGAGCGTCTTTAAATTTGGTCGGGTCTGCGACGCTGTCCCCGCCGACATAGTCGAGACTCCTCAGCTTGTTATACCAGACCTTTTGTTGTCCTTTAAGGTCCGGTATTGTTTGGTGTGGGTCTAGTTTGCAGATCCTACCTCCTGGTAGGAACGGGAGTTTTTTCGTTCGCTCATTGCGAACCACGGTTGTTGGGGAAGGGGGCTCTTTAGGTTGAGGGAGGGAGGGTGGGGGTAGCTTTCACAGTCTCTTGATGGGGAGATTTATCACAGGATGGGGGGCATATAGAGTTTTTGGGGGCCTTGGGGAGGGATGGGGAGAGTTGTTTCGGCTGCTGGGGTGGTGGGATGATGGCGGGATCAGCCTGTGTTTTGTTGGAAGTGTCTTCCTCAGTCGGGGTAGGGGGGTTAGCTCGCATCTTCCGGCTTTTCCTCCTCCTGATCTCTGACGCGCTCAATGTTGCTGTTGCTGGTGATTCCTCCTCTTCCTCTGATGCGACCTCCTCCTCAGACTCTTGTAACTTCTTGTTTGAGGAGGAGGGTGCCTGCGTGTCCATGTTTTCCGTGTCTTTTGCTTGTTTTCTGGCTGGTCTCTGGTCACTGTTGGAGGGGTTGGTTTTTTAGCTGTCTTCCCTTTTTTAATGACTGTCGACCAACCTTCCTGTGCTTCTGGGAGGCTTGTGGCCGGTGCGGGTGTGGAGACTTGGGTTTAGTTTTGACTGGCCCTGCAACTTTGCTGTGCGTTTTTGTTGGGTTCTTGTTCCCAATCTTTTTCGGGCAGTCTTTGGCCATGTGGCCTTGTAACTGGCAATGCCAGCAATGGGGCTTCCTCCCCTCCACTATTAGGGAGAGCGTCCACTCCCCGAATTTCAAAGTGGCCGGAATGCCATAGAATCCCGCTTTGTCCAAGACCATCTGGATTTTATAGTCCCCAGTCATGATGTTTCTTTGACCGCGGACTGGCGTGACTTCCTCCATGTCGCCGTATTGACTGAGGATGGCCTCCAGTTGTTGGGCTTCCATATAGCAGGGGACGTTCAGAGCAGAAACATTTGCCCTCCTCCTGTTCATATAAATGGGCTGTAGCTTTATGTTTCTGCTCTGGTGACTGGTCCTGGACAGCTTGATCGCATGTTCAGGGGTGGGAAGCAGAACATCCCACTGCGCGTAGCTTCTTCTGCAGATGTAGTTGGCCAGGATGTTCTGCTCCAGCAGCACATTTACCATCGTGTCTTTGTTGACACCTGTGAGGCTCCTCGTCTTGACATCGGATGTAATCAGTGACAGGACCCTCTTCTGTAAGCCCTCGATCTGTCCTGGAAGGGTTTTTTTCGTCGGAGCCTTTTTCCATATCCTCTGCTGCAATTGGGGTGTTGCCCTTTTGGGGAGCGGGGGATTGATTTCCCGCCTTACTTCCCGTGGGATTGGTGTCCAGGAGTGCAGTTGGTGTAGCTCCTTCTGCATACTCCTCGACTGCAGTTCTTGCGGCTGCATTTTCTGCTGGGTCGCCCTTGTGGGGAGTATTTGCATGGGGTATTCCGGGGGTCGCCGCGGGCTGCGGCCCTACCCCTCCCTTCTTTCCCAAGGTCGCCGCGGGCTGCGGCCCTACCTTGCTTGCAGGTTCGGTGTCGTCGGAAGGTGCACTTACTCCCTCACATGTGTTATATAGACAGGACCCCTAGGCTGGGAACGATCGTAATTAGTACGTTCCCCGCTGCAACAAAAACCTCGTAGCCGTCTTTTAGTGATCGTCTAGTTGTTTAATTTCTGGTTGTTATAGTAACGGCTAAGACGACAGAGTTATTTCCCCCTTGACTGTGCATTTTTCATTTCTCGTCTTTCTATAGCTGTCATACCTGTCAAAATAATGTATCCGGCAAACCTGACTTTGAGATGCACACAAAGGTTAGACGTAACTCAGCATAACAAATCAAGACGTAAGACACACTGGCTTTTCATATAAAAATATATTTTGTTTTCAAATTATATTTTTCATTTTACACAGAGATTGTCAAAAGTTCAAACTTTAACAGTGTGGCTTATTGTTCATTTCAGTGATGGAGAGGGGTGTGTGGAAATGCTCTACTCTCGACAGTCGCACGTTTCCTCTTCTTCTCCTCTTTCTCTTCTCTGCTTCTTCTGGTTAGATTCCAAACATCACCGCTTATATTGGCATTTCTGTCGCTTGGTTTTTTTCCAATCCACGCGATCTGTCAATCAACTGATCGATAATAGAACACGCGTTCTTTAGTCACGTTTTGACAATTTCTTTGCCGCCTCCTGACCTCGAACGATCGACTGATTTATCTTTAGCTGACTGACACGTGAATTTATCATTCATGCCAATATCTATACTTCCAGAGCTTACGAGGAATGTCACGTTTCTTTGTTTTGTAAACAAAAAAATCATCGTCCGATTTCTCTGTTTACGACGTAAGCACTTTCTCTTTTCGACTGGTGGACAATCGATTATTGGGAATGGAGGGGGAGGAGCGGGCTCAGAAAAGATTAGTGTTTTTGACCTCCCCTCACGGGGATGTCGAGTTAGCAGCTCGAATCACCCCGCGAGGGGGGAGAGTAGAGAAAGACGCAGTGGGTGCTAGCGGGTCAGAGTGCCGCGTCGCAATTAAGAGAGAGAGGGGATAGACATCTCTGCCCACAGAGGGGAGCAGAAACGAAGCACCCGCCCTACACCCACGTCACCCTACCCACTAACTACAAAACGGAAGCGAGAAAGAACCCTATATCCAACGGGAGAGCAGCGAAAATAGACTCAGTTTTGGCCTGGCAGGTCAGAGTGCTGCTCAGGCAATTAAATGGTGAGAAAGTAGACCATCCCCTGTCTCTAGAGGGAAGAGACCGGAACGAAGAAAAACATGCAAAAAACAACAAAAGTAGGTCTCAACTACCAGCTAGTGGTGTTGATCCCGAGAATCCAGTCTCCCAAAAGAGGGGATCGGTTTTCGGGTCCAAGCTCCCACAAAAGGAGGGGGTCGGTCCTTGCTAACAAAAGTTAGTATGAAAAAGCACCTTAACCTAGCCCGAAAGCCCGGTGGTGGATCAAGTTTCGTAACTGAGAGAACAGATACTACACTTTGAGATATTAAATCCTTTATTCATGTTAAAAATACATTGAAAATCAACAATGAACAAAAAACTTAGGCACATGGCCAACTCAAAAGGGAGGATTGTGGGTGTCGTTGGTTATCCTTGTCACTCCAGAACTAAAAATCAAAAGTTTCTCCCAGCTAGTATCTTTCACCATAATACCACATTCACCCTTTCATACTGGGGGACATCCTACTTAACTCCTAATTTTTTTAAAACATTTTTTATTGACGTGTAAAAACAAAACAAGATAACAATAAAAATGGTACAATAATCCATTTGTGTCGAGGGTGGGGGAAAAAAAAGGGGGGATTCGTAGGACCCTCCCAACCGCGTCTAGTTGATAGACTACCCGTTCCACCAGGTTTGTAAAAGGAACCTGGCCTCTGCGGGTCAGTCTCTAGGTGGGGATACCCTCTAGATTGGGGTGAATGGAGAAAAGAAAAGAAAAGAAAATTTTGTGGGTAAGGAATGGGGGTTAGTTTGTATTTCTTTCTCTCCAAGATGAGTGAAATTTAGAGGAGTGGGTGAAAACAAAAATTGCAAGAAAGAGGGGGTGGGGATCTTGGAGTCTTCCTAATCAGGGAGGGATGGAACATACACTCAGCTAGGTGAGAGGCTATTTGTTAAATTTTACTTTACGGAACTGCGCGTTCCACACCTGGCGTGGAACACGTATTCAAATTTGGCTCCTCTTCGTACACACAGACTTGCTACATGTATCCATCTTCTGTCAAATGCCGCGCAATGCAGCCTTCTTCTATAACATCTGATCTTCACCCGTAGTTGGTGTTTAAAGAAAGCGATCAGATCCTGATCAGAAAAAGACAACACCCCCCAGCAATCTTGCAGACGCGACGTCCAAATCACCATTCTCGCCACGGCCAGGATTGTAACGTAGACCATTTGTCTTTCCCGGTCCCACGGTGGCATCACATTGTTCACGACATTGGATACAGTAATTGGGCGAGGATGCTCAGGATCGATGCGAGCCGTCACCTCACCAACATACGACCAGTACCGGCGGAGTTCGCGGCAATCAAAGAAAGCATGATCAGTCGTTTCTACGACCATTGTCCCACAACGGGGACAATCAGGCGACTCCAAAAACTCAGAACTGCATTGTACGTTGTTGAGTGGAAGTGCATTTCGGGCTAATCACCAGGTGAGAGAGAACTCCGAATTGTTTAGATGACTCGAACCTGGCGCTCAGCTCCACGCAGAGCGGATCTCACTCTGCTGCCAACCCAAACGCGTGCATAGCGGGTCGTCAGCAGCCCCTCCCCTCACTAGATCCCTGTGGAGTTCCCTACGGGTAGCAGTCACAAGGTCGCTGGACCTTGGTAGTCATTTTAGCGCGGCTCGGCACTCTTTCATGTAGGCAGATTCTCCCCGTGGCCTGCGACGGCTCTCGATAGAAGGGTCAAGAACGAGGTCGGGGAAGGTGGCAGTAACCACGGGATGCAACGGTTGGTCATCTTGCATATAGTGGCTCAGGAAGGCCAACCTCTTAGCGTCTCGATGACACTTCAAGTCCGGCATTCCCAAGCCTCCCTCATACGGACGTTGAATACAGACCTGTCTGCTCACCCAGTGTCTTCCTCTGTCCCAAAGAAGTGAGGACAAGAGTTCGATGAGAGCTGTTAGGTGTTGTGCAGGCAGGGGAAGTATGGCCAGTTGGTAAAGGATGAGAGGAAAGACGTAAGTGGCGCACGCCTCAGTTCTACCCTTTAAGGAAAGTTTCCTAGGAAGCCACGAATTGACTGTAGCCTCCACCTTTAACCGTACCTCCAACCAATTTTTATCAAGCTGGAGACCTGGTCCGAACCACACACCGAGGATCCGAACCGGGCCATCTGTCCTGCTGAAGGGCGCCGGGAGGTTTGTGTTGCCACTCCAGGCGCCCAACCGCAGTCCTACCGACTTGCTGCGGTTTATCTGGGTCCCTGTAATTCTTTCATACTGAGTGAGTGCCTCCGACATGATCTTGATGTCTCTGAAGCTCGACACGAAGACCGTGACATCATCAGCGAACGCGGATCACTTGGCGGCTGAGCCACCGGGTATTGCAATTCCGCGCAGGGCCGAATTTGTCTCCCCACGTCTCAGCTTGCGGAGCAGGGGCTCCAAAGCCAGGACATAGAGCAGGGGCGACAGCGAACAACCCTGAAGAACCGACCAAAAGATAACAAATGGTTTCGAGCGCTTTCTGTTGACTTGCACGACGGCTGTGGGCTGTCGATACATCACGGAGATCCACTTGCAGAAGTCCGGTTTAAAACCGGCAGCCTCTAAGACAGATGCCAAGAAACGATGGTCGACCCTATCGAAAGCTTTGGACTGATCTAAGTTGATCAGCGCGGCTTCCGTGTCGTCATCTATCCCTCCCTCTAGGATCGTGCTGATCAGGTGCAAGTTGTTCTGAATCGATCTCCCCTTCACAGTGTAGTTCTGTTCTGGTTCAACCAACTCGCCGATAACAACCTGCAGCCGATTCGACAGGACCTTGGCCAAAATCTTCAACTCTGTGTTTAGCAGAGTTATGGGCCTGTAATCGTCTAACTCTTCCCCACCATGCCCGTCACCTTTCTTCAGCAATGTGATCACTCCCTTGGTGACTTGCCCCGGGATGGATCCCTGAGCAAACCAATGGTTGAACACATCTGTCAGAAGAGGCAGAAACATGGGCGACAGCCTCAAATACAGATTGTATGGCAGACCATCGAGTCCTGGCGATCTGTCACAGCTGACCTGCGTCAGTGCAGTAAAAACCTCCCGCTCCGTCACCCGGCTCTAGCCGCCTCAAGGCGGGGAGAGTCAGCCAAATAGTCACTAAACTCAAGGACCGGAAGATCGGACTGCTGCGTAAAACGCTCCTCAAAATGTTCTCGAAACCCCTCGCAGATCTCCCGAGTCGATTCAAGAGTGCGTCCATCTGGATGTCTTACCTTGGTAATGTACTTGTCCGAGCCACGCCTAGAAATTTCACAACGTATGTCAGTGTTGGAATTGACTGCTTCATTGCCTACCTTTCTAAGCCTAGCTCTGACTACTTGACCTTCATAACGCTCGCTATTCTCACGCAGAAGGTCCTGCTTAGCTAGTTCCTGACTAACCTGTAACAAAAATGTGTAAGGAAAAATTCAAGATGGCGCCCGACTCTCTCTTTAACACGTAAAGTTCAGGAAAAGATGTTATAAATGTTGCAGCAATTCAATAACCATTATACACCGGTTCTGCACGGAATCCAACAACGGTAAAATATCCTTACACGGCACGAGAAGCAACAGCCATACGATTCCCCGGCCAACTCAATCGTCGCTCTCCCCACGTCTTTCTCATCACCCGCTTTTATCGTCGTTCTAGGCCGGCTAAATTTGCATATTGTGAGAATTCGTGTGACTTCGCGAGACATCATACTTTACAAAACCCTACATAACACGTTACATAACCCTATCACCCTCCCCCGTAGCCCGGGCTAGTTTCTGCTCTAGCTTCTCCTTCGTCTTGGCCTTATCTAGTGCGAGGCGCTGGGCATACTTGACGGAGAAGGTTCTTATTTTGGTTTTTAGACCTACCCACCACTTACTCCCAGTAACCGCCCCCACTAGTGCTTTTTGAATTAATTCTATTAGCTTTTCTTGGAAGTCTTGTATCTCCAGAAGGGAAGTGTTTAACTTCCAGTGAGCCACTAACTTTGGCCTATTTCCTAGCTTCAGCCAGGCCATAAATAGTTTATGATCCGTCTGGCCTAGCCAAGTGAACGTGGGACAAGATAAGAAGTCTACTTCGCCTCTCCTAAATAACATCCTGTCCAAGTAAGTGTTTGGATAGGAGGAAACACTATTGGTCCACGTCCACATCTCCCGCCCCGGGTGCTCGACCCGAAACCTGTCGACCAGACCGCATCTAGCCATCAGATCAGCCAGGCTGGACTCGCACCTCTCCGATCTTCTAGCATCGCCTCCTACCTTATCTATCTCGGGGTCTAAGATGGCGTTCCAATCTCCCATTAGCACTACCCGCTTCCGACAATCTACAAACCCGTCAAGCTGACTGAAGAATGAGACCCTCTCACGAGCGGTGCTGGGCGCATGAACCGCGATCACTCGAAACACAGAATCTTTTACGGCAACATCGGCCACAACCAGCCTGCCCACTGCATCTCTATGGACAACGTCGACCGTCGCCGACAGGGTACGTTTAACCAGCACGGAAACTCCCTTCCCCCGTGGGCTGCCACATGCTGAGAAAACCTCAAAATCTCGGGCCAGCACCTGACAGTCCACAGAGGAAATGAAATGCATCTCCTGAATCGCAGCCACATCCACTCCCAGGGACAAGAGGTCGTGCCGGAGGCGAGCCACCCGGCCCGGTGATCTCAAGCCCCTTGCATTCAAACTAGCCAAATTCAAAGCCATGGTACCTACCTTAGGGTGTGTCACACTCAGCTCCGAAGTCAGCTGGGGAGAGGACGCCGATGTTATGTGCCATGCTCAAGGTGGTCAGGTTTTTCATATCCTGACCTTCTCTCGCAATCCCGCTGACGTCCAAAGGATAAATTAATTTTATGGCCCTGTAGAGTGACGGATGGACCAACACTGGGACCCTTCCCTTGCATTGTTTTGACAGTTCATCAAGAGAAGGGTCATTTTTTTTCACCAGTTCAATTCTCGGAAACGCCTCTCCAGCTGCCTGCAGCCTTGTCCACAAGTTGGTCTTGCAGGCCTCTGGAGTTCTGACAAAAGTTATTAGGAGTGGAGCGTCCGAGAAATTTGAGGGGATATTTACATCTTTCCTCTTTATCTGTTTGTAATCGAGCAGAGGTTTTAAGTTTTTCCTCTGCCGATGGGAAATGTCTGTGGCCACAGATAGAGGGTCTACATAACATAGTTCCTCAGGGGCATGGACCTTTAGTCTGGTTGGTCTGCAAGAGGCAGAGGAGTCTCTCCCCTCCCTCGGTTCATTCTTTTCCTTTTATTTTTGGGGTAGTGTCTCAGTTTGCCTTGGTGTTGTGTCTGGTGTTGGTGTGGTGTCTAGGGCAACTCCTAGCCATGTGGCCCTGCTTTTGGCAGAACCAGCAGTGTGGACGACGTTCCTCCACCACTACCGTAATGCTGGCGTCTTTGTATGTCAGCAGCGGTGGTATCGCTTGAACACCCTCCACCTCACCGTACTGGCTGAAGAGGCAGCCTAACACTTCCGCAGGTATTTGGGTTGGCACATTAAATACCTGCACCCGGGTCCTTCTCTTGCCCTGGTATTCAGGTATTAGTTTGACTCTCCCATGCTTTATTTCTTGGAGGGAGAGTCTCTCCGCATCGTCCTTGGTTAGACCATTTTTGGTCTTTTATGGAGGTCGCCCCTGCCTGTTTATTGGCGACGCTTCCTGCCTCCCCAGATTTCTTGGTCAGTCCTTTTGTGGGAGTGTCACATTTTTTGGGGGGGCGGCTCCCTTTTTAGTGTCTTTTTCGGGAGCAGCTTCCCGTTTTGGGGAGTCGGCCTCTTGGGGAGCATGATCTTTTTTGTTTACTTTGAGGCCATCTGCCCCTTCCTCGTTTGTGAGGTCCAGGCGGTATGCTCCCTCATTTTCTTGATCTGCTCCCCTTTTGGGAGAGCAGCCCTCCTGAGGAGCGCTGTCCCCTTTATTGTCCTTTTGGTCTGGCACCTCCTCCTTTTTGTGGTTGGAGTCGCCCTCGGGGGGAGCTGTTATTAAATTTCCCCCCTCCTGGGGAGCGTCCAATGGTGTCATACCCGGGCGGTATGCCCTGTCAGCGGTTGTTTTTTCTCCTGTTGGGGAGTCGTCCTCTTGGGGAGCAGTAGCCCCCTGGCTGGGGGTATCCATATTGGTGGGCCCCTGGCTGAGGGTATCCATATTGGTGGCCCCCGGGCTGGGGGTGTCCCTTTTTTCAAAAAAATTCACTGAAAAAAGTGACGTGGAATCAGCGTCCAAAGTGGGGAGCCGACTTTGGCGCCAAAAGGCGGCAAGAGGAGAGATAGAACTGAGAGAGGGAGTGGTAAGTTAGTGGAGGGAAGAGAGAAGGTGTTTCCGACCCTCACTCGCATTTTTTTTTTTTTTTTTTTACTTTGATCTTGGACAAAAGGCCAAGAAGTATTTATTTATTTGCTTCCCCCACTGAGCAAATTAGGCACAAGGCTAATGGAGAGAGGGAGGTGGGAGGGAAAAGGGGACCAGCTCCCGATGGGTGGGAAATGGGACCTGGATAGTGACAATTGGTATGAAGGGTTGCCCCTACATTGACCAAGGTCTTATATGTGGGGTTTTCCCCACATATGGTCTTTGCTTACAGTATCTGTCGGAAAAGATACTACACTTTGATCCTGGCCCGAAGGCCAAGAACAACAGAAAAAAGGCAAACCTCTTTTCTATTTATTTAAATATTTATTCAGAAAGACTTTGAAATTTTTTTAAATTTATATTACATATAATGGATTCTTTTTAAATGTGTCATGAGGCCAAAAAGGGTGTGGAGGGAAATGGGGGTCGGGGGTCGTCCACTTGGTCTATTCTTTATAATTAGTTGCAGTCACCACAATACCGCATTCATTCTAGGGATAGGAACAATATTTACAAGCATTTCTTTTTTTTTTTTTATAATGAATTTACAATGAAACAATTTTATAATGAATTTACAATGAAACAATTTTATAATGAATTTACAATGAAACAATTTTATAATGAATTTACAATGAAACAATTTTATAATGAATTTACAATGAAACAATTTTATAATGAATTTACAATGAAACAATTTTATAATGAATTTACAATGAAACAATTTTATAATGAATTTACAATGAAACAATTTTATAATGAATTAAGGCAGTAATTGCAGTTAATGCAGTCAGGAGATTCAGAGTTCCTGCCCGTCGCGGTTACCAGCTGACGATGGCCAGAGGCAGCGTTGGCTGAAACGTTGTTAAACAACTAAGAAAATATAAAAGTTTGTTTCAAGAGCCCCTTGCAAGATTTTTTAGAGACAAACAACAAGCATGAAAAAGTCTTAAAAAAGGTAAAGTTGGTAAAAAGTCCAGTTTTTATTTGGACAAAAGGTGACAACGGAAGGCAATAATTGCACTGAATGCAGTCAGGAGATTAAGAGTTCCCATCATTCTTGGTTACCTTACGATAGCAAGAGTTGCCTGAAACGTCATGAAACAACTAAGAAAAGATTAGTCTGCAATAAATAAAATTAATAAATGATGCTCATCTCAATGAATTCCAATTAAAAAAGCAACAAAGAGAAACCCAGACCCGCGAAAAGATGAGAAAGTCTTGCAAAGGTTAAATTGGTCAAAGAGTCCATGAACGCGCCAGCACAAAAAATAAAAGATAAATATCTATATATATATAAAAGCGAAAATGTATGTATGTATGTACGCTTTTCCTCGATGTCCACAAAAGGCTTCTTTCAGAGAAGCGCTCGCTTGCTTCGCAACTTCTTAAAACTTTTTATGTCATCTATAAATTGCAATATCTCACACTTAACCACGGAGCTCGCCTGTCTATTTAATTTCATTGACTTTCAAACGTTACTTATTCCACATTTCCCGCATCGGCACGCGTTACATTCGGTTTTCGGTATGAACAAAAAGCGAAACTCAACTCTAATCATAGCCCCCCCCCCACTTCGGCGGCACGGGGGACAAGATCAAAGTGTAGTATCTGTTCCGGCAGATACTGCAAGCAAGGACCATATGTGGGGGCGACCCCACATATAAGACCTTGGTCAATGTAGGGGTAACCCTTCGTACCAATTGTCACTATCCAGCTCCCCTACTCCCCGGGGAGTTGGTCCCCATTTCCCCTTCACTCCTCACATTAAAAATCGGCCTTGTGCCTAATTTGCTCGGTGGGGGAGCAAATAAATACCATCTGTTCCGGCAGATACTGCAAGCAAAGACCAAATGTGGGGGCAACCCCACATATAAGACCTTGGTCAATGTAGGGGCAACCCTTCATACCAATTGTAACTATCCAGCTCCCCTACTCCCTGGGGAGTTGGTCCCCATTTCCCCTTCACTCCTCACTTTAAAAATCGGCCTTGTGCCTAATTTGCTCAGTGAGGGAGCAAATAAATACCTCAAAGTGTAGTATCTGTTCCGGCAGATACTGCAAGCTATGACTAGCACAGACCAGCTATGACTAGCAAAGACCATATGTGGGGCCAACCCCACATATCTGAACTTGGTCACTGAAGGGGCAACCCTTCATACCAACAGTTTCTAATCCAGCTCCCATTTCCCACCTCTCGGGAGCTGGTACCCCCTTTCCCTCCCCCCCTCCCTCCATCTCCACTTTAAAAAACGGCCTTGTGCCTAATTTGCTACCTGGGGAAGCAAATAAATATTACAGCCCCAACCCCCCCGCTTCGGCGGCACGGGGGACAAGATCAAAGTGTAGTATCTGTTCCGACAGATGCTGAAAAGCTATGACTAGCACAGACCAGCTATGACCAGCAAAGACCATATGTGGGGGTCACCCCACATATCTGACCTCCCCAGGAGGGCTACTGCCCCAAAAGGGAAGCAAATCAAGAAAACGAGGGGGCATACAGCCTAGACCTCCCCAAAACAAAAGGGGCAAAAGCTCCCAAGGACAATAAAGGGGACAATGCTCCCCAGGAGGCCGACTCCCCAAAAAGGGAGGTATTTCCTGGAAGAAGCATAGAGCAAGGAGAGTCGGTCTCAAAGGAAAGCGGAAAGGGAAATGCCCCTCAAAATAGCAACCCTTCCGCAAAGAAACAGCAAAAACAGTCCAACCTCACCAAAGATCCAACACCAACAAGAGGGTCGGCATGGGGGAAGACTGTAGAGAAGCAACTGTCCCCTCAAGAGTATAGAGACTTGTACTTGACCAAGTACAGACAATACATAGAGGGGGCAGAAATTAAACCAGTGCCAGGCGCTTGGGAGGCAATCGAAGACAGAGTCCTCTCCTTCATCATCTCGGATATGCCGGAAAACCGCCTCCTAGGGATGAAAAAGGAAGACATGGCAGGGCTCCTACACAAGCTAAACATCCAGGTACTATACCTGTACCAGAGGAGCTACGCCATGTGGGACATCCTCCTACCCACCAAGGAAGATGCGGAGAGACTCTCCCTACAGGAAATTAAGTATGGGAGAATAAAACTAAAGCCCGAATACCAGGCCAGGACAAGGACTCGGGTGCAGGTATTCAATGTACCTATGCAAATATCAGCAGAAATCCTGGGATCCTTCTTCACACAGTTCGGCGAGGTGGAAAAAATAACCCCAGTGCGGTCGAAAACCGGCATGCACTTGGGCAGCTACACTGTGGCCATGAGGCTAAAGAAAGAAGGCTTCCAGGCGATACCAGCACAGCTGACATTTAAGGAGGCAACTATGACGGTGGTGGTGTAGGGGCGTCGTCCGCACTGCTGTTCTGCCAAAAGCAGGGTCACATGGCCAAGAGCTGCCCTCAAAGGTCAACTCCTACTCGAGTGACACTAAAGGCGGTCCCAACCTCTGAGACAGCACCAGTGTCCAAACAGGCTGTCACAACTCCTGCAACCGGAGCACCAACCCCAGCACCGAGGAAACCCAAAACCACGCAGGAGGCCAAGAAGGAGGAATGGATCACGGTAATGAGGTGGAAACGGAAGCCCACAATCCCATCTGCCACCGTCCCACCACCAATCCAACAACCGAGGCAGCAACAACAACAGTAACCTCCACAACAGCCGCAGCAACACCCACGGAAGCAGACACAGCAGCAGCAGCCAAACCAGCCGTTGAACCAGCCGCAGCAACAACATCAGCTGCCGCGGCCAATTCCACAACCAATGCCACGAAAACAGCGGCAACAACAAAAACAGCAGCAGCCAAAGCAGCAGCAGCAACAGCCAGAACAGGAGCAGCAGCAACAAAAACGGCTGCACCAGCCAGAACAGCAACAGCATCAACCAGAGAAACAGCAATTAGAGGAGCAGCAACAACCAATGGTCCCCACACCAATTGAGACGGGGACCAAGCGAAGAAAACACTTCTCCTCTGAGGATGAATCTGCTTGCGAGAGGGAGAGGAACTCAACATCACCACTCCCCGGTTCATTCAAAAGAATAAAAAAGAAAGGCAAAAAATGGAAAGGGGAAGAAAAGGCAGCCCCCACTCCCCGTGAGTATACACCACCTCTAATAACAACACAACCCATTTCCACGCCCAAACCACATACTGCACCAACACTAGACACCGCACCAACACCAGACACCACACAGACCCTCGTCCCCACACCAATGCAAATTGAGCCGCCATCCCAGAAAGAAAAGAATGAACCCGGGAGGGGGAGAGACCCTTCAGATTCTCCCACTTACGGACTCATTCTAACAGGGACTCTCGCCCTCGAAACGAGGGAGGAACTTTGTTTTGTAGACCCCCTGTCTGTTGCAATGGACTTACCACACCGGCAGAGAAAAAATTTAAAACCTCTGCTGGACGGCCAACAGATAGGGGGAAAAGACGTTAATGTCCCCTCTAATTTCCAGGGCGCCCCACTGCTAACAACTTTCGTCAGGCTTCCTGAGGCCTGCAAGAACAACGTGTGGACAATGCTGGAGGCCGCTGAAGGGGCTGGTCCGGGAATTGAACTGATTAGGAAAAATGACCCTTCCCTTGAGGAACTCGCAAAACAATGCAAGGGAAGGGTCCCAGTGTTGGTCCATCCGTCACTCTATAGGGCCCTTAAATTGAGTTACCCTTTGGATGTTGGCGGCATTGTGAGAGAAGGTCAGGACATGAAAAACCTGACCACCTTGAGCATTGCACACAACGTCGGTGTCCTTTCCCCGGCTGACTTCGGAGCTGAGTGTAACACACCTTAAGGTAGGTACCATGGCTTTGAATTTGGCTAGTCTGAATGCGAGGGGCTTGAGATCATCAGGCCGGGCGGCTCGCCATCGGCACGCCCTCTTGTCCCCGAGAGTGGATGTGGCTGCGATTCAGGAGACGCATTTCGTTTCTTCTGTGGATTGTTAGGTGCTGGCCCGAGACTTTGAGGTTTTCTCAGCATATTTTAGTGTCTTTTTCGGGAGCAGCTTCCCGTTTTGGGGAGTCGGCCTCTTGGGGAGCATGATCTTTTTTGTTTACTTTGAGGCCATCTGCCCCTTCCTCGTTTGTGAGGTCCAGGCGGTATGCTCCCTCATTTTCTTGATCTGCTCCCCTTTTGGGAGAGCAGCCCTCCTGGGGAGCGCTGTCCCCTTTATTGTCCTTTTGGTCTGGCACCTCCTCCTTTTTGTGGTTGGAGTGAGATGCTACGACCGATTTTGGTTTTGCTCCCCTTTGGGGGGAGTCGCCCTCGGGGGGAGCTGTTGTTAAATTTTCCCCCTTCTGGGGAGCGTCCAATGGTGTCATACCCGGGCGGTACGCCCCATCAGAAGTTGTTTTTTCTCCTGTTGGGGATTCGTACTCTTGGGGAGCAGTAGCCCCCTGGCTGGGGGTATCCATATTGGTGGCCCCCGGGCTGGGGGTGTCCGTTTTGGGTCCCTCTTTTTAAAAAATCCACTGAAAAAAGTGACGTGGAATCAGCGTCCAAAGTGGGGAGCCGACTTTGGCGCCAAAAAGGCGGCGAGAGGGGAGATAGAACTGAGAGAGGGAGTGGGAAGTTAGTGGAGGGAAGAGAGAAGGTGTTTCCGACCCTCCCTCGCGGGAAGGTCGTAAATTATCAGCTCGGATCCCCCCCGTGGGGGAGGGGGGAGAGCAGAGAAAGACAGACAAAGTGGGGGTGCGGACAGAACGCGACCCAAAAAGCTTGTCAGGTGTTCCGGGCACGAGAATGTGTCGCCAGAACAGCACTGCCTGTAGGTGTCAGAACAGATATTACACTTTGAGATATTAAATCTTTTATTCATGTTAAAAATACAGTCAAAATCAACGATGAACAAAAAACTTAGGCACATGGCCAACTCAAAAGGGGGGATTGTGGGGGTCATTGGTCATCCTTGTCACTCCAGGACTAAACAAAGTCAAAAGTTTCTCCCAGCTCTTATCTTCTTTCACCATAATACCGCATTCGCCCTTTCATATTGAGGGACGTCCTACTTAACTCCCAATTTTTAAAACATTTTTTATTGACGTGTAAAAACAAAAAAGATAACAATAAAATGGTACAATAATTCATTTGTGTCAAGGGCTGGGGAAGAAAAACAAAAGGTGGTTAGTAGGACCCTCCCAACCCCATCTAGTTGATAGACTGCCCGTTCCACTAGGTTTGTAAAAGGAACCTCGCTTCTGCGGGTCAGTCTCTAGGGGATGCCCTCTAGATGGGGGTGAATGGAGAAAAGAAAATTTTGTGGGTTAGGAATGGGGGTTAGTTTGTATTTCTTTCTCTCCAAGATGGGTAAAATTTAGAGGAAGGGGTTAAAACAAAAATTGCAGGTAAGAAGGGATGGGGATCTTGGAGGCTTCCTAATCGGGGAGGGATGGAACACACACTGAGCTAGCTGAGAGGCTACTTGTTTAATTTTACTTTACAGAACTGCGCGTTCCACACCTAGGCGGGGAATACGTATTCAAATTTGGCTCGTCTTCGTACACACAGATTTGCCACATGTATCCATCTTCTGTCAAATGCCGCGCGATGCAGCCTTCTTCTATCACATCTGATCTTCACCCGGAGTTGGTGTTTAAAGAAAGCAATCAGATATTGATCAGAAAAAGACAACCCCCCCCCCCCGGCAACCTTGCAAACGCGACGTCCAAATCACCATTCTCACCACGGCCAGGATCGTAACGTAGACCATTTGTCTTTCCTGGTCCCACGGCGGCCTCACGTTGTCCACAACATTGGATACGGTTACTGGGCGACGATGCTCAGGATCGATGCGAGCCGTCACCTCGCTGACATACGACCAGTACTGGCGGAGTTCGCGGCAATCGAAGAAAGTGTGATCAGTAGTTTCTACGGCCGTTGTCCCACAATGGGGACAATTAGGCGACTCCAAAAACCCGGAACTGCATTGTATGTTGTTGAGTGGAAGTGCATTTCGGGCCAATCGCCAGGTCAGAGAGAACTCCGAATTGTTCAGATGAGTCGAACCTGGCGCCCAGCTCCACGCGTAGCAGATCTCACTCTGCTGCCAACCCAAACGCGTGCATAGCGGGTCGTCGGCGGCCCCCTTCACTAGAT
Organism: Euprymna scolopes; assembly: GCF_053919585.1. Taxonomy (NCBI): domain Eukaryota; kingdom Metazoa; phylum Mollusca; class Cephalopoda; order Sepiida; family Sepiolidae; genus Euprymna; species Euprymna scolopes. The sequence continues at coordinate 90,722,348 of NC_136508.1, read as the reverse complement.
CCCTGTGGAGTTCCCTACGGGTAGCAGTCACAAGGTCACTGGACCTTGGTAGTCATTTTAGCGCGGCTCGGCATTCTTTCATGTAGGCAGATTCTCCCCGCTGCCTGCGACGGCTCTCGATGGAAGGGTCGAGAACGAGGTCGGGGAAAGCGGCAGTAACCACGGGGTTCCACGTTTGGTCATCTTGCATATAGTGGCTTAGGAAGGCCAGCCTCTCAGCATCTCGATGACACTTCAAGTCCGGCATTCCCAAGCCTCCCTCACATGGACGTTGAATACAGACCTGTCTGCTCACCCAATGTCTTCCTCTGTCCCAAAGGAGCGAGAACAAGAGTTCGATGAGAGCTGTTAGGTGTAGTGCAGGCAGGGGAAGTATGGCCAGTCGGTAAATGATGAGAGGAAAGACGTAAGTGGTGCACGCCTCCGCTCTACCCTTTAAGGAAAGTTTCCTAGGAAGCCACGAATTGACTGCAGCCTCCACCTTTGACCGTACCTCCAACTAATTCTTGTCAAGCTGGAGACCCGGTCCGAACCACACGCCGAGGATCCAGACCGGGCCATCTGTTCAGCTGAAGGGCGCCGGGAGGTTTGTGTTGCCACTCCAGGCGCCCAACCGCAGTCCTACCGACTTGCTGCGGTTTATCTTGGCCCCCGTGATTCTTTCGTACTGTGCTAGTGCCTCCGACACGACCTCAATGTCTCTGAAGCCCGACACGAAGACCGTGACATCATCAGCGAAGCGGATACCTTTGCAGCTGATCCGCCAGGCAGAGCCATTCCGCGCAGGGCCGAATTTTCCTCCCCATGTTTCAGCTTGCGGAGCAGAGGCTCCAAAGCCAGGACATAAAGCAGGGGCGACAGCGGACAACCCTGACGAACCGACTGAGAGATAACAAATGGTTTCGAGCGTTTTCCGTTGACTAGCACGATAGCTTTCCGCGACGGTCGACGTTGTCCATAGGGATGTGGAGGGCAGGCTGGTCGTGGCAGATGTTGCCGTAAAAGATTCTGTGTTTCGGGTGATTGCGGTTCATGCGCCCAGCACCGCTTGTGAGAGGGTCTCATTCTTCAGTCAGCTCGACGCGTTTGTAGATTGTCGGAAGCGGGTAGTGCTAATCGGGGATTGGAATGCCATCTTAGACCCCGATATAGATAAGGTAGGAGGTCTCAAAGCCAAGATCAGAAGCTTCTCCATCAAGTATGCCGAGCGCCTCGCACTAGATAAGGCCAAGACAAACAAGAAGCTAGAGCAGAAACTAGCCCAGGCCACAGGGGTGGGTAATAGGGTTAGTCAGGAACTAGCTAAGCAGGACCTTCTACGCGAGACTAGCGAGCATTACGAAGGCCAAGTAGTTAGAGCTAGGCTTAGAAAGATAGGCAACGAAGCAGTCAATTCTGATACAGACGTGCGCCGTGAGGTTTCTAGGCGTGGCTCGGACAAATACATTGCGAAAGTCAAACATCCGGATGGACGCACCCTGGGATCGACTCGGGAGATCTGCGAGGGGTTTCGAGAACATTTCGAGGAGCGTTTTACGCAGCAGCCCGATCTTCCGGTCCTTGAGTTTAGCGACTATTTGGCCGACTCTCCCTGCCTCGAGAGGCTAGAGCAGCTAGTTGCGAGGGCCGGGTGACGGAGCGGGAGGTCTTTACTGCACTGAAGCAGGTCAGCTGTGACAGATCGCCAGGACTTCTGCCATACGAACTGTACTTGAGGTTGTCGCCCATGTTTCTGCCTCTTCTGACAGACATGTTCAACCATTGGTTTGCTCAGGGATCCATCCCAGGGCAGGTCACCAAGGGAGTGATCACATTGCTGAAGAAAGGTGACGGGCATGGAGGGGAAGAGTTAGACGACTACAGGCCCATAACTCTGCTAAACACAGAGTTGAAGATTTTGGCCAAGGTCCTGTCGAATCGGTTGCAGGTTGTTATCGACGAGTTGGTTGAACCGGAACAGAACTACGCTGTGAAGGGGAGATCGATTCAGAACAACTTGCACCTGATCCGCACGATCCTAGAGGGGGGAATAGATGACGACACGGAAGCAGCCCTGATCAACTTAGATCAGTCCAAAGCTTTCGATAGGGTCGACCATCGTTTCCTGGCATCTGTCTTGGAGGCCGCCGGTTTTAAACCGGACTTTTGCAAGTGGATCTGCATAATATATCGACAGCCCATGGCTGTCGTGCAAGTCAACGGAAAGGGCTCAAAACCTTTTGTTATCTCTCGGTCGGTTCGTCAGGGTTGTCCGCTGTCGCCCCTGCTTTATGTCCTGGCTTTGGAGCCTCTTCTCCGCAAGCTGAGACATGGGGAGGCAAATTCGGCCCTGCGCGGAATGGCTCTGCCTGGCGGATCAGCTGCCAAGTATCCGCGTTCGCCGATGATGTCACGGTCTTCGTGTCGGGCTTCAGAGACATTGAGGTCGTGTCGGAGGCACTCACACAGTATGAAAGAATCACGGGGGCCAAGATAAACCACAGCAAGTCGGTAGGACTACGGTTGGGCGCCTGGTGTGGCAACACAAACCTCCCGGCGCCCTTCAGCTTGACAGATGGCCCGGTCCGGATCCTCGGCGTGTGGTTCGGACCGGGTCTCCAGCTTGACAAGAATTGGTTGGAGGTACGGTCAAAGGTGGAGGCTGCAGTCAATTCGTGGCTTCCTAGGAAACTTTCCTTAAAGGGTAGAGCTGAGGCGTGCGCCACTTACGTCTTTCCTCTCATCCTTTACCGACTGGCCGTACTTCCCCTGCCTGCACAACACCTAAAAGCTCTTGTCGAACTCTTGTCCTCGCTCCTTTGGGAGAGAGGAAGACACTGGGTGAGCAGACAGGTCTGTATTCAACGTCCGTGTGAGGGAGGCTTCGGAATGCCGGACTTGAAGTGTCATCGAGATGCTGAGAGGCTGGCCTTCCAGAGCCACTATATGCAGGAGGACCAACCGTGGCACCCCGTGGTTACTGCCGCCTTCCCCGACCTCGTTCTCGACCCTTCCATCGAGAGCCGTCGCAGGCCGCGGGGAGAATCTGCCTACATGAAAGAGTGCCGAGCCGCGCTAAAACGACTACCAAGGTCCAGTGACCTTGTGACTGCTACCCGTAGGGAACTCCACAGGGATCTAGTGAAGGGGGCCGCCAACGACCCGCTATGCGCGCGTTTAGGGTGGCAGCAGAGTGAGATCCGCTCCGCGTGGAGCTGGGCGCCAGGTTCGAGTCATCTGAACAATTCGGAGTTCTCTCTGACCTGGCGATTGGCCCGAAATGCACTTCCACTCAACAACATACAATGCAGTTCTGGGTTTTTGGAGTCGCCTGATTGTCCCCGTTGTGGGACAACGGCCGTGGAAACTACGGATCACGCTTTCTTCGATTGCCGCGAACTCCGCCAGTACTGGTCGTATGTCAGTGGGGTGACGGCTCGCATCGATCCTGAGCATCCTCGCCCAATTACTGTATCCAATGTTGTGGACAACGTGAGGCCGCCGTGGGACCGGGAAAGACAAATGGTCTACGTTACGATCCTGGCCGTGGCGAGAATGGTGATTTGGACGTCGCGTCTGCAAGGTTGCCGGGGGGTGTTGTCTTTTTCTGATCAAGATCTGATCGCTTTCTTTAAACACCAACTACGGGTGAAGATCAGATGTGATAGAAGAAGGCTGCATCGCGCGGCATTTGACAGAAGATGGATACATGTGGCAAGTCTGTGTGTACGAAGAGGAGCCAAATTTGAATACGTGTTCCCCGCCTAAGTGTGGAACGCGCAGTTCTGTAAAGTAGAATTAAACAAGTAGCCTCTCAGCTTGCTCAGTGTGTGTTCCATCCCTCCTCGATTAGGAAGCCTCCAAGATCCCCATCCCCTCTTACCTGCAATTTTTGTTTTCACCCCTTCCTCTAAATTTTACCCATCTTGGAGAAAAAGAAATACAAACTAACCTCCATCCCTTACCCACAAAATTTTCTTTTCTCCATTCACCCCCATCTAGAGGGCATCCCCACCTAGAGACTGACCCGCAGAAGCGAGGTTCCTTTTACAAACCTAGTGGTACGGGCAGTCTATCAAGTAGACGGGGTTGGGAGGGTCCTACTAACCACCTTTTTTTTTTTCTTCCCCCGCCCTCGACACAAATGAATTATTGTTACCATTTTATTGTTATCTTTTTTGTTTTTACACGTCAATAAAAAATGTTTTAAAAAAATTGGGAGTTACTAGGACGCCCCCCAATATGAAAGGGTGAATGCGGTATTATGGTGAAAGAAGATACTAGCTGGGAGAAACTTTTGACTTTGTTTAGTCCTGGAGTGACAAGGATGACCAATGACTCCCAAAATCCCCCCTTTTGAGTTGGCCATGTGCCTAAGTTTTTTGTTCATCGTTGATTTTGACTGTATTTTTAACATGAATAAAAGATTTAATATCTCAAAGTGTAGTATCTGTTTACTGGCCTTCGGGACAAGATTAAAGTGTAGTATCTGTTCCGGCAGATACTGCAAGCAAAGACCATATGTGGGGGCAACCCCAGATATAAGACCTTGGTCAATGTAGGGGCAACCCTTCATACCAATTGTCACGATCCAGCTCCCCTACTCCCTGGGGAGTTGGTCCCCATTTCACCCTTCACTCCTCACATTAAAAATCGGCCTTGTGCCAAATTTGCTCAGTGGGGGAGCAAATAAATACCTCAAAGTGTAGTATCTGTTCCGACAGATGCTGCAAGCTATGACTAGCAAAGACCATTTGTGGAGGTAACCCCACATATCTGGCCTTGGTCAATGTAGGGGCGATCCTTCATACCAACAGTTACTATCCAGCTCCCATTTCCCACCTCTCGGGAGCTGGTCCCACTTTTCCCTCCCCACTCCCTCTTTCTCCACATTAAAAAACTGCCTTGTGCCTAATTTGCTCAGTGGGTAAGTAAATAAATAAACACTGCCCCTCCTCCCACCTCGGCAGCACGGGCGTCAAGATCAAAGTGTAGTATCTGTTCTGATACATACACAGCGCTAGGCAGTGCTGTTCTGGCGACACACTCGTGACCTGACGAGCTTGTTGGGTAGTGTTCTGTCCGCACCCCCACTTGGTCTGTCTTTCTCTGCTCTCCCCCCTCACGGGGGGATCCGAGCTGATAATTTACGACCTTCCCGCGAGGGAGGGTCGGAAACACTTTCTCTTTTCCCTCCACTAACTTCCCACTCCCTCTCTCAGTTCTATCTCCCCTCTTGCCGCCTTTTTGGCGCCAAAGTCGGCTCCCACTTTGGACGCCGACTCCACGTCACTCATTTTGGTGAATTTATACAGGGAAGAGAGAGCTTTTTTCAAAAATGGACACCCCCAGCCCGGGGACCACCAATACAGATACCCCCAGCCAGGGGGCTACCACAAGAAAAAATGCTCCCCAAGAGGACGGCTCCCCAACAGGGGAAGCAAAAAGCAACGGGGCATACCGCCCTGACACTAAACAAAAGGACGCCCCCCCCCAGAAGGGAGAAAACTCACCAGCAGCTCCCCAAGAGGGCGACTCCCCACAAAGGGGGAGAAAAAACAATGTTGGACGGGGCATCCCGTTCCGACAACAAAAATCAAGAGGCAGTAGCCCCAAAGGACGATAAAGGAGACAGTGCTCCCCAGGAGGGCTACTGCCCCAAAAGGAGAGCAAATCAAGAAAACGAGGGGGCATACAGCCTAGACCTCCCCAAAACAAAAGGGGCAAAAGCTCCCAAGGACAATAAAGAGGACAATGCTCCCCAGGAGGCCGACTCCCCAAAAAGGGAGGTATTTCCTGGAAGAAGTATAGAGCAGGGAGAGTCGGTCCCAAAGGAAAGCGGAAAGGGAAATGCCCCTCAAAATAGCAACCCTTCCGCAAAGGAACAGCAAAAACAGTCCAACCTCACCAAAGATCCAACACCAACAAGAGGGTCGGCATGGGGGAAGACTGTAGAGAAGCAACTGTCCCCTCAAGAGTATAGAGACTTGTACTTGACCAAGTACAGACAATACATAGAGGGGGCAGAAATTAAACCAGTGCCAGGCGCTTGGGAGGCAATCGAAGACAGAGTCCTCTCCTTCACCATCTCGGATATGCCGGAAAACCGCCTCCTAGGGATGAAAAAAGGAAGACATGGCAGGGCTCCTACACAAGCTAAACATCCCGGTATTATACCTGTACCAGAGGAGCTACGCCATGTGGGACATCCTCCTACCCACCAAGGAAGATGCGGAGAGACTCTCCCTACAGGAAATTAAGTATGGGAGAATAAAACTAAAGCCCGAATACCAGGGCAGGACAAGGACCCGGGTGCAGGTATTCAATGTACCTATGCAAATATCAGCAGAAATCCTGGGATCCTTCTTCACACAGTTCGGCGAGGTGGAAAAAATAACCCCAGTGCGGTCGAAAACCGGCATGCACTTGGGCAGCTACACTGTGGCCATGAGGCTAAAGAAAGAAGGCTTCCAGGCGATACCAGCACAGCTGACATTTAAGGAGGCAACTATGACAGTAGAGGTGGAGGGGAGTCGTCCGCATTGCTGGTTCTGCCAAAAACAGGGTCACATGGCCAAGAGCTGCCCTCAAAGGTCAACTCCTACTCAAGTGACACTAAAGGCGGTCCCAACCTCTGAGACAGCACCAGTGTCCAAACAGGCTGTCACAACTCCTGCAACCGGAGCACCAACCCCAGCACCGAGGAAACCCAAAACTACGCAGGAGGCCAAGGGGGAGGAATGAATCACGGTAATGAGGCGGAAACGGAAGCCCACAATCCCATCTGCCACCGTCCCACAACCAACCCAACAACCGAGGCAGCAACAACAACAGCAGCCTCCACAACAGCCGCAGCAACAGCCACGGCAGCAGACACAGCAGCAGCAGCCAAACCAGCCGTTGAACCAGCCGCAGCAACAACATCAGCTGCCGCGGCCAATTCCACAACCAATGCCACGAAAACAGCGGCAACAACAAAAACAGCAGCAGCAGCAGCAACAGCCAGAACAGCAGCAGCAGCAACAAAAACGGCTGCAGCAACCAGAACAGCAACAGCATCAACCGGAGAAACAGCAATTAGAGGAGCAGCAACAACCAACGGTCCCCACACCAATTGAGACGGGGATCAAGCGAAGAAAACACTGCTCCTCTGAGGATGAATCTGCTAGTGAGAGGGAGAGGAACTCAACCTCACCACTCCCCGGTTCATTCAAAAGAATAAAAAAGTAAAGGAAAGGGGAAGAAAAGGCAGCCCCCACTCCCTGTGAGCATACACCACCTCTAACAACAACACAACCCACTTCCACCCCCATACCACATACTGCACCAACACTAGACACCGCACCAACACCAGACACCACACAGACACTCGTCCCCACACCAATGCAAATTGAGCCGCCATCCCAGAAAGAAAAGAATGAACCCGGGAGGGGGAGAGACCCTCCAGATTCTCCCACTTACGGACTCACTCCAACAGGGACTCTCGCCCTTGAAACGAGAGAGGAACTTTGTTTTGTAGACCCCCTGTCTGTGGCAATGGGCTTACCACACCGGCAGAGAAAAAATTTAAAACCTCTGCTGGACTGCCAACAGATAGGGGGAAAAGACGTTAATGTCCCCTCTAATTTCCCGGACGCCCCACGGCTAACAACTTTCATCAGGCTTCCTGAGGCCTGCAAAACCAACGTGTGGACAATGCTGGAGGCCGCTGAAGGGGCTGGTCCGGGAATTGAACTGATTAGGAAAAATGACCCTTCCCTTGAGGAACTCGCAAAACAATGCAAGGGAAGGGTCCCAGTGTTGGTCCATCCGTCACTCTATAGGGCCCTTAAATTGACTTACCCTTTGGATGTCAGCGGCATTGTGAGAGAAGGTCAGGACATGAAAAACCTGACCACCTTGAGCATTGCACACAACGTCGGTGTCCTTTCCCCGGCTGACTTTGGAGCCGAGTGTAACACCCCTTAAGGTAGGTACCACGGCTTTGAATTTGGCTAGTCTGAATGCGAGGGGCTTGAGATCATCGGGCCGGGCGGCTCGCCTCCGGCACGACCTCTTGTCCCTGGGAGCGGATGTTGCTACGATTCAGGAGACGAATTTCGTTTCCTCTGTGGACTGTCAGGTGCTGGCCCGAGACTTTGAGGGTTTCTCAGCATATGGCAGCCCACGGGGGAAGGGAGTATCCTTGCTAGTTAAACATACTGTTTCCGCGACGGTCAACGTTGTCCATAGGGATGCGGAGGGCAGGCTGGTCGTGGCCGATGTTGCCGTAAAAGATTCTGTGTTTCGGGTGATTGCGGTTCATGCGCCCAGCACCGCTCGTGAGAGGGTCTCATTCTTCAGTCAGCTTGACGCGTTTGTAGATTGTCGGAAGCGGGTAGTGCTAATGGGGGATTGGAATGCCATCTTAGACCCTGACATAGATAAGGTAGGAGGCGGAGCTAGAGGGTCGGAGAGGTGCGAGTCCAGCCTGGCTGATCTGATGGCTAGATGCGGACTGGTCGACAGGTTTCGGGTCGAGCATCCAGGGCGGGAAATGTGGACGTGGACCAATAGCGTTTCCTCCTATCCAAATACCTATTTGGACAGGATGTTAGTTAGGAGAGGCGAAGTAGACTTCCTATCCTGTCCTACGTTCACTTGGCTAGGCCAGACGGACCATAAATTAGTTATGGCCCGGCTGAAGCTAGGAAATAGGCCTAAGTAAGCGGGGTACTGGAAGTTAAACACCTCCCCTCTGGAGATACAAGACTTCCAAGATCAGTTAAGAGAATTGATTAAAAAGGCACTAGTGGGGGCGGTTACCGGGAGTAAGTGGTGGTTAGGTCTCAAAGCCAAGATCAGAAGCTTCTCCATCAAGTATGCCCAGCGCCTCGCACTAGATAAGGCCAAGACGAAGAAGAAGCTAGAGCAGAAACTAGCCCCGGCTATGGGGGAGGGTGATAGGGTTAGTCAGGAACTAGCTAAGCAGGACCTTCTATGCGAGACTAGCGAGCATTACGAAGGCCAAGTAGTTAGAGCTAGGCTTAGAAAGATAGGCAACGAAGCAGTCAATTCTGATGCAGACGTGCGCCGTGAGGTTTCTAGGCGTGGCTCGGACAAATACATTGCGAAAGTCAAATATCCGAATGGACGCACCCTGGAATCGACTCGGGAGATCTGCGAGGGGTTTCGGAACATTTCGAGGAGCGTTTTACGCAGCAGCCCGATCTTCCGGTCCTTGAGTTTAGCGACTAGTTGGCCGACTCTCCCCGTCTCGAGGCGGCTAGTTGCGAGGGCCTGGTGACAGAGCGGGAGGTCTTTACTACGCTGAAGCAGGTCAGCTGTGACAAATCGCCAGGACTTGATGGTCTGCCATACGAACTGTACTTGAGGCTCTCGCCCATGTTTCTGCCTCTTCTGACGGATATGTTCAACCATTGGTTTGCTCAGGGATCCATCCCAGGGCAGGTGACCAAGGGAGTGATCACATTGCTGAAGAAAGGTGACGGGCATGGAGGGGAAGAGTTAGACAACTACAGGCCCATAACTCTGCTAAACACAGAGTTGAAGATTTTGGCCAAGGTCCTGTCGAATCGGTTGCAGGTTGTTATCGACGAGTTGGTTGAACCGGAACAGAACTACGCTGTGAAGGGGAGATCGATTCAGAACAACTTGCACCTGATCCGCACGATCCTAGAGGGGGGAATAGATGACGACACGGAAGCAGCGCTGATCAACTTAGATCAGTCCAAAGCTTTCGATAGGGTCGACCATCGTTTCCTGGCATCTGTCTTAGAGGCCGCCGGTTTTAAACCGGACTTTTGCAAGTGGATCTGCATAATATATCGACAGCCCATGGCTGTCGTGCAAGTCAACGGAAAGGGCTCAAAACCTTTTGTTATCTCTCGGTCGGTTCGTCAGGGTTGTCCGCTGTCACCCCTGCTTTATGTCCTGGCTTTGGAGCCTCTTCTCCGCAAGCTGAGACATGGGGAGGCAAATTCGGCCCTGCGCGGAATGGCTCTGCCTGGCGGATCAGCTGCGAAGGTATCCGCTTCGCTGATGATGTCACGGTCTTCGTGTCGGGCTTCAGAGACATTGAGGTCGTGTCGGAGGCACTCACACAGTACGAAAGAATCACGGGGGCCAAGATAAACCGCAACAAGTCGGTAGGACTGCGGTTGGGCACATGGAGTGGCAACGCAAACCTCCCGGCGTCCTTCAGCCGGACAGATGGCCCGGTCCGGATCCTCGGCGTGTGGTTCGGACCGGGTCTCCAGCTTGACAAGAATTAGTTGGAGGTACGGTCAAAGGTGGAGGCTGCAGTCAATTCGTGGCTTCCTATGAAACTTTCCTTAAAGGGTAGAGCTGAGGCGTGCGCCACTTACGTCTTTCCTCTCATCCTTTACCGACTGGCCGTACTTCCCCTGCCTGCACAACACCTAAAAGCTCTTGTCGAACTCTTGTCCTCGCTCCTTTGGGACAGAGGAAGACACTGGGTGAGCAGACAGGTCTGTATTCAACGTCCGTGTGAAGGAGGCTTGGGAATGCCGGACTTGAAGTGTCATCGAGATGCTGAGAGGCTGGCCTTCCTGAGCCACTATATGCAGGATGACCAACCGTGGCACCCCGTGGTTACTGCCGCCTTCCCCGACCTCGTTCTCGACCCTTCCATCGAGAGCCGTCGCAGGCAGCGGGGAGAATCTGCCTACATAAAAGAGTGCCGAGCCGCGCTAAAACGACTACCAAGGTCCAGTGACCTTGTGACTGCTACCCGTAGGGAACTCCACAGGGATCTAGTGAAGGGGGCTGCCGAGAACCCGCTATGCGTGCGTTTGGGGTGGCAGCAGAGTGAGATCCGCTCCGCGTGGAGCTGGGTGCCAGGTTCGAGTCATCTGAACAATTCGGAGTTCTCTCTGATCTGGCAATTGGCCCGAAATGCACTTCCACTCAACAACATACAATGCAATTCTGGGTTTTTGGAGTCGCCTGATTGTCCCCGTTGTGGGACAACGGCTGTAGAAACTACGGATCACGCTTTCTTCGATTGCCGCGAACTCCGCCAGTACTGGTCGTATGTCAGCGGAGTGACGGCTCGCATCGATCCTGAGCATCCTCGCCCAATTACTGTATCCAATGTTGTGGACAACGTGAGGCCGCCGTGGGACCGGGAAAGACAAATGGTCTATGTTACGATCCTGGCCGTGGCGAGAATGGTGATTTGGACGTCGCGTCTGCAAGGTTGCCGGGGGGTGTTGTCTTTTTCTGATCAAGATCTGATCGCTTTCTTTAAACACCAACTACGGGTGAAGATCAGATGTGATAGAAGAAGGCTTCATCGTGTGGCATTTGACAGAAGATGGATATATGTGGCAAGTCTGTGTGTACGAAGAGGAGCCAAATTTGAATACGTGTTCCCCGCCTAGGTGTGGAACGCGAAGTTCTGTAAAGTAAAATTAAACAAGTAGCCTCTCAGCTTGCTCAGTGTGTGTTCCATGCCTCCCCGATTAGGAAGCCTCCAAGATCTCCATCCCCTCTTACCTGCAATTTTTGTTTTCACCCCTTCCTCTAAATTTCACCCATCTTGGAGAAAAAGAAATACAAACTAACCTCCATCCCTTACCCACAAAAATTTCTTTTCTCCATTCACCCCCATCTAGAGGGCATCTCCACCTAGAGACTGACCCGCAGAAGCGAGGTTCCTTTTACAAACCTAATGGAACGGGCAGTCTATCAACTAGACGGGGTTGGGAGGGTCCTACTAATCACCTTTTGTTTTTTCTTCCCTTGTACCATTTTATTGTTATCTTTTTTGTTTTTACACGTCAATAAAAAATGTTTTAAAAATTGGAAGTAGGACGTCCCCAAATATGAAAGGGTGAATGCGGTATTATGGTGAAAGAAGATACTAGCTGGGAGAAACTTCTGACATTGTTTAGTTCTGGAGTGACAAGGATGACCAACGACTCCCAAAATCCCCCTTTTTGAGTTGGCCATGTGCCTAAGTTTTTTGTTCATCGTTGATTTTGACTGTATTTTTTAACATGAATAAAAGATTTAATATCTCAAAGTGTAGTATCTGTTCTGACAGATGCTGCAAGCAAAGACCAGCAAAGACCATATGTGGAGGTAACCCACATATCTGACCTTGGTCAATGAAGGGGCAAACCTTCATACCAACGGTGACTGTCCGGCTCCCATTTCCTGCGTCTCGAGAGCTGGTCCCCGCTTTCCCTCCCCCCTCTCTCTCTCTCCACATTAAAAAACGGCCTTGTGCCTAATTTGCTCAGTGGGGAAGCAAATAAATAAACACTGGCCGGAGGCCCTCCGGGGCCCAGGCGACAAGATCAAAGTGTAATATCTGTTCCGACAGATACTGCAAGCAAAGACCAGATGTGGGGGCAATCCCACATACCTGACCTTTAACCAGCTCCCATTTCCCACCTCTCCGGAGCTGGTCCCCTTTTGTCCCTCCCCCTCCCTTCACTCCTTACATTAAAAATTGGCCTTGTACCTAATTTGCTCGGTGGGGGAGCAAATAAATACCCACTGGCTGAAGGCACTCAGGGGCCCAGGCGACAAGATCAAAGTGTAGTATCTGTTCCGACAGATGCTGCAAGCAAAGACCAGATGTGGGGTAAACCCCACATACCTGACCTTTAAGGGAGGGGGAAGGGAAAAAGGGGACCAGTTCCTGAGAGGTGGGAAATGGGAGCTGGTTAAAGGTCAGGTATGTGGGGTTGCCCCAATATCTAGTCTTTACTCGCAGTATCTGTCGGAACAGATACTACACTTTGATCTTGTCGCCTGGGCCCCGGAGGGCCTTCGGCCAGTGTTCATTTATTTGCTTCCCCACTGAGCAAATTAGGCACAAGGCAGTTTTTTAATGTGGAGAGAGAGAGGAAGGGGGGAGGGAAAAGGGGGACCATCTCCTGAGAGGTGGGAAATGGGAGCTTGATAGTCACCGTTGGCATGAAGGGTTTCCCCTTCATTGACCAAGGTCAGATATGTGGGGGTAACCCCACATATGGTCTTTGCTGGTCTTTGCTTGTAGCATCTGTCGGACAGATACTACACTTTGATCTTGTCGCCTGGGCCCCGGAGGGCGCGCGGCCAGTGGGTATTTATTTGCTCCCCCACCGAGCAAATTAGGCACAAGGCTAATTTTTAATGTGAGGAGTGACGGGAGGGTGAAGGCAAAAAGGGGACCAGCTCCCGAGAGGTGGGAAATGGGAGCTGGTTAAAGGTCAGGTATGTGGGTTTGCCCCCACATCTGGTCTTTGCTTGCAGTATCTGTTGGAACAGATACTATACTTTGATCTTGTTGCCCGGACCCCGGAGGGCCTTCGGCAAGTGGGTATTTATTTGCTCCCCCAATGAACAAATTAGGCACAAGGCCAATTTTTAATGTGAGGAGTGAAGGGAGGGCAAAGGGAAAAAGGGGACCAGCTCCCGAGAAATGGGAAATGGGAGCTGGTCCCCTTTTTCCCTTCCCCCTCCCTTCACTCCTCACATTAAAAATTGGCCTTGTGCCTAATTTGCTCGGTGGGGGAGCAAATAAATACCTTTCGACCAGTGGTCTCTAGTGAGCTAATTAACGTTTGTTCAATGTTGACTTCGTCATATCAGATGGTAGCTTTCATTTTGAGACGAGACACTCCCCCTAATAAAGAGGGAGCTGTTTTCCCCGAACTTAGTTAAAAACAAACAAACCGATTTATTTATTTAAAAACTGTCCCGCACAAAATCGTAACTGCTGAATAACTATCGCCGTCACGTCAATCAAAAATGCGCACCTGTTTTTTTTTTCACACTTTACTATTTTCCAACTGCGCGTCGTCAAGGCCTCGTTTTTTTTTTTCATGGGCACCTGTTTTTTTTTTACTATGCGCGTCAAGGCTTCCGGTTTTTTTCACACACACCTACAAACACCCGGGCAACGCCGGGTTCCCCTCGCTAGTATATATATAAAAGAGGAACGTCTCCATCAAGAAATGAGTATACGAATAAAAAAAAAACAGAGTAGTTACTCAAAGATGGTCCGTCTCTTTTCTTACGTCGAACGGACAAACGTATAAAAAATAGAATGTAAGGCAAAAGGAGATCCCACGTGGCGTGATACCCTCTAACTAAATACTGGACCGGGACTTTTAGGTCGCCCAGTATCTCCATCATTTTATCCAGGGGGGAACACCGGTAAGCCCCTTCCCATTGGGCTTGAGGGTTACAAACGATAGAGTTACCAACGCCTTCATGTACTCCCGGTACTTGTTTTCAAACACATTCTTTCAGCTCCAGGCTCCAATCTTCTCGGGTTCCCCTGGCGTGCTGGTCCCGGCTGGCTGACTTGGTCTTTGTGCTGCTGCTATCGGGCAGGCATCACCTGGTGTGAGGGCTGGCTGGCATTGTGTTCTTTGATCCCCGACTCCCAGAAAAGTGCAGTCTAGCGATTTTTTTTTCCTCAGCCCTTCGGTTGCTGATTTTTGGGGCTGCTGGCTTCCGATTGCGACTGCGTAGCTGCTTCTTCGTCCAAGACCCACCATCTTTTTACCAGCCTCCTCTTCCAGGCTACTTCGCCGCCTGGTGTGCCCTGGACGAACTTCCTCCATGCGGCCTCTTCTCTTGTTGTGGCCACCACAGTTGTGGCCGTTATCCCTGGTTTATCGATGCTCTTCTGCAAGGGCCCTGTTGCTGTGTCCAGGTCGACCACTACTACGCTGGGGTTGCTTTTTGGGATGGCAGTCCCTGGACTCGTACTAGAACCGACCGAACTCGAGGAACCGACCGCTTTGGGATTGCCTTTTGGGGTGGCAACCCTGATACCATTCCGACCGCACTGGGGGTGGCGACCTCAGGAACCGAACCGACTGAACTGGGGGCAGCGACCCCCCCGAACCCTTCTCGAACTGGGGGTGCCATGGTGAAGAGGCAGAGCCCCCCCCCTAGCTTTGTGGCTCAGTGCCCTTTCCCAACCCGCTGATTTGGAACTGAGGGGACCTTCGCCTAAAAACCGGCTGCTTAAAGTTGGGTCCAAACAAAAATAAAATAATAATAACAATAACAAATAAACAACAATAAGGACCACTCACCCAAAGAATGGGGTCGGTCCTTTGAGGCCAAACAAAGAAACCCTTGAACTTGACCAAAACATTGGTCAAGTGGGTGGAGCTATCGGGACGTTTCTCCGGCAAAAGCATAGTATGCTGCGAACAGATTGATTTTGGCACGATGGCGAGAACACCTTAAAAGAGGTGAAGTTGGCCAACAACTATGGAAGACAGTAATTGCAGTTAATGCAGTCAGGAGATTCAGTCCAGTGACGATGGCCAGAGTATGAGTTGCCTGAAACGTCGTGAAACAACTAAGAAAAAATTAGTCTGCAATAAATAAAATTGATAAATGATGCTCATCTTAATGAATTAAAAAGGCAACGAAAAGATGAGAAAAAAATTTAAACTGGTAAATTGCAGAGAGGAATAAAAACCATGAACAGCTCAAAAACGACAAGAAGCAAGGTCTACAGCAGGGGCATGAAGAAAAAAAGAAAAAAAGGAACGCTAGAAGAAAGGTCTCTATCAACAAATGAGTATCCCGAATAAAAAACAAAGTATACCATTCGGTATAAGAGAAGGTAATCAAAGAAAGTCCGTCTCTTTTCTCACGTCTGAATGTAGAAAAGGAACAGACAAATCTATAAAAAAAGAGAATCGAGAAAGTGCGAAACAGTGAGCTGGAAAAACATTTGGATGAAATAAGAAAAATGCCAACTAGGGGTTCTCTACTTTGACGGAACTGAGATGACAACAACTATATGGAAGGCAGTAATTACAGCGAGTGAAGTCAGAAGATTCCTATCAGTTGAGGTTCCAAAGGTTCTATTTTGCGTAAGAAATGATTGGCACAAATAGAAAGCCCTTATGTTGGGGGGAGGCGTGTCATGAAACTGACACTCTTTCAGTTTCTTCCATTTATGCAAATCCATTCTAGATTTAGTTGATGAAAACGGAACTTAAAAAAGAGAGAAAATGAGGGGAGTTGGATTCAAGAGCGTCTTGCAAAATTATCAGAGAAAAGCAACAAGCCTCCAGGCCTGTGCAAAGGTGAAGTAGGTAAAACGTCCAGTGCTTACTTGACCAAAAGGAACTGAGATGACAACAACTATGGAAGGCATTAATTGCAGCGAATGCAGTAAGGAGAATGCAGTAAGGAGATTCAGACTTCCAGGTTAATATCTGACGATGGCCAGAGGAAGAGTTGGCTGAAACGTCGTGAAACAACTAAGAAAATATTAGTCTGCGATAAATAAATTAATACTCATCTCAATGAATTTCAATTTAAAAAGCAGCGAAAAGATGACAAAGTCATGAAAAAGTTTAAAGCGTCCAGAGCAAAGGTCCAGAGAGAAACAAAAAACTCACCAGCTACGAAGGAGGGGGCACGAAAAAAAAGAAAAAAAAAAAAAGAGGCACGTCTCCATCAAGAAATGAATAAAAAAAAGAAAAGAAAAAAAGAAAAGAGAAGTTAATCAGAGAAGGTCCGTCTCTTTTCTTACGTCGAACGGACAAACATATAAATGAGCTGGAAAAAACATTTGGATGAAATAAGAAAAAGGCCAACTACGGGAATGTAAATAATAGCGACGATCGAGTTGTCCCAACAGGCGAGATTCCAAAGCTCTAATTTTGCGTAAGAAATGACTGGCACGCATATATTTGCATAGAGAGCCCCTATGGTGGGGGGGGGACTCTCTTTCAGTTGCTACCATTCTAGATTTATCGGAGGAAATAGTTGATGAAAACGGAACTTAAAGAACTTAAAAAAAAAAGAGAGAAAATTGGGGGAGTTGGATTCAAGAGCCATTGCAAGATTGTCAGAGAAAAGAGTAGCATTCAGGCTTGCGAAAAGGTGAGAAAGTCTTAAAAATTGTGAAGTTGGCCAAAAGGTACTGAGACGACAACTATGAATGGCAGTAATTGCAGTTAATGCAGTCAGGAGATTTAGAGTTCCTATCCGTGGCAGTTACCAGCTGACGATGGCCAGAGGAAGAATTGACTAAAACGTTGTGAAACAATGAAGAAAATATTAGTCTGCAATAAATAAAACTCATCTCAATGAATTCCAATTTTAAAAGCAACGAAGCAACACCAGGCCAGCGAAAAAATGAGAACGTCTTGAAAAAGTTTAAATGTGTAAAGAGTCCAGAGCAAAGGGAAAGGTCCAGAGAGATACAAAAAACTCACCGGCTCGGAAGGAAGGCCCCCCCCCCCAAAAAAAAGAAGAAAAGGCACGCTAGAAATGTCTCCATCAAGAAATGAGTATACCGAAGAAAAATATAAAAAGAGACATTAATCAAAGAATCTCTTTTTCATACGTTTGTCCGTTCGACTTACGCTGCACGGACACACGTATGAAAAAGAAAATCAAGAAAACATTTGGATCAATAAGAAAAATGCCAATTAGGGGATCTCTACTTCGTAAGGGAAAAGCATATTAGACAGATATGTTAAGTATAGAATGATAGCGACGACCGAGTTGTCCCAACACTCGAGGTTCTAAAGCTCTAATTTTGCGTAAGAAATGACTGGCACGCATCTATTTGCCTATAGCCCCTAATTAAAAATAAAAATAGAAAAAATGGGTGGAGTTGGATTCCAGAGCCATTGCAAGACAAGGCTGTGAAAAGGTGAGAAAGTCTTAAAAAAGTTGAAAACAACTAAACAACTGAACAAAATGCCTATGGGGGCAGGTTAGTAAGGGATCCTCCCAACCTATTTCTAAATATGGAGCGCCCGAAGGTCGAAAGCAAGCAGGTCGTTCTCTAGTGGGGAGTGGGGGACCTAGGGACGATATTTTGAAAACAAATTAGATAGGGATGGGCAATATAGGGAATGGACGGTGTCTTCCCAGATAAATGTATGTATAGGGGACAAAACAATGGGTGGACTGGGCATCTTTGGAAGCTCTCCTGGTGCTGATAAAAAATAAAATCGGAGACAGGAGACAGGAAATACTAGTGCTAGACTTGCCCTAGTCTAGCACTAGTATTTCCACTCGAAGTGGTTACAACCTAACTAACCCTACTCTAAAAATTTTGCTCGGGGCTGGGTTCCTTAGCACTGCCTACTAGGGTGGGAAAACGAACCTAGTGCCTCGTCGGATGCACAATCTGGTGTTGTGCACCCATCTCCTATCAAAATCTAAGCGATGTAATCTTTTCCAATCGCATCTGATCTTTACTTTAAGTTGATGCTTAAAGTAAGTGACCAGATCCCGAGCCGAAGCAGATTCAACCCCATAGACAATAGCTACAGCTAAGATCGCGAGAAACACCAACCATTTCTCCCCATTATATGGCGGGTCCATGTTGTCGACAACGTATGCCAAATCAAGTGGCACCAAGTGGAACCGGGTTGATGCGAGCCGTTTCCTCTCTAACGTACTCTCAGAGTTTCCGACCTCTGCTGCAAAGAAAAAAGGCGTGATCCCTCGCAACGGGGCAAAAGGGCATGTATTCATTCCTCTTGCAAGCATGCCAAAAAGCACGCTGAAAAGTGGTAGCCATTCCGGACAAGCTTCTATGTCAAAGAGAATTCTGAATTACTTAAAAAACTTCTGGCTGGCGATTTCACAAAGAGGACCTCGACATTTGCAGCCACTCAACCAGCGGATCTATTGCGGTACCCACCGCTAAATCTCGGTATAGTCTAGGCCGTACAAAGTCACTGGACCCCGGCAATGCCCTAAGGGCGCGTTGGCATTCGGAGAAGAACTGCCATTCCCCCACCGGTCTTTTGTGACCTTCAGCGGCATGGGAGGATACGAGCTGTGGAAAAGCTTGCTCCACAACTGGTACCCAGTCCGACTCAGGAACGTCAATCTTTCAGCATACTTATGACTTCCCAAGCCTCCCTCACTGAGTTTCTGTGTACAGACCTGACTACGGACATAGGCTTTCCCTCTTTCCAAAGAAGTTTGAAAAGGAGTTGCTCCAAAGCCTTACAGCAGTTTGCAAGCAGAAGAAGTACTGACAAGTGGTAAAGGATCAACGGAAAGACGTAAGTTTGACACGCCTCTGCACGACTGCGAATCCAAGTCCTTACTGACGACTCGAATCCAAGTCCTTACTGACTTCCGACCAATTTTTGTCCAGCTGGAGTCCAGACCCCCAACCACACACCGAGAATCCTTACCGGGCCATCCGGCCAGCCGACCCCACCTAGAAGCGAGTTTAACCTGGTCTAGGCGCCCAACCGCAGACCAACAGACTTGCTGCGATTGACTACGACCCCTATGACACTTTTATACCCAGTGTGACGGGCAGTACGAAAAAGGTAAACAAATCCATCAAAACAGCACGTTGACAAGATAACGAGAGAGAGAGAGAGAGAGAGAGAGAAAGAACGTAGAGAAAGAATATCAGCAGAAGCAAAGGCGAAGGGAGATAACTGAGGCGGCAAAAAGTTTCAGTTGCCACAAAGATTTAAAAATGGTGTGGACGCAACTCGCCACATGGAATGTAAGAAAAATAAGATTACCGAATTAATCCCATAAAGACTTAAAAAAAAAAAAAGGGGAGAAAGGAAAAGGAGAAGAATATGAGTTTGGAAGAATCTAAGGTAAATACAGACATCTTTTCTTGCAATGCGGAAGGCAATACGAAAAGGGCGAAGAAAGAACTTTTCCTAGCGGGGTTATAGTCTGATGTAAAATGGGGGGGGGGGGTTCACCTCAAATACACAAACGGAATGTTCAAGAAAGATTATCGCTACAGTCCTCTGTCTCTTGTCTCTACTCTCGTTGCCTTCTTCGCACACACGAGATTATGCGAGAACGGACGAAATAAAAATGCTGGCCGCCATGTTTGTTCTTCCTTTTCTTCGCCTGAACTCACTCGCTGAGCACCCACGGTAAGACTTCTCTTTCTTGCTTCTAACCACATGCCTCCCTGATCTCAAGATCACATTTCATAGTCTCTCATCCACTGTGGCGGTCGCCTCTGTCTACTTGGCCTCTGAGGTGTCTCGTCCTCCTCCTGTGGCTGCACACTCCCCTCCACTGCTTCGCCCTCAACTGGTCTGACGTCGAGAATGTGCCTCGGGACTCCTCCCACCACAATGTTGTTACTAGTGTTCCTCCCAGTCACGCGACCTCTACTTCATTGTGTGGTGCAGCGTGCCCCCGGTGGCTTCACCCATACCTCGTCCCCGAGTTTAATTGTCCCTGTGGCCTCTACTGTAGTACTTACCAACAAAACAAATGCCCACGTGTTTGTGCTTTGTATAGGCATGCGCGACAACAAAACTTGGATTTTTATAAGCGGAAGTCTCGAGGTTGTCAGGAATCTACAGGCGCATGCGCAAGAGAAGGGATTAAGATAGTGGTATAAAAGGCAGGTCGAGTGAGAAGGTTGTTGTTGTTGTCATTGGACGTTACAGTGACGCGTGCGTTAGCAGGTGATTAAGAGGCTGGTTTTTTTTGTGTGTCAAGTCGCGCACCTCGGTGAAGATCATATAAGTCGTGCACCTCGGCTCCACCCTGGGATGTCTCCAGGAATATGCAAGCATTGACAGTTGCGGGACCGTCTCTGGTACTTGTCCCAGTTTAGGCGACATGTTATACCAGAAAACGGCTTGCTCAGGTGAGGTGCCTCCTCTTTTCGCAACTGCTTTTATGGTGCGGTGGTTTCTCTCCACGATCCCGTTGCCACTAGGTCTGTAGGCAGCTCTGAAAAATTGTTGGATCTTCCATTTCTTCAGTACTTCTGTCACTGCTACTGACTTGAACACAGTCCCATTGTCGGTTAACAACTCTTCCACGGGGCCTCGCTCCAAAAACACCTCATCAAGGATTGCTGCTATTTCATTGCCTGTTCCTCCATGTAGCTTCTTCCATAGGGCAAATCGCCCGGGCCCACAGTCAATCATGGTCAGGTAAAGTCCACCCCTGTAATGGGTGACATCGCATGCCAGTCTCTCCCAGGTCCCACTCACCTCCAATTGGCCAGCTTCATGCGTGCTTGGAGCAGGATCAATCGACTGACATCTGTCGCATGTCCTGACCACTTGCCTCACTTGCTCCTTGGTGATCCTCGGGTCGACTTTTTTCACTAAGTACCAAGTCCTCTCTACCCCCATATGGTGCAAATTGTGCAGTTCTCGCACGCCAACATCATCTAGATCCGATGCAGCAACAACATCTTTCTTTGGCAACAGCCAACTCTTCTTCACTCTCGTGAGAGCATCTGCTCGGTTCTTTTCAGAAGCCACCATGTCTATGCGAAGCTTCAAACAAAACTCTTGCATCAGCTCAGCCAGCACCCCAAGCCTGCACTTCACTAACATCTCCGCAGCCCCTTTCGTTTTTATCCTTTTTTCGCTTGAAATGAGAGACTTTAGTCAAGCAAACACCGTGGCAGAGTCTGTTTTGATGCAGATGTCACGTAGTCCCTATTTCAAGGCAAGATTGACTCCTTTTATTGTTGCGTCTAATTCCGCCACATTGATGTGGCTGACGTCATTCTTTTTCCTCAACCAGGCTGCATCTTCTGCATCTACTCCTCCAATTTCCAAAACGACCCCTGTTGCAATGCTGCTCGCATCGCACCACACAACTCCATCCAATGTTCGCGGTATGTTCCTTTCTTCGCCTGAACTTACTCGCTGAGCACCCACGGTAAGACTTCTCTTTCTTGCTTCTAACCATAGTCTTTTAACAAAAAAAGAAAGCTCGAAAGAGGTCTAAATGTTTGCATATATATTTCCTCTTTTCTCTGCCATGACCCCCCATCAACTAGGACTGTGGCCTCAGGAAAGCCCACCGGGGATGAGTGCAGGGTCCCTTTCCATGCGCGCCATGGCACTGCAAACATCCCGATATTATTCAACTGTTGATGGAGCAGCCGCTCTAAGCGCTACCAAAGAGTTAGGGCTCCTGTACTACCAGTCGGAAACAGCAGCCAGTAACTGTCAATCCGGTACCCTCAACCCATCAGAGGAAGGTCAACCCAATCTAATTGCTCAGGCATATGTGGTACTCAAGCATTCTCAAGTGCCCAGCTTTAGGGGTGGGGTTTGTCGGGAGTGGGGAAACGGCGTTCATTGCCCTAGACAAGAAACAAGATCTACCACTGGGTGTTTCTATCGAATCACTGTGATAGTATCTCTGCGCCTGACTAATAGGCAAAGAAGGAGTATGGAAGCCGGGCGATAGGCAGGACCTATCTACTCTTTAAGCATTTTAGGTTTGCAAACCGGTAATTTGTTTGAGTCACCAGCTCTAGGAAGGTTGTCATCCAAGACTGAAGAGGCCTCCCTCCTCTTTGGTTTAGTTTCAGAGTTTTCCTTCTCCTAGACGGATGATCTGGAAAGATCTACTGGGTCCGTCACCACTGAGAGGGTTTGCTCCGCGCCTGGGTTCTAATCCAGGTATTTCTGCGACCCCGCGTGGTTAGTTAATGTTATTGGGTTAGTTTGTAGAGGTTATATCTGCTAAATAGTTACACTCCTCAAAGTGGATTAGGGACATTGTTATTTCATTGTTACTGGATAAAAGGGTTGAGTAGAGCTCATGCAGTGTAAGCAACTATGATTGTAAGGAGGCTTGTTAGGAGGAGATAATGTGGTTTGAGGCTTTCTCTTTTGTATATATATATTTTTTATTTTTTCCTTTTATTTTTTTATTTTTATTTTTTTTATTCATGTGAGCTTGGGTCTAGTATAATATTAGAGTGTGAGTAGGTGTTAAGAATTGAACTACGAGTTGTGCCCAAACTATATTTTAGATGATAGCAGGGCATGAGATGCGAGTGCAATATAGTACGGGTAAAACAGTAAGTTTTGAGTCATGTGTAATTTGGTAAATAGATATATGGGCTGGTTTTAGTAGGTAACCTGGTTAAAAAAGGGCATTACTATGCTTCCATTTCCATCGTTACTGGGAGAGGGTATAGGTAAAAATTCGTGCAGTGGAAGCAGCTAAATTTGCTACAGTATTGGATTGAGAGAGACGAGTTAATGTATGGTTAGATATAGTTTTGTAAGTTTAGGAATGGATGATTAGATATGGTTTAGTAGGTTTAGGATTAGGATAAAGTGTTAGGGTATGATTTACTTGTTATTAGAAATTCTAATTTGGTGCCCAAACCGAATATTTAGTAAGACTGAAAGATAAGATATGTTCAGTATAGATACAAGAGAACATTTGATATGGAGTACAGTTATACCTGATAGATATAGGTTATTGCGTATGTTGTAAATATAGTTAAATATAGATGGATGGATAAGTAGTATTGTATACGAATGCATGGAATTTTGGACAATTTGAGTAAGTTGCCTTTAGACTACAACGAAGGAGAATGACTTCGCCTTTCTCTTAATATCCGGAAGTTTTTATTTCAATGAGTACCGGTTTAGTTTGTGTAATGATTATTGCAATACTATCTCTTAATAAAGAGATATTAATGGTTGCTGTTCATTATAGATTACTTTAAGTCAATGTATAGGACTATGGCTAGTAAGTATTTACTTAGAAGCTTGGTTATGGGTTAGGAGTTTTAATCAGGAGCATGCCTAGGAAATTTTGGTTGTTAATGGGTATCGATTTACGAGTCTGTTAGGGTCAAGGGCGGAGAGCAAGGACCCCTCTAAGTTACGTAGAACGGATTAGGTTTAGTGGCAACTTGAGAAATAGAGCAGTTTGATTTGTTAGTGATCAGGAGAAAGAGAATTTAAGTAAAAATAAAAAGGTTTGTCATGCAAAACAAACAATGCAGTCATCTTGGAGGTAAAGTATCTATAGGGGTACTTAGTATACAACCAGCAGTATTTTTCAGTTTTGAGAGGAATTTTAGGTACAATAGTTTCATGGTTTGTTGTACAAGTCCGTAGTCTAGGTCAGGGACGAAGCACTTCTAATATTGCAACTGGGTGTATCTAATTTTAAAAGTAGTTGAATAGAGTATTATGAGGTGTTCTACTTAGCTTAGGGATAGAAAGAAAATTTAAGGTAATATTCAGAGTGATATAAGCAATTTCATGAGGATTAGATATATGATCACTGGATGTTATGCTGCTCAGAAGAATTCTTGTATCTATTCAGAAGGATGTCTTGGTGATATAAGATTTGAGAAATTAAGAGTCTGAGGATACAGAAAGTTGTGAGCTGATGAGGATTCAGTACAGGCGATTATATATAGTTAACAAAGGTGGTTTAGTTTAGTACGCACGTATTGTACATATTAAGTATACTGCTTCAGTTCTATCCTCTATGGTAAAGGAAACCCCGTCTGCATTTCGATTGGCAATTTTGTCAAAAGAGGAAATTTAAAACAGCTTATCTAATTTTTGATGATATCAGTTTATAGACAATTGTACAGACTGATAGAATGTTGTGTAAGACATAGGAGCCCATCGTCTTCGTATTTTTATGAAATGATGGATCAAGGGATCAAGAGCATAGGTGTCCGGAAAGGAAATGGCAGTGTACAAGGAAGGGGGGAGTCACTGATATCTTATTAACGTTATTTTAATTGAGAAAATTAACATTTGAAAAAAAAAAAAAAAAAAAAATCGCCTTACGATGGCTGATTTATATTAAGTAACGTACTTAAATAAAGTTTTCATATCCTCTAAATAAATTAGCATAATTTCTTCTTTTTTTTTTACCGAGTTTATCTTTACTATAGCATTGACTTATTATTTAAGTGAGATGGGATTTGTAAACTGCGAAATGGTCTATTTAAGTGAAGAAAATTATCGGTTACAATATGCCTGGAAATGTAAAGAATATTTGCTTTAAATTTCATGCTAAACAGTTAAAGATTTTACTTAGCTTTGGTTTTCTTTTCTTGGACACACAAGACTAAAAACCAGGGTGGTCGTTTCCCTTGGCCCCGCAAGGTCAAATGGCATTTGTGGTACCAAGATGCTATCTATTCAGTAGAGGACTGGGTAGGCTAATTTAGGGGAAGGGGGGGGTTCACTTAGTGAAAGGTTTTCCATTTGGCGGCGCGACAATGTTTCCTCGCTTGTGTATCGTTTTCAGAGATATTAATGTTAACAATTGAATACGCGTTCCAAACAAATATGATGGAAATAAAATAATAGCATATATAATGTAAAATAATAGCATATATAACGTACAAGGTGAAAAGCGGAAAAACTGAAAAGGAAATATGCAGTTGTTACTTACAGCTTTGGAAAAGAATTTAAGTCATATTCACCGTAAGGATTTGTTGAAATAAGTTAAACCGCCGTGAAGGAAAACCATCAATAAATTAACGAATGGTAGAGTTTTTTAATGTGGAGAGAGAGGGAGGGGGGAGGGAAAAGGGGGACCAGCTCCCGAGAGGTGGGAAATGGGAGCTGGATAGTAACTGTTGGTATGAAGGGTTGCCCCTACATTGACCAAGGTCTGATATGTGGGGTTACCCCCACATATGGTCTTTGCTTGCAGCATCTGCCGGAACAGATACTACACTTTGCGGTATTTATTTGCTCCCCCACTGAGCAAATTAGGCACAAGGCCGATTTTTAAGTGAGGAGTGAAGGGGAAATGGGGACCAACTCCCCGGGGAGTAGGGGAGCTGGATAGTGACAATTGGTATGAAGGGTTGCCCCTACACTGACCAAGGTCATATGTGGGGGCGACCCCACATATGGTCTTTGCTTGCAGTATCTGCCGGAACAGATACTACACTTTGAGATATTAAATCTTTTGTTCATGTTAAAAAAATACAGTCAAAATCAACGATGAACAAAAAACTTAGGCACATGGCCAACTCAAAAGGGGGGATTTTGGGGGTCATCCTTGTCACTCCAGAACTGAACAAAGTCAAAAGTTTCTCCCAGCTAGTATCTTCTTTCACCATAATACCGCATTCGCCCTTTCATATTTGGGGACGTCCTACTTAACTCCCAATTTTTAAAACATTTTTTATTGACGTGTAAAAACAAAAAAGATAACAATAAAATGGTACAATAATTCATTTGTGTCGAGGGCGGGGGAAGAAAAAACAAAAGGTGATTAGTAGGACCCTCCCAACCCCGTCTAGTTGATAGACTGCCCGTTCCACTAGGTTTGTAAAAGGAACCTCGCTTCTGCGGGTCAGTCTCTAGGTGGGGATGCCCTCTAGATGGGGGTGAATGGAGAAAAGAAATTTTTGTGGGTAAGGGATGGAGGTTAGTTTGTATTTCTTTTTCTCCAAGATGGGTAAAATTTAGAGGAAGGGGTGAAAACAAAAATTGCAGGTAAGAGGGGATGGGGATCTTGGAGGCTTCCTAATCGGGGAGGGATGGAACACACACTCAGCTAGCTGAGAGGCTACTTGTTTAATTCTACTTTACAGAACTGCGTGTTCCACACCTAGGCGGGGAACACGTATTCAAATTTGGCTCCTCTTCGTACACACAGACTTGCCACATGTATCCATCTTCTGTCAAATGCCGCGCGATGCAGCCTTCTTCTATCACATCTGATCTTCACCCGTAGTTGGTGTTTAAAGAAACCGATCAGATCTTGATCAGAAAAAGACAACACCCCCCGGCAACCTTGCAGACGCGACGTCCAAATCACCATTCTCGCCACGGCCAGGATCGTAACGTAGACCATTTGTCTTTCCCGGTCCCACGGCGGCCTCACGTTGTCCACAACATTGGATACAGTAATTGGGCGAGGATGCTCAGGATCGATGCGAGCTGTCACTCCGCTGACATACGACCCGTACTGGTGGAGTTCGCGGCAATCGAAGAAAGCGTGATCCGTAGTTTCTACGGCCGTTGTCCCACAACGGGGACAATCAGGCGACTCCAAAAACCCAGAATTGCATTGTATGTTGTTGAGTGGAAGTGCATTTCGGGCCAATCGCCAGGTCAGAGAGAACTCTGAATTGTTCAGATGACTCGAACCTGGCGCCCAGCTCCACGCGGAGCGGATCTCACTCTGCTGCCACCCCAAACACGCGCATAGCGGGTCGTCGGCGGCCCCCTTCACTAGATCCCTGTGGAGTTCCCTACGGGTAGTAGTCACAAGGTCACTGGACCTTGGTAGTCGTTTTAGCGCGGCTCGGCACTCTTTCATGTAGGCAGATTCTCCCCGCGGCCTGCGACGGCTCTCGATGGAAGGGTCGAAAACGAGGTCGGGGAAGGCGGCAGTAACCACGGGGTGCCATGGTTGGTCATCCTGCATATAATGGCTCAGGAAGGCCAGCCTCTCAGCATCTCGATGACACTTCAAGTCCGGCATTCCCAAGCCTCCCTCACACGGACGTTGAATACAGACCTGTCTGCTCACCCAGTGTCTTCCTCTCTCCCAAAGGAGCGAGGACAAGAGTTCGACAAGAGCTTTTAAGTGTTGTGCAGGCAGGGAAAGTACGGCCAGTCGGTAAAGGATGAGAGGAAAGACGTAAGTGGCGCACGCCTCAGCTCTACCCTTTAAGGAAAGGGTCATAGGAAGCCACGAATTGACTGCAGCCTCCACCTTTGACCGTACCTCCAACCAATTCTTGTCAAGCTGGAGACCCGGTCCGAACCACACGCCAAGGATCCGGACCGGGCCATCTGTCAAGCTGAAGGGTGCCGGGAGGTTTGTGTTGCCACTCCATGCGCCCAACCGCAGTCCTACCGACTTGTTGCGGTTTATCTTGGCCCCCGTGATTCTTTCGTACTGTGTGAGTGCCTCCGACACGACCTCAATGTCTCTGAAGCCCAACACGAAGACCGTGACATCATCAGCGAACGCGGATACCTTGGCAGCTGAGCCACCAGGCAGAGCCATTTCGCGCAGGGCCGAATTTGCCTCCCCATGTCTCAGCTTGCGGAGAAGAGGCTCCAAAGCCAGGACATAATGCAGGGGCGACAGCGGACAACCCTGACGAACCGACCGAGAGATAACAAAGGGTTTTGAGCCCTTTCCGTTGACTTGCACGACAGCCATGGGCTGTCGGTACATTATGGAGATCCACTTGCAAAAGTCCGGTTTAAAACCAGCGGCCTCTAAGACAGATGCCAGGAAATGATGGTCGACCCTATCGAAAGCTTTGGACTGATCTAAGTTGATCAGCGCGGCTTCCGTGTCGTCATCTATTCCCCCCTCTAGGATCGTGCGGATCAGGTGCAAGTTGTTCTGAATCGATCTCCCCTTCACAGCGTAGTTCTGTTCCGGTTCAACCAACTCGTCGATAACAACCTGCAGCCGATTCGACAGGACCTTGGCCAAAATCTTCAACTCTGTGTTTAGTAGAGTTATGGGCCTGTAGTCGTCTAACTCTTCCCCTCCATGCCCGTCACCTTTCTTCAGCAATGTGATCACTCCCTTGGTCACCTGCCCTGGGATGGATCCCTGAGCAAACCAATGGTTGAACATATCCGTCAGAAGAGGCAGAAACATGGGCGACAGCCTCAAGTACAGTTCGTATTGCAGACCATCAAGTCCTGGCGATTTGTCACAGCTGACCTGCTTCAGCGCAGTAAAGACCTCCCGCTCCGTCACCCGGCCCTCGCAACCAGCCGCTCTAGCCGCCTCGAGGCAGGGAGAGTCGGCCAAATAGTCGCTAAACTCAAGGACCGGAAGATCGGGCTGCTGCGTAAAACGCTCCTCGAAATGTTCTCGAAATCCCTCGCAGATCTCCCGAGTCGATTCCAGGGTGCGTCCATCCGGATGTTTGACTTTCGCAATGTATTTGTCCGAGCCACGCCTAGAAACCTCACGGCGCACGTCTGCATCAGAATTGACTGCTTCGTTGCCTATCTTTCTAAGCCTAGCTCTAACTACTTGGCCTTCGTAACGCTCGCTAGTCTCGCGTAGAAGGTCCTGCTTAGCTAGTTCCTGACTAACCCTATCACCCACCCCCGTAGCCTGGGCTAGTTTCTGCTCTAGCTTCTTCTTCGTCTTGGCCTTATCTAGTGCGAGGCGCTCGGCATACTTGACGGAGAAGCTTCTGATCTTGGCTTTGAGACCTAACCATCACTTACTCCCGGTAACCGCCCCCACTAGTGCCTTTTTAATCAATTCTCTTAACTGATCTTGGAAGTCTTGTATCTCCAGAAGGGAGGTGTTTAACTTCCAGTACCCCGCTAACTTAGGCCTATTTCCTAGCTTCAGCCGGGCCATAACTAATTTATGGTCCGTCTGGCCTAGCCAAGTGAACGTGGGACAAGATAAGAAGTCTACTTCGCCTCTCCTAACTAACATCCTGTCCAAATAGGTATTTGGATAGGAGGAAACGCTATTGGTCCACGTCCACATTTCCCGCCCCGGATGCTCGAACCGAAACCTGTCGACCAGTCCGCATCTAGCCATCAGATCAGCCAGGCTGGACTCGCACCTCTCCGATCCTCTAGCTCCGCCTCCTACCTTATCTATCTCGGGGTCTAAGATGGCATTCCAATCCCCCATTAGCACTACCCGCTTCCGACAATCTACAAACGCGTCAAGCTGACTGAAGAATGAGGCCCTCTCACGATCGGTGCTGGGCGCATGAACCGCAATCACCCGAAACACAGAATCTTTTACGGCAACATCGGCCACAACCAGCCTACCCACCGCATCTGTATGGACAACGTCGACCGTCGCCGACAAGGTACGTTTAACCAGCACGGAAACTCCCTTCCCCCGCAGGCTGCCATATGCTGAGAAAACCTCAAAGTCTCGGGCCAGCACCTGACAGTCCACAGAGGAAACAAAATGCGTCTCCTGAATCGCAGCAACATCCACTCCCAGGGACAAGAGGTCGTGCCGGAGGCGAGCTGCCCGGCCCGATGATCTCAAGCCCCTCGCATTCAGACTAGCCAAATTCAAAGCCATGGTACCTACCTTAAGGTGTGTTACACTCAGCTCCGAAGTCAGCCGGGGAAAGGACACCGACGTTGTGTGCAATGCTCAAGGTGGTCAGGTTTTTCATGTCCCGAACTTCTCTCACAATGCCGCCGACATCCAAAGGGTAAGTCAATTTAAGGGCCCTATAGAGTGACGGATGGACCAACACTGGGACCCTTCCCTTGCATTGTTTTGCGAGTTCCTCAAGGGAAGGGTCATTTTTCCTAATCAGTTCAATTCCCGGACCAGCCCCTTCAGCGGCCTCCAGCATTGTCCACACGTTGGTTTTGCAGGCCTCAGGAAGCCTGATGAAAGTTGTTAGCCGTGGGGCGTCCGGGAAATTAGAGGGGACATTAACGTCTTTTCCCCCTATCTGTTGGCAGTCCAGCAGAGGTTTTAAATTTTTTCTCTGCCGGTGTGGTAAGCCCATTGCCACAGACAGGGGGTCTACAAAACAAAGTTCCTCTCTCGTTTCAAGGGCGAGAGTCCCTGTTGGAGTGAGTCCGTAAGTGGGAGAATCTGGAGGGTCTCTCCCCCTCCCGGGTTCATTCTTTTCTTTCTGGGATGGCGGCTCAATTTGCATTGGTGTGGGGACGAGTGTCTGTGTGGTGTCTGGTGTTGGTGCGGTGTCTGGTGTTGGTGTAGTGTCTGGTGTTGGTGCGGTGTCTAGTGTTGGTGCAGTATGTGGTATGGGGGTGGAAGTGGGTTGTGTTGTTGTTAGAGGTGGTGTATGCTCACAGGGAGTGGGGGCTGCCTTTTCTTCCCCTTTCCTTTTCTTTTTTATTCTTTTGAATGAACCGGGGAGTGATGAGGTTGAGTTCCTCTCCCTCTCACTAGCAGATTCATCCTCAGAGGAGCAGTGGCTCCTCTAATTGCTGTTTCTCCGGTTGATGCTGTTGCTGTTCTGGTTGCTGCAGCCGTTTTTGTTGCTGTTGCTCCTGTTCTGGCTGTTGCTGCTGTTTTTGTTGTTGCCGCTGTTTTCGTGGCATTGGTTGTGGAATTGGCCGCGGCAGCTGATGTTGTTGCTGCGGCTGGTTTGGCTGCTGCTGCTGTGTCTGCTGCCGTGGCTGTTGCTGCGGCTGTTGTGGAGGCTGCTGTTGTTGTTGCTGCCTCGGTTGTTGGGTTGGTTGTGGGACGGTGGCAGATGGGATTGTGGGCTTCCGTTTCCGCCTCATTACCGTGATCCATTCCTCCCCCTTGGCCTCCTGCGTAGTTTTGGGTTTCCTCGGTGCTGGGGTTGGTGCTCCGGTTGCAGGAGTTGTGACGGCTTGTTTGGACACTGGTGCTGTCTCAGAGGTTGGGACCGCCTTTAGTGTCACTTGAGTAGGAGTTGACCTTTGAGGGCAGCTCTTGGCCATGTGACCCTGTTTTTGGCAGAACCAGCAGTGTGGACGACGCCCCTCCACTACTATTGTCATAGTTGCCTCCTTAAATGTCAGCTGTGCTGGTATCGCCTGGAAGCCTTCTTTCTTTAGCCTCATGGCCACAGTGTAGCTGCCCAAGTGCATGCCGGTTTTCGACCGCACTGGGGTTATTTTTTCCACCTCGCCGAACTGTGTGAAGAAGGATCCCAGGATTTCTGCTGATATTTGCATAGGTACATTGAATACCTGCACCCGGGTCCTTGTCCTGCCCTGGTATTCGGGCTTTAGTTTTATTCTCCCATACTTAATTTCCTGTAGGGAGAGTCTCTCCGCATCTTCCTTGGTGGGTAGGAGGATGTCCCACATGGCGTAGCTCCTCTGGTACAGGTATAATACCGGGATGTTTAGCTTGTGTAGGAGCCCTGCCATGTCTTCCTTTTTCATCCCTAGGAGGCGGTTTTCCGGCATATCCGAGATGATGAGGGAGAGGACTGTCTTCGATTGCCTCCCAAGCGCCTGGCACTGGTTTAATTTCTGCTCCCTCTATGTATTGTCTGTACTTGGTCAAGTACAAGTCTCTATACTCTTGAGGGGACAGTTGCTTCTCTACAGTCTTCCCCCATGCCGACCCTCTTGTTGGTGTTGGATCTTTGGTGAGGTTGGACTTTTTTGCTGTTCCTTTGCGGAAGGGTTGCTATTTTGAGGGGCATTTCCCTTTCCGCTTTCCTTTGGGACCGACTCTCCCTGCTCTATACTTCTTCCAGGAAATACCTCCCTTTTTGGGGAGTCGGCCTCCTGGGGAGCATTGTCCTCTTTATTGTCCTTGGGAGCTTTTGCCCTTTTTGTTTTGGGGAGGTCTAGGCTGTATGCCCCCTCGTTTTCTTGATTTGCTCCCCTTTTGGGGCAGTAGCCCTCCTGGGGAGCACTGTCTCCCTTATCGTCCTTTGGGGCTACTGCCTCTTGATTTTTGTTGTCAGAGCGGGATGCCCTGTCCAACATTGTTTTTTCTCCCCTTTGTGGGGAGTCGCCCTCTTGGGGAGCACTGTCTCCCTTATCGTCCTTTGGGGCTACTGCCTCTTGATTTTTGTTGTCGGAACGGGATGTCCCGTCCAACATTGTTTTCTCCCCTTTGTGGGGAGTCGTCCTCTTGGGGAGCTGCTGGTGAGTTTTCTCCCTTCTGGGGGGCGTCCTTCGGTTTAGTGTCCGGGCGGTATGCCCCGTTGCTTTTTGCTTCCCCTGTTGGGGAGCCGTCCTCTTGGGGAGCAGTTTTTCTTGTGGTAGCCCCCTGGCTGGGGGTATCTGTATTGGTTGTCCCCGGGCTGGGGGTGTCCATTTTTGAAAAAAGCTCTCTCTTCCCCTGTATAAATTCACCAAAATGAGTGACGTGGAGTCGGCGTCCAAAGTGGGGAGCCCACTTTGGCGCCAAAAAGAAGTGGCGCCAAAGGCGGCAAGAGGGGAGATAGAACTGAGAGAGGGAGTGGGAAGTTAGTGGAGGGAAGAGAGAAAGTGTTTCTGACCCTCCCTCGCGGGAAGGTCGTAAATTATCAGCTCGGATCCCCCCGTGAGGGGGGAGAGCAGAGAAAGACAGACCAAGTGGGGGTGCGTGTTGAGACACTTGTAGTCTGTCTAAACTGTACGAACGAACTGACTAAACCAAGATGGCCGACTCCTATTTATATCACCACAAGCAAGGGAGGTAACCATGTAACTGAAGCAAGGGAGGTAACCAATGTCTACATTAACATTGCTGCTGTCCTCAAGTGAATAATTTATTTCTGATTTAACAAGTCCCTTAGAAGCTCAGACGAAGCTCCTGCCTTGGTCAAACAATCAGAGACCTGATCACAACCCTTGATCCATTCTATCTGTATCTCCCCTCTACTCTTCATTTCCTTCAGCCTTGCTACATCTATTCTCAATCGTCGATCGCTTACCAGATTGTTGGAATTCAATGTCTCCACAAGTGATGCATTATCTGTCTTGCAGAGAACGTCTGGCAATTTAGATAACTGAAATACCTCTTGTATCATAACCGCAGTCAAAACACCAGCATCAGCTCCCTCATTCAGAGCAAGAGTCTCTGAGGCCAATGGGCTTTTTGTCACTCTGTCCAATTTCTTTGACGCCCAACACATGGGGGCCATTTTGTCAGTACTTCCTCCAATAAAGACAACAAAACCACCCTGTGAAGATCCATCTTCCAGACTGGCATAAGAGGCATCAGTATAACACAAAATGTGTAAATCTGAGGGCTTTCCCAATTTTGGAAATGTTATAGAACCCTTCTTGGATTTCAATTTTGATAAGGCTTTATTCGCCTCAAATAAGGCTTTTACTTTGGGATGCTTTCCAGTGTTGCTCATTTTACACACATCAAAAGCTATATCAGGGCGTGTTTGAGTTGAAACCCACATCATCTGACCTGCAAGTCTCTTCAACTCATGCTTTTCTTCTTCATTCAGTTCATCATTTTTCCTCAGTATCCTCCCTTTGCTTATTTCTATTGGAGATATGGAAGATACATATAGATCTTGTTCTACAGTGATCCCATTTTCCTGTTGATTAACATTCAGTCCAACATATTTGAATGTTCCACTTTCATGAGATCCCACCTTAAATTTTTCTTTCAATGTTGCAATCACATCCCTTTCAAACTCTGTGTTTCCACAGAAAACAAAATCATCCACGTGCATAGCAAGAATTCCAGTCAAATTTCCTTTAATATCATGCCACAAAAACAATGCATTATCATAAGCACTTGCTACTCCTTTTAATTCAATCAAAGCCTGAGTAACTCTCTTTACCATGCCCGTGGAGCATCATTCAATCCATAGATGCATCTTTTTAATTTCCACACTTGAGATTTAGGACAAACATCAGATGGTGGCCTCAGGTACACATCTCTCTCTAAAATACCACCTTGCAAAAAGGCTGAGGTAAAATCTATGGTCTGCAGCATCCAATTCTTTATTGATGCGGTTAGCATGACCATTCGCATAGCTTCACGGCTACATGTTGGGGAGTCCGTTTTCAGATTACTATTTTCTTCATAGCCTTGTGCTACAAGGCGAGCTTTCATTGTTTTCTGATTATCCTTGAATTTTTCAGTAATCACCCATCTTGTGGATATTGTTTTTTGACCTGTGTATGGCACACATTCAAATACTTCATAGGTGTTCATGTTTTTTATTTCTTTATGCTTGGCATCCATTACAGCTTTCGACTGCTCTTGTTCAGCGGTGAGCAGGACTACATTTTCCTGTTCAGTATATTGGGGCACTTCTCTCCAATGATCAATATGATTCCAGTTGATACAAACTTGATCCTCGTTTTCATCCTCAGGTTCTATATTGATCCAATGACTATATTTGCCAGTTGATTTAGGCTGTACTGACATAACCTTTCCTTTCTTCCACTCCTCACTTCCATTTATTTTATAAGTTATGGTCTTATTTCGGCCAGGTTTTTCAGTCTTATCTCTTAAACTGGTAGAACTATCAACAACTTCTTCTCTGTCTATATCTTCACTTTCTACCCCTTGATTCTGCAACTCCTCCTCCTCAACTGAAAGGTATTCATTCTTCCCTTCTGTAGTGTTTCCCAGCATTTCAGCTTTTTTTGTTCTTTTTTCGTTGTTTTTATTCACTTTCATCAATTGGCACGGATGCATCCTATAAAATGCTCCGCCATGTCTGATTAAGACAAACTGGCCTTCTCTGCCTAACACTTTTGCTGGACCACGCCATCCTTTAAAACCCTGCCTCCGATAATAGATTTGGTCTCCGGTAGCATAATCTTCATCAGCATAAGTTCTGACATTAGACCTGAGAGCTCTCCTAATTCTCTCACTGGATTCAGCTTCCAAAAAGTTTCTCCTTGCACTATGGAGAGCATTTAAATTTTTTCTCACCATGTCACTTGTAGTAGAGGACTCCATAGCAGGTAACTGGTCTGTCAGAATTGAGGGTGTATTTACATTGAAACCGAATACAAGTTCATTTGGACTGTGTCCAGAGTAATTGAGGAGGGCATTTTTTGCACAAATAGCCCATGCCAAGGCAATTTCAGGTTCACACTTCTCATCGTCAATTGTTTTTTTTATTGCCTCAGCAACTATCAAATTATGACGTTCTACAGTACCGTTGCTGAATGGACTTTCTGCGGCAGTAGTACAGGTCTCTATGTTGAGTTTTTCATTCATCTGTCTATAGTGTTCGTTGTTGAATTCACCCCCATTATCACTCAGAAAACGAACAGGAGATCCGAAATAGGTAATCCACATCATAAAGATGTTTTTGATGATCTCCTCCTTCTTCTTTGTTTTGATCAATGTTGCCGCTGAATACCTGGTAGCGGCATCAATGAGATGTAGTATCCACACCTCATTGTGGATGAACTCTTTCAAATCCATGCAAACTGTGTGATTAAATCTATTGCCAAGAGGCAATCCTACAACCGGTCGTAGTGGAGCTTTTTTAAATCTAAGGCAAATTTGACAGTTTTCACAAACCTCCTCAATCGCCTTTATAAATTCCTTGTCATTGAATTTGCCACTTTTTTTAACCAAGGAAACAAGTTTTTCCTTCGAGGCATGAGCAAACTGTCGATGAAGTTTTTCTGCTTTTTTTTTTTTTCTGTGAAAGAACACTGACCAAAATTCTGAACATGTAATACAATGTTCTTAGTACCACTATGATCCAACAACTTATTTGTTAAGGGGAGACAATAGTGCCCTGAAGTTGTGGTCTTTAGTTCAATACATTTATCAAAAATCCAGCACATATCTTTCCGGAAATCTAGCACTATTCCTGCTGTCTTCATTGATTTGTGACTTAATAGAAGAGGCAAGTCGTTTTTCACAATATCTGCTTCGATATAAACTCTTATACCTCCGAGTGTAACCGGAAATTTAGCAACTTTAATTGCTGTGACAGCCACTCCATCACCAAAACAAAAACTCCGGTCTGAGTTCGTATACTTCACTAGTTGCAGGTCACTTTCATTTAAAGTATCTAAATAAACATCAAGCCACACTTCGCCAGCCAGTGTGCGAGTACAAGCAGAATCCAAGACTGCCATTCCAAATGTTTCCTTTACAAGATTTGAGATTTTTTCATTTGTACTGTTCAAATAAATATTTTCTTGAATGAATAACGTAATGTGTATTTGTTCTGTCGCTTCCGTAAACCTGGGCGTATTTCTAGGACACTCTCTAATTAGATGGTTCGGAGACTGACATTTGTAACACAACACGTTTCCACTTCGGTCACATGGATTAGATTGTCCTCGACGAAAACGCCTTTTGTTGTTACCCGGTTTAGAATAATTATAGTTGACGATTTCGGGCTCTGATTTCACTGCCGGTACATTTTCATCACGATAAATGTCACCAAATACTTTCTTTATCGATTCCTTCATGTTTTGATACGTCAAAACAGAACACGTTGTCCGCGCTAATTTTTCGTTCTCTTCCGATATGTTAACCGCGTTCAAAACAAGAAAAGCTTGCACTCCTTCCGGTAGAATTTTTTTAATCTTTGGTACAAAAACTCATAACGAACAAGAAAGTCATTTATACTGGTACCTGACGGTCTTTTATAAGTGTAAAATTCCTTAAAAGTCATGTAAGCGCGCGTGTGTTCATCCTTTAAATATATGTCATCCAGTTTCTTTATTAAGATCTTCAAGCCATCTCGTCCGCCGATGTCACTTGTTGGCAATTCACGGACACATTCTCTAATATTCGGTGGTAGCGTCAAAAACACTGCTGGCCCTTTTTTTTCCTCAGAAAGATCCGTGAACAACGACCACATTTCAACGTCTTGTTTCCAGTTCTCGTAAACATCCTCCCCCTCCAACAATGGAGGTTGTTTGTTCGAAGTTGCCATATCTGATATCCGATCTGTCTAGTGCTACAGACAAGCTGTACAAAAAAAAAAAAAAAATTTTTTTTTTTTTTTTTTTTTTTGTCGCACACAGAGGGATATCTCTGCTACCATTTGTTGAGACACTTGTAGTCTGTCTAAACTGTACGAACGAACTGACTAAACCAAGATGGCCGACTCCTATTTATATCACCACAAGCAAGGGAGGTAACCATGTAACTGAAGCAAGGGAGGTAACCAATGTCTACATTAACAGTGCGGACAGAACACTACCCAACAAGCTCGTCAGGTGTTCCGGGCACGAGTGTGTCGCCAGAACAGCACTGCCTAGCGCTGTGTATGTATCAGAGAACAGATACTACACTTGGATCTTGTCCCGAAGGCTGAGAACAACAGTTTATTTAGTGCTTGGACCCGGGCCTGGCATTATCTACTGCCAGGTCCTCATTTGGTGTCAAAGAGACTAAGGCACCAGGGGTCGAGGGTCATTTCTAACTACTTGCTAGGTCTTTTAAAGACTTTATTAAGTTTCCTACACTAAGACACTATCACCTCATTCTTACCATGGAGTTTATCTACTTAAAATCTCCCCAGCGTATGCGTCGGCTTTATATACAAACTGAAAAACAAAACGAATATTAACATGTTTTAACAAAACAAAAAGTTATATATACAAACAAAATTTTTCTTTCTTTTTTTTTTTTCTTAATAAATGAGGAATGAGATGATGGAGAGGGGGGCGAGCTAAGATACACCCAAAAAGAAAAGAAAACAAAAAAAATATAACAACTAAACAAAATGCCTATGGAGGCGGGTTAGTAAGGGATTCTCCCAACCTACTTCTAAATATGGAACACCCACTGTCTTCCAGTCCCGAAGGTCGAAAGCAAGCAGATCGTTCCCTAGTGGGGAGTGGGGGACCTAGGGACGATATTTTGAAAACAAATTAGATAGGGAATGGATGGCGTCTTCCAAGATAAATGTACGTGTAGGGGCAACAGACCGGGGACAAAACAAAGGGTGGACTGGGCATCTTTGGAAGCTCTCCTAGTGCCGATGAAAAATAAAATCGAGGACAGGATCAACTATCATACTTGCCCTAGTCTAGCACCTAATAAAGTATTTTCCACTCGAAGTGGTTACAACCTAACTACTCCTACTCTATAAAACTTTGCTTGGGGCTGGGTTCCGTAGAACCTTAGCACCACCTGACCAATACGACTAGGGTGGGAAAACAAACTTAAACCTAGCGCCTCGTCGTAGTGTTGTGCACCTATCTCCTATCAAAATCTATGCGATGTAATCTTTTCCAATCACATCTGATCTTTACTTTAAGCATCAGCTTAAAGTAAGCGACCAGATCCCGATCCGAAAAAGATTCAACCCCATAGACAATGTTAAGACCTGTAACCCACGTCACTAACCTAGCTACAGCTAGGATCGCGAGAAACACCAACCGTTCCTCCCCAGTGAACGGCGGATCCATGTTGTCGATGACGTATGCCAAATCAAGTGGCACTAACCACTCGGGGCCGATGCGAGCCATTACCTCTCCGACGTACTCCCAGAACCTCCGAACTCCGCTGCAAAGAAAAAAGGCGTGATCCCTTGTCTCATCCTCATCATCCTCGCAGCAGGGGCAAAAGGGAACGTATTCATCTCTCTTGCAGTCCCTGGCAAGCACACCAAAAAGTGGCAGCGCATTCTGAACAAGCCTCCATGTTATGGAAAACTTAATTACTTATGAAGCTTCTGGCTGGCGCCCAATTCCACTGAGAAGACCTCCTCCCTCGACATGCGTAGCCATTCAACCAGTGGATCTTTTGTGGTCCCCACCACTAAATCCCAATATAGCCTCCTCCTAGGCTGTGCAAGGTCACTAGACCCCGGCAATGCCCTAAGGGCGGTTCGGCATTCGGAAAGGAATTGCCGTTCTCCCACCGGTCTTCTGCAACCTTCAGCGGCAGGGGAGGATAAGAGCTGTGGAAAAGCTTGCTCCACAACTGGTACCCAGTGCAATTTCTCAAGCAATGTCCGACTCAGGAACGCCAATCTTTCGGCGTACTTATGACTTAACAAGTCAGGCATTCCTAAGCCTCCCTCGCTGAGTTTCTGTGTACAGACCTGTCTATGGACATACGGCTTTCCTCCTTTCCAAAGAAGTTTGAAAAGGAGTCGCTCCAAAGCCTTACAGCCGTCTGCAGGCAGAGCAAGTACTGACAAGTGGTAAAGGATCAATGGAAAGATGTAAGTTCGACACGCTTCCGCACGACCCTTCAGGGATAAGCCCCTGCGAATCCAAGTCCTTACTGATGATTCAACCTTCGTCTGTACTTCCGACCAATTTTTGTCCAGCTGGAGCCCAGCCCGAACCAGACTCCAAGTATCTTTATCGGGCCATCAGTCCAGCCGAACCCACCTGGAAGCGAGTTTACCCCGGTCCAGGTGCCCAACCACAGGCCAACGGACTTGCTGCGATTGACTATGGCCCCTGTGACACTTTCATACTCGGCGACAGTCTCCATCATCGCTTTAATATCGATCCTTCGCCCAATGAAAACGGTGACATCATCAGCGTATGCGGAAACCCTGGCGAACTTGCCGTCAGGTAGAGCTATGCCGTGCAGGACTGGTCTAGTTGCCTCGTCCCTTAATTTGCGAAGGAAGGGCTCCAACGCCAGGACATACAACAGAGGCAACAGCAGACAACCCTGGCGCACTGACCGAGAGACCCCAAAGGATGCCGACAACCTACCATTTACTTGTACCACTACCGCAGGATTACCATACAGAACGGAAATCTACTTGTGGAAGTCCGGACCAAAGCTGGCGGTTTCCATAACAAATTCCAAGAAACCATGGTCGACCCTATCGAACGCTTTGGACTGATCTAAATTGATCAGCACGGCTCCTGTGTCATCTTCTAACCCCCCTATGATCGTGCGCACCAAGTGCAAGTTTTTTTTAAATCGATCTCCCCTTCACAGAACAAGTCTGATCCGGTTCGACCAAGTCGCCGATGACAACCTGCAGTCTGTTTGCAAGAACTCGGGCCAAAATCTTCAACTCTGTGTTTAGCATCTAAGTCCTCCCCACCATGCCGCTCTCTTTTCTTCAGTAGTGTGACCACTCCTTTGGATCCCTGGGCAAACCAGTGGTTAAACACACCCGTCAGAAGAGGAACAAACATGGGCGACAGCCTCAAATACAGTTCGTAGGGCAGACCATCGAGACCTGGAGATTTGTTATGGCCAACCTGCTTCAACGTAGTCATGACTTCACGCTCCGTAACCATCCCTTCACAGCTAGCTGCTCGGGCCGCAGTAAGGCGGGGCGAGCCGGCTAAATAGCTGCCAAGAGTCTACGGAGTCTGGGTAGTTGGGTGAAGTGTTCCTCCAGATGTTGACGAAACCCATTGCAAATCTCTCGAGTCGATACAAGGGTATGTCCTTCTAGGTTTTTCACCTCCTGAATGTACCCATCTGAGCCACGTCTTAAGGCAGCCTTACGCTCAATAGCGTTAAAGTTCACGGCTTCGTTAGAGACTATTTAACCTAGCTCTAACTACTTGGCCTTCCTAACGCTAGCTAGCTAAGCGCTGGAGGTCCCCCTTAACTACTGCTATCTCTAGGGGATCCCCACCAGCCACCGCCCGGGTCAGCCTATCATCTAGGTGCATTTGGTCCGTGCCCTAGTTAATGCGAGGCGTTGGCTATATTGGACGCAAAAGAGCCTAAGTCTAACCAACCAGCTACTCCCGGTAACCGCCCCCACTAACTCCCACTGAATTAGTGTTGTCAGCTGTTCCCGGAAGTCGTTCATCTCCAATTAGGAGGCGTTCAACTTCCAGTAGCCAGGCAACCTAGGCCTATTACCTACTCTCAAATGGGCCATTACTAATTTATGGTCCGAATGATCTAGCCAGTGGAACGTGGGACAAGATAAGAAATCTATGTCACCTCTTCTAACTAACATCCCATCCAAGTAGATACTTGAACAGGAGGCCGCACTTTTTTGCCACGTCCACATCTCCCTTCCCGGGTGATCCAGACGGAATCTTTCGACCAGACCGCATGAGGCCATCAGGTCAGACAGGCTGCTTTCACGCCTCTCCGACCCTCTATTCCCCCCGACCTTATCTATCTTGGCATTCCAGTTCCCCATTAAAACTACCCGCTCCCGACCCGCCGATAGGAATACCTCCACCTGCCGAAAAAAGGAAACCCTCTCCCCAGTGATATTGAGCGCGTAAACAGGCAAAATCTGGAACTTACCGCTTTTAACGGCAACATCGACCACAACCAGCCTTCCATGAGCGTCCGCGTTGATTACAGTAACCGTCGTAGCTAGGGTGCGACTCACTAGCACAGAAACCCCACGACTACGGGAATTGCCATATGCTGAGTAAACGTCAAAGTCGTTCACCAGCACATCGCAATCCCCAGGCCCAACAAAGTGGGTCTTCTGAATTGCAGCTATATCCACGAGATCCCTCAGCACGCGAGCAGCCTTGCTTCGGGATCTCATGCACCTCGCATTTAAACTAGCTAGGTTTAAGGTTGTTGCCATGATTCTCTAACTAGTAATATTCGTCTATCACGGGTCTAAAATCATCAGGGGTAAGGATGCCAAAGGTCTGACCGATGCTGCCAGTTAATAACTCCGTTGTGAACTGACCTCCTCGGACCAGACCTACCACGTCCAGGGGAAATGTTAACTTTAAAACTCTATAAAGGGAGGGATGAACATATATCGGGACCCTTCCCTTACACTTTGCGTCTATTGCTCTCAATAAAGGATGCTCCTCTTCTACAAGCTTCAGCCCTGGGATCGCTTCCTTGGCTTCTTTCAGCATCCTCCACATGGCTTTAACTCTTGCCCCTTTTCTTTTCGGACAAAAGTTATTAATAGGGGAGCCTCGCGAAAGTTTCTCGTGTCTTCCACTTCTTTCCCCTCAACTTTAGTGAGTTTCTCCAGCTGCTTTAAACTCCTTCTCTGGCTGCCACTCAGATCCATTTGCAGCTGTGCTATGTCCACTTCACATACTCTCTCCAGGCAAGAATGGCCGCTTTCTGGTCCTCTCGGTCCTGACCGGCTTTCCTGGAGGGGTAGTGGTCTCTTCTTTTTCCTCCTTTTCTGACATTTCTATCTCAGGCGCCTCTTCCTCAGGCGTAGGTTTAGGGGTGGTACAACAGGGAGGGGTATTCTGCTCATCCGGAGGAGGGGATTGGGGTTGGGGTTGAGCAGAGTTTGTTTGGTCTTCTTTTACTCTTTTGTTCTGACCCATTTTTGTCTTGGTCTCGTCTACTGCTTCTCCTAATTCCGAAGCTAACTTTCGCTTTACTCAACTTTTTTTTTTTCTTTTGCTGCTTTACCGGCCGCTGTTTGCTTCTCCTTTCCTTTCCTGACCACCGTGCTCCAGCTTGTGGCCTTATCCTTGTCTTCTTTGGTTTCCTTGTCTTTAGGAGTCTTTTCCCTTTTTTCCTCTGTCACTGTCTTTGGAGGAACAGTTGCTGGTGGAGGTATGGGATTCCTTTTCTCTTGCTATATGCCCCGGCAACATACAGTGCCAGCAATGTGGCCTCCTCTCTTTCACGATGATTGACCTCACCCATTTTTTGCATTTAAGTTGGGCTGGTATTGCGTTAAAGTCAGCCCGGGTTAATTTCATCAGTATCCTTTAATACCCGGTAACGATGTTTCTCAATCCTCGAACCAGGTTTACGGCCTCAACATCTCCGTATTGTGAGAATATGGCATCAAGGTGTTGCTCACTGATACAGCATGGGACTCCCATAACTGACACCGTTGTTCTTCTCTGCTCAAAGTATTCTGGCTTAAATCTCAGCCCTTTCCACACAAGGTCTTCTTTTGCTATTTTTGCTGCGTCTTCTGCTGTCGGGAGGAGTAGATCCCACATTGCATAAGCTACGTCGCACTATGTATGTTGCCGGGATATTCAACTCCACGAGCATGGCCATCATCTTTTCCTTGCTTACGCCTGTGAGCCCTTTTTGTTTTTGGTCTAGCATCACCAGCGAAATTATCCTGGTTCTCAGATTTTCCAATGTGCCTGGAACTACTTTAATTACATTTCCCTCGGTCAGGGGCTTGTATTTTTCCTGGAAAAGCCGGCGGTACACTTCCGGGGATTTCTTTCCTTTTGGGACCCAAGTACTGTTCTTCTTCGGGCTTTTCTCTTCTGCCGCCACGACTAGTTCAGCCTGCTTCAGCTTGGGCCATTCTGCCTTCTTCTACTCTATTCTTCCAACTTGGCCTTGCTGTCTAGACTCCGCAAGGTTAAGAGATCCCCACTTCTTCAGTACCTGCTACCTGCCTATCTCACCACCCTCGGACTCTCCCCGCTGTCTGGCAGTCTCGGCATCTTCCACGGACCCCCCGGCGTGTCCGCGACATACTTGGCCCACACATTTTTGGTCTCCTCCTCCGTGTAGGCTATCACCGTGTCCTGTGATAGCCCTGCAAAAGCCCAGGGGTTGATAAAATCCTCCAACGGCTCTGCCTCCATTGCACTGCCAAGCGCCGTCTCCTCCTCCATGGACAGCTGACGTGTGTTATCACTGGATGTTGATGGCTGCGGGGTGTCACCGGGTGTGGCAATCTTCCCTTTGAACTTTGCTACTGGGCCCACTCCTTCCGGCTTGGCTGTAAGAGCTGGTGAGTCATCAACCCTCAGTAAAGGGGTACACGGCTTGAATCGCTCCACGAGATACACAGGCGGTGAGGGTGAATACTCATAGCTTGATGATGGGACTCCCCCGGGTGTGGCATCTCCCATCTCGTATACAAAAGCTGTGGGCGAGGTGGTTGCTCTCAGTACTGGGTATCACCGGATGTGGTACCCGCCGAAACAATCTCTGTGGTACCCCCCGCCACGCACACTGGAGCACCACCGGGTGTGGTGCCTCCCAACAACAGCACTGG
Source organism: Euprymna scolopes (assembly GCF_053919585.1). Lineage (NCBI taxonomy): Eukaryota > Metazoa > Mollusca > Cephalopoda > Sepiida > Sepiolidae > Euprymna > Euprymna scolopes. The sequence goes on along the minus strand of NC_136508.1, from coordinate 90,678,385 downwards.
GATATCACCGAATGGCACTGGAGTGTTACCAGATGTGGCACTCCCCCTCAACGGCACTGGAGCACCACCGGGTGTGGTGCCCCCCGACATGGTTCCTACACCAGGGGCGTCCCTCATGGTGAAGTGGCTGAGCCCTGCCCCCCTATGTGTTGGCCGAGTGCCCTTCTCCGACCCGCCGATTTTGAAACTAGAGGGACCTTCGCCTAAAAAGGCATGTCAGTTTCCCCTAGCCTGGCCGGCTGCTTAAGTCGGATCCAGACTATCTGCAAAAAATAGAAAAAACAGTTAGTGGTAACAAAAACAATGGCCTAAGGACCACTCACCCAAAGAATGGGGTCGGTCCTTTGAGGCCAAACAAGAAAAAACCCTTGAACTTGACCAAAAGTTGGTCAAGTGGGCAGTCGCTGGTCTTTGAAAAAGAGAAAGCCTAGTATACTGCGAGAACAGATACTACACTTTGATCTTGGTTCAAAAGGCCAAGAACAACAGGGTGTTTATTTGCTCCCCCACCGAGCAAATTAGGCACAAGGCCGATTTTTAATGTGTGGAGTCGAGGGAAGATGGGGACCAACTCCCCGGGGAGTAGGGGAGCTGGATAGTGACAATTGGTATGAAGGGTTTCCCCTACATTGACCAAGGACACCTTGGGTTTTCTCCACATATGGTCTTTGCTTGCAGTATCTGCCGGAACAGATACTACACTTTGATCCCGGCCCGAAAGCTGAGGGTATTTATTTGCTCCCCCACCGAGCAAATTAGGCACAAGGCCAAATTTTTAATGTGAGGAGTGAAGGGAGGGGGGGAGGGAAAAAGGGGACCAGCTCCTGAGAGGTGGGAAATAGGAGCTGGATAGTAACTGTTGGTATGAAGGGTTGCCCCTACATTGACCAAGGTCAGATATGTGGGATTACCCCCACATATGGTCTTTGCTTGCAGTATCTGTCGGAACAGATACTACACTTTGATCCCGGCCCGAAGGCTGAGAACAACAGAAAAAAGGCAAGTCTCTTTTCTATTTATTTAAATATTTATTCAGAAAGACTTTGAAAATTTTTTAAATGAAAATTATGTAAAATATGCAATGGATTCTTTTTAAATGTGGCATGAGGCCAAAAAGGGTGTGGAGGGAAATGGGGGTCGGGGGTCGTCCACTTGGTCTATTCTTTATAATTAGTTGCAGTCACCACAATACCGCATTCATTTTAGGGATAGGAACAATATTTACAAGCATTTCTTTTTTTTTTTTTATAATGAATTTACAATGAAACAATTTTATAATGAATTTACAATGAAACAATTTTATAATGAATTTACAATGAGACAATTTTATAATGAATTTACAATGAAACAATTTTATAATGAATTTACAATTAAACAATGAAGGTGATGCGTATGAAAGATGGAATGGTGATGCGTATGATATATGCGGGTGATGGGTGAGGGTAATAAGAGCCTTAAAACACACCAAAATAAAGAAAAATAACAGTAATAGAAAATAAATGAACCAAATAAAACGTTAAGCGATGAATGTATTAATGAGGACCCGCCCTTACCTATTTAATTTTGAAATGCATATATAAGTCGAAAACAAGGGAGCACTTCCTAAGAGGGCATGGGCACAACTATGGACAAAATAAAAGGTGGGGGGGGGACAAGGGGACGTTCGGTGACAAAAAAAAGTGCAAAGCAAAGCTGGAAAAAACATTTGGATGAAATAAAAAGGCCAACTAGGGGTTCTCTAAGGGAAAAGCATATTAGACAGATATGTAAATAATAGCGACGACCGAGTTGTCCCAACAGGCGAGGTTCCAACGCTCTAATTTTGCGTAAGAAATGACTGGCACGCATCTATTTGCATAGAGAGCCCCTATGGTGGGGGGTGGTGTGTCGTGGAACTGACTCTTTCATTTGCTGCCATTCTAGATTTAGTAATGCCCGGAGCAAATAGTTGATGAAAAAGGAACATACAGAACTTAAAAAGAAAAAAAAAAAAAAGAGGGAAACCTGGGGGAGTTGGATTCAAGAGCCGCTGGAAGATTATCAGAGAAAAGAGAAGCATCCAGGTGTCATAATATAGGCTAAGAGACTATTAGTCGCCTAGAGTTATGCCCCTTGGCCCGTGACGTATGAATCTCGTCCGCCATTGTTTCTCAGTGCCACGTTTACTACTAGACAATAAAGAACGCATTTTACACCACCTTCGAGTCTGTTTATCAATGCTTCCAAAGTATGTATTATCACGACATGGTGTCTGAAGTGGGATCCTCTAAAGAATCAAAGGAATAGTAACAATATTACCCTAAAAAAAAACAAAAACAAAAAAAAAAACGAACATTTTCGGGATCTAAAAAAAAAATTAATACAAAAACACACGTGGTGTCGGTATTTTTCTCGCAATCGACGATGAATACATATTCGCAACTACCACCTCCAACAATCGATTGGAACACTTCAAATTTGGCCAAATCAATGGACCGATTTATCAGGCAAGTTCATTTATATTTCGACGGCCCAATGAAAGACGTAGATTCAGACACAAAGTTAAATTACTTGCTAATATGGTCTGGTATCGAGGGCCAGGAAATAAGTGACACTTTTCCCTTTCGACAGGGAGAAGAAAGGACATTGGATAAATATATCCAATTTTTTAAGGAATATGCGAATCCGCGAGCGAACTTTCGTGTAGCTAGACACAACCTACTAAAATGTAAACAAAACGCGGATGAATCGGCACACGCATTTCTAAGTCGGCTGCGTCAGACAGCCAAACAGTGTGAATACGGTCGGACGGTGGAAGAGACCATTGTGTTGGACCTATTCATATTCGGTATTTATTTACAGTCTGCACAAAAGTCCCTAATAAGAGAAGGAAGCGATCTCACGATCGAGAAAGCACTCGGAATCGTCGAGACAGAAGAAGCCACGTGTAAACAAATGGAAGCATTACGTACAACAGCAGTAGAAGACAGCTCTACACTCGCAGTTAGAGCCAGACAGCCCAGTGGACCTACCACATGTGGTAATTGTGGCACAAAACACCATCAATATAAATGCCCAGCTAAAGGCAAATACTGCCTAAAATGCAATAAAAAGGGACACTTTGCTAAAGTTTGCCACTCTAAAATGGGAGACGAGGGGCACACACGCAGACAGTCATTCCAGCCACAGAGGAAATATAATAAGAATAAAATCCACATGGCAGCAGCACATATGGGTAGCAACGACGACAGTTCCACAGAGGAGCTGTACTTTCACACAGTAAAGGAATTACCGTTAGCGACCACAGAAGCTTTCACAAAACTGAAGATAGGCAACAGCAAAGCCCAAATAGAGGTTGACGCGAAAATCGACACAGGTGCAATGAGCAACCTGTTACCTAAACAGGTATTCAAGGAACTGAAAGGAGTACCACTGGAAAAATCAGCTATAAGGCTAATTGCGTTTGGAGGCTCAACGATAGACCAAGAAGGGACCTGTCGTTTAGGGGTCAGATCCCGCGACAAGTTCGTTAAAGCGACCTTTCACGTGGTGAAATCAAGAGACCCTATACTAATAGGACTCCAAACATCAAGAGAATTAGGGCTAGTCACCCTTAACTTGGCTATAAAAACGGACACAACTCATGTGACGGACAAAGCATCCCGGCCTACTCCCCCGCACGACATGAAACCGGTCCCCGTGCAGGAACCATGTACGATGGGAAACCTTGGAGAAAGGAGGAAAATCATTGAGGAATTTCCAGACGTATTCGACTCCATTGGTTGTCTGCCAGGTGAACACACCATCCATTTAAACCCCGAAGTACCACCAGTTGTCCACCCACCACGTCGAGTCCCAATATCCCTAAAAGGAAAGTTGAAATTGGAGTTGGACTCCTTAGAGGCCCAGGGAATAATTTCCCCTGTAAAGGACCCAACGCCCTGGGTAAACTCATTCGTCTGTACCACTAAAAGGAACGGATCGGTCAGGCTATGCCTCGACCCCCGAGACTTAAATACAGCAGTGCACAGACCACACTATGCGACTCCGACATTCGAAGACATCACTGCGGAACTAGACAACGCTAGATGGTTCACAAAAGTCGATATCAAGTCCGGCTACTGGCATTTGAAACTGGACGAAAAGTCGAGACGTCTCACAACATTCATTACCCCACATGGCAGATACATGTACAACAGGTACCCCATGGGAGTCAAATCTGCCCAAGATGAGTTCCAAAGAGCCATGCAGGAAAACTTCGGAGACCTCGAAAATGTCCTATCCATATGCGACGACATAGTAGTGTACGGATTCGAGGAAGACGGCAGTGACCATGACAAGGCACTGAGGCAGCTAATGTTTAGAGCAAGGGAAAGAAACTGCAGGTTTAATTCAGAGAAATTTGTGGTGAAAACCTCCGAAATCCCTTTCTACGGCCACATAATCTCAAGAGACGGTGTCAAGCCAGATCCCCGGAAAATAGAGGCGATCACACAGATGCAACCCCCCGAGGATGCAAAGCAGCTCACCAGCTTCCTAGGCCTGGTGAACTACTTGAACAAATTCTCTCCACGACTCGCGACACTGACAAAACCCCTACGTGAGTTAACATCGAAGAAGAATGACTTCACATGGTCTTCACAGGAGCAACAGGCATTCGAAGAAATCAAAAAAGAGATCGGAAATCATACGACACTCCGATACTTCGACCCTAAAGAACCAATAGTGCTACAGGTAGATGCGTCTTCAATGGGTATAGGCGCAGCTCTGCTACAAAACGACAGACCAGTAGCATTCGCGAGCAAAGCACTTTCCGGACCAGAAACACGCTACTCAAACATAGAGAGGGAGATGTTGGCTATCGTCTTTGGCCTGGAGAAATTTCACAGTTACGTTTGGGGCCACAAAACGACAATTCATATGGATCACAAGCCATTGGAGTCGATAGCATTGAAAAATCTAGCACAAGCACCCCCAAGACTGGCTAGAATGTTATTGAAGGTCGAGGGATATGATTTTACTGTAAAATATACCCCAGGAAAAACAGTTCCAATTGCAGACTGCTTGTCACGAGTAGCACCCAGACCCAGTGGGCACATTGAAGGGATCGATCTCAACGTCCATAGCATGATCTCATACCTCAACTTTGCGCCGACGAGAGTTGAAGATATAAGAGTGGAAACATCCCAGGATCCACTCCTAAAGCAACTTGTAAGCATGGTATTGACCGGCTGGCCTTCCAACCGGGCTGACTGCCCAGGAATTCTCCTGCCATTCTGGAATTTCAGAGATGAGATTGGGGTCCAGGATGGAATTCTACTCAAGAGCCAGAGAATCATTATCCCAGCCTCGTTGCAAAGAGGCATACTGGAAGAGCTGCATGCTTCACACCAAGGAGTAGAGAGAACGAGGTTACGAGCGCGTTCAGCGGTGTACTGGATAGGGTTAAATAAGGACATAGAAGATATAGTCCGAGAGTGCCACACATGCCAGAAATACCAAGCCAGTATCCCGCCCGAATCAATACTCCAGCACGAAACCCCTACGTACCCCTGGCAGTACGTCAGCACAGACTTGTTCACATTGGCAGGGAAAGAATATCTGCTTGTGGCAGATCAGTACAGCCGAAACCCCTTCGTACGACGCCTTCCGTCCGCCTCATCAATATCCGTTATTAGAAGTATTAAGACGATATTTGAGGAACAGGGAGTGCCGGAAATCTTGTACTCGGACAATGGTCCACAATTTACAAGTAAAGATTTCAAGGATTTCGCCAGGACGTACAGCTTCCAACACAGGACATCGTCCCCACATTACCCCAAGTCTAACGGATTCGCCGAAAGAATGGTGGGAACATGCAAGAAAATTTTGACGAAGGCAGGGGAAACTGGTCAAGACAGCTACCTAGCAATGATGGCTTACAGAGCCACGCCACTGTCATCAGACATTAAGTCCCCGGCAGAATTACTCAACGGACGAAAAATACGGACACCCCTAGTATCCAAGCAACAACTTGGCGATGAGCAGACTAGGACAGCCATACAGAAACAGAAAGATCATTCTAAGGTCTGCTATGACAGGAAACATAACAGACACCACTCCCACCTACATGCAGGACAGAATGTCTATGTCCAGCAGGAAAAAGCAAAGATATGGGAGCCTGGAAAAATTCAGCGCTCCAGCGTGACACCCAGATCCTACATAGTTGAATCTGAGAACGGTAACACCTATAGAAGGAACAGGCAGTTCCTCAGACCAGCTGGGAGGAGATCAACAACTGCAAATAGATCCGACCAACCTCGCCCCAGCGACTCTCCACCGGATCCCACCCAGAAGGAAGGTCCCCCCCCTAAACAAATCGAACAGCCGACCACCGAACAACACTCCAGCGGCACGCCTCACACCCGAACTGAGAAACTCACCCCCGAATTAAGAAGATCTCAGAGACGAGTGAATGCTCCTCAGAAACTGAACTTATAGGTTACACTATCCTAAAAAAAGAGACAATACCATTACCCTAGAACAATGGAGACAAGCTAAATAATATATTAGAGACTATGTTATCCCTTAATCAGATAAAGGCTAAATATCGCCCTTGGACTATATACATATATATGGAAGGGAAGGGATGTCATAATATAGGCTAAGAGACTATTAGTCGCCTAGAGTTATGCCCCTTGGCCCGTGACGTATGAATCTCGTCCGCCATTGTTTCTCAGTGCAACGTTTACTACTAGACAATAAAGAACGCATTTTACACCACCTTCGAGTCTGTTTATCAATGCTTCCAAAGTATGTATTATCACGACACCAGGCCGTCAAAAAGGTGACAAAGTCTTAAAAAAAGTTAAAGTTGAGAAAAAGTCCAGTTCTTACTTGGACAAAAGGCGACAACGGAAGGCAATAATTGCACTGAATGCAGCCAGGAGATTAAGAGTTCCCATCCTTCCTTACGATAGCAAGAGTTGCCTGAAACGTCATGAAACAACTAAGAAAAGATTAGTCTGCAATAAATAAAATTAATAAATGATGCTCATCTCAATGAATCAAAAAGGCAACGAAGAGACACCCAGGCCAGCGAAAAGATGAGAAAAAGTTTAAATTGGTAAAGAGTCCAGATAAAAGCTGCAGAGAGGAACAAAAACCACGAACAGCTCAAAAACGACAAGAAGCAAGGTCTACAGCAGAAAAAAAGGAACGCTAGAAGAAAGGTCTATCAAAAAATGAGTATCCCGAATAAAAAACAAAGTATACCATTCGGTATAAGAGAAGGTAATCAAAGAAAGTCCGTCTCTTTTCTCCCGTCTGAATGTAGAAAAGGAACAGACAAATCTATAAAAAAAGTGAGCTGGAAAAACATTTGGATGAAATAAGAAAAATGCCAACTAGGGGTTCTCTACTTTGACGGAACTGAGACCACAACAACTATATGGAAGGCAGTAATTACAGCGAGTGAAGTCAGAAGATTCCTATCAGTTGAGGTTCCAAAGGTTCTATTTTGCGTAAGAAATGATTGGCACGAATAGAAAGCCCCTATGTTGGGGGGAGGCGTGTCATGAAACTGACTCTTTCAGTTTCTTCCATTCTAGATTTAGTAATGCAAATAGTTGATGAAAACAGAACTTAAAGAACGGAAAAAAAAAAGAGTGAAAATGGAGGGAGTTGGATTCAAGAGCGTCTTGCAAAATTATCAGAGAAAAGCAACAAGCATCCAGGCCTGTGCAAAGGTGAAGTAGGTAAAACGTCCAGTGCTTACTTGACCAAAAGGAACTGAGACGACAACAACTATGGAAGGCATTAATTGCAGCGAATGCAGTAAGGAGAATGCAGTAAGGGGATTCAGACTTCCAGGTTAATATCTGACGATGGCCAGAGGAAGAGTTGGCTGAAACGTCGTGAAACAACTAAGAAAATATTAGTCTGCGATAAATAAATTAATACTCATCTCAATGAATTTCAATTTAAAAAGCAGCGAAAAGATGACAAAGTCATGAAAAAGTTTAAAGCGTCCAGAGCAAAGGTCCAGAGAGAAACAAAAAACTCACCAGCTACGAAGGAGGGGGCACGAAAAAAAAAAAAAAGAAAAAAAAAGAGGCACGTCTCCATCAAGAAATGAATAAAAAAAAAGAAAAGAAAAAAAGAAAAGAAAAAAAGAAATAAGTTAATCAGAGAAGGTCCGTCTCTTTTCTTACGTCGAACGGACAAACGTATAAATGAGCTGGAAAAAACATTTGGATGAAATAAGAAAAAGGCCAACTACGGGAATGTAAATAATAGCGACGATCGAGTTGTCCCAACAGGCGAGATTCCAAAGCTCTAATTTTGCGTAAGAAATGACTGGCACGCATATATTTGCATAGAGAGCCCCTATGGTGGGGGGGGACTCTCTTTCAGTTGCTACCATTCTAGATTTATCGGAGGAAATAGTTGATGAAAACGGAACTTAAAGAACTTAAAAAAAAAAGAGAGAAAATTGGGGGAGTTGGATTCAAGAGCCATTGCAAGATTGTCAGAGAAAAGAGTAGCATTCAGGCTTGCGAAAAGGTGAGAAAGTCTTAAAAATTGTGAAGTTGGCCAAAAGGTACTGAGACAACAACTATGAATGGCAGTAATTGCAGTTAATGCAGTCAGGAGATTTAGAGTTCCTATCCGTGGCAGTTACCAGCTGACGATGGCCAGAGGAAGAATTGACTAAAACGTTGTGAAACAATGAAGAAAATATTAGTCTGCAATAAATAAAACTCATCTCAATGAATTCCAATTTTAAAAGCAACGAAGCAACACCAGGCCAGCGAAAAAATGAGAACGTCTTGAAAAAGTTTAAATGTGTAAAGAGTCCAGAGCAAAGGGAAAGGTCCAGAGAGATACAAAAAACTCACCGGCTCAGAAGGAAGGCCCCCCCCCCCCAAAAAAAAGAAAAAAGGCACGCTAGAAATGTCTCCATCAAGAAATGAGTATACCGAAGAAAAATAAAAAAAGAGACGTTAATCAAATTTAAAATAAAAGAGACGTTAATCAAAGTTAAAATAAAAAAGAGACGTTAATCAAATTTTATCTTTTTCATACGTTTGTCCGTTCGACATAAGTCGAACGGACAAACGTATGAAAAAGAAAATCGAGAAAACATTTGGATCAATAAGAAAAATGCCAATTAGGGGATCTCTACTTCGTAAGGGAAAAGCATATTAGACAGATATGTTAAGTATAGAATGATAGCGACGACCGAGTTGTCCCAACACTCGAGGTTCTAAAGCTCTAATTTTGCGTAAGAAATGACTGGCACGCATCTATTTGCCTATAGCCCCTAATTAAAAATAAAAATAGAAAAAAATGGGTGGAGTTGGATTCCAGAGCCATTGCAAGACAAGGCTGCGGAAAGGTGAGAAAATCTTAAAAAAGGTGAAGTTGGACATAAGGTACGTAGACGACAAAACTATGAATGGCAGTAATTGCAGTTAATGCAGTCAGGAGATTCAAAGTTCCTATCCGTCGCGGTTACCAGAGGAAGGGTGTGCTGCAACGTCATGAAACAACGAAGCAACGATTAGTCTGCAATTAATGAAATTAATAAAAAAAAAAAAAGAAAAGAGGCACGCTAGATGAAACGTCTCTGTTAAGAAATGAGTATACCGAATAAAAAAAAGAGAAGTTAATCTAAGAAGATCCGTCTCTTTTCTCACGTCTGAATGAAGAAAAGGAACGGACAAATTGCATACAAAAAAGAGAATCGAGAAAGTGCAAAACAATGAGCTGGAATAAACATTTGTATCAAATAAGAAAAAGGCCAACTTGAGTTTCTCTACTTTATAAGGGAAAAGCATATTAGACAGATATGTAAAGTAGTGCGGATTGGATCTAAGAGTGAAATTCGAGAAAAAGGAGAAACGATCGGGTAAACAGAAATAAGAAGGAAGTGAGCTAGTGGAAAAGAGATCGACCCCTAGAAGTATAAGGAAAAATAAAGTTGGCAGATATAGAGGACTGGAGGGCAAGAAAGTCAAGAAAAATGACCCATGTGACACCCTTCACAGAAAAAACGGCTGTTGTTGCACAAGATCATTAGCAGGAATATGCACTGCAACAGGAATAAAAGGAGTTTCTACAAAACCAAAAATACCGTTAGATGCAACATCTTTCCATCCAGGGCGGAGGCAGAGTCCGAGGATGAGTTATGGAGGAGGATTATCTCTATCATTTTATATGAGAATAATAGAGACGACCGAGTTGTCCCAACAATAGAGGTTCCAAAGCTCTAATTTTGCCTAAGAAATGACTGGCATGCATCTATTTGCGTAATTTGCATATAGAGCCCCTATGGTGGTGGTGGTGGGGAGGGGGGCTTGCCGTGGAACTGACTCTCTTTCAGTTGCTGCTATTCTAGATTTAGTAATGCATGGAGCAAATAGTTGATAAAAATGGAACTTAAAGAACTTAAAAAGAGAGAGAAAATGTGGGATTTTGTATTCAAGAGCCATTGCAAGATTGTTAGAGAAAAGCAACAAGCATCCCAGCCTGCAAAAAGGCGAGAAAGTGTTAAAAAAAGGTGCAGTTGGTAAAAAGTCCAGTACTTACTTCGCCAAAACGTGGTGAGTATTGAAGGCAGTAATTGCAGCCAGGAGAGAAATGACTGTCACGCATCTATTTGCATAGAGAGCCCTTATACCTGGGGGGGGGGAGTTGTGGCACTGACTCTCTTTCAGTTGTTGCCATTCTAGATTTATTTTTTAATTTTTCTTGCTGTTTTTAATAAAGAAGTTTATAATTTTAATTTTTTTTGAACATCAATCTGATTGCTAAGCAATCAGATTGATGTTCAATACACTTAGGCACAAGGCCAGTACGGAGAAGTATTGCTAGCACACTTTACCTGGAACATTATTTACAATTCTGAGAAAAAAAATAAATAAATAAAAATAAAGCAGACCAGGGATGCCAATGACATTTTGATGGGCATCTTAATAATTTCTCATAACCCCGATGAAAAATAAAGGACAGGATCAATTTTCATACTCACCTTAATTTTCCAATGCCAGCAACCACTGACATTATCTTCGATCAAACATTGTCCAGCTGAACGATGTTTGTGATGTTTGTGATCATGTGATGATGTGATGTTTGTGATGATGTGATGATGTGATGATGTGATGATGTAATGATGTGATATTGTGATCATGTAATGATGTGATATTGTGATCATGTAATGATGTGATATTGTGATCATGTAATGATGTGATATTGTGATCATGTAATGATGTGATATTGTGATCATGTGATATTGTGATCATGTGATCATGTGATATTGTGATCATGTGATCATGTGATATTGTGATCATGTGATATTGTGATCATGTGATATTGTGATCATGTGATATTGTGATCATGTGATATTGTGATCATGTGATATTGTGATCATGTGATATTGTGATCATGTGATATTGTGATGATGTAATGATGTGATCATGTGATATTGTGATGATGTAATGATGTGATATTGTGATGATGTAATGATGTGATATTGTGATGATGTAATGATGTGATATTGTGATGATGTAATGATGTGATATTGTGATGATGTAATGATGTGATATTGTGATGATGTAATGATGTGATATTGTGATGATGTAATGATGTGATATTGTGATGATGTAATGATGTGATATTGTGATGATGTAATGATGTGATATTGTGATGATGTAATGATGTGATATTGTGATGATGTAATGATGTGATATTGTGATGATGTAATGATGTGATATTGTGATGATGTAATGATGTGATATTGTGATGATGTAATGATGTGATATTGTGATGATGTAATGATGTGATATTGTGATGATGTGATGTGATCATGTGATGATGTGATGTGATATTGTGATGATGTGATGATGTAATGATGTGATAATGTGATTATGTGATATTGTGATGTTTGTGCACAGGTATCCTGTTAAATCAAATGATTTAACAGGATACCTGCACACAAACCGGTGATAATAGATCTAAGCATATGATAAAAGGAAGTAATATCGTCTTCATGCAAAGTAAGAGTCGGCGCATAGACAGAAAGAACATTCATATAACGACCAGCAACAAGGGGCATTCTCAATGTCATTGCACGGTCATTTATGCCTACTGGCTGTTCGATCTTGTTAATTAAGGAGTTCTTAACTGCAAAACCAACACCAGCCTCACACCTCTCCTTTTCAGCTCTACCAGACCAGAAGATCGTGTAGCCCGACTCGCGCTCAACCAGTTGATCCGCATCTGTGTAACGTGTCTCAGAGAGTGCAGCAATGTCTATATTATATTTTTGCAATTCCTTAGTCAAACCACTAAGTGTTTTCACATTTCAGCAACAGAGCTGGAGTGGGTGTCGTTTAGCATAATATCTTCTGTTCCTGTTAATATGGACAGCCATCGCCAATAGGACATTTTCTTTTTTTTTTCCTTTTTTTTTTTTGTACAAATGTCTGAGCCAGCAACAAATCAAACTGCAGACCAGCTTAATGCGGGTACTGGTCTTCCGCTTTGTTTTTTTTAGATCAGAGATTTACTTCTCCTAGAAAAGCTGCCTTCACCCTGGCTTTCTGGAGCCCTCTCCACCTCAGATAAAACAAATCCATCGCATGCAACATGTAAAACAGAGCAGTCATGAATCTTGGTGTTTTTTTTTTTTTTTATTGAGAGAAGCGTTTAAAAACGGTATAATTCCTCAATGGTAATGACGATAGTGATGATGTTCACAATTCAACGAATACACACGATAATAAAAATGAAAACAAATCCAACACACGCAATATGTAAAACGAAGCAGTCATGAATCTCGATGTTTTTTTTTTTTTTTTTTTTTTTTTTTTTTTTACATACATACAATTATGGCAGATCAGTTATTACACATACGTACATATATATATGTATTACATGTGTGTATATATATATATATATATATATATATATATATATATATATATATATATATATATGAATACGTATATATGCATGTATATAAAAATGTATGTATATATATATATATATATATATATATATATATATATTTGATTTGTTGCTGGCTATCTTGTTCATGCTTGTTGCTGGATCTCAACATTTTGAACCGAGAGAGAGAGAGAGAGAGAGAGAGAGAGAGAGAGAGAGAGAGAGAGAGAGCGTGGCCTTCGTTATAAAGATGGCCGGCCAGCTGAAAAATGACGTTATCGCCGAGGTCCCAACAAGCAAGATATGTGGAACTCTTGACTGTCAATAATGAACAGTAATTTTTACAGACAGCGTTACAAAACTTCAAAATTGGATTAAAATAAAGAAATAAAGAAATGGTAAATTTATACAAACACCGTGACAGCGAATTAACCCTAACCCTAACCCTGTCACGGTGTTTGTATAATAATACCAAAGAAAGAACACGATGATTTATACTGAAACTCATCTAATATTAATAAAAAAATAATAAAAAAAACACAAGTTGTTTGTTTAAGTATTATAAGCAATTGAATATTTCGTTGTATTATAGATTTTAAAGATTAGAATGCGTTCTTTAATTACTTATAAATTACATTTTAAAAAAATGAAGGAACACGATTTGATTTGTAGTAAACTTGAAGTTTATTTGATATAATTAAATGAAAATTATGCATGTAAGATTATGAATATTTGAAGCAGAACACAAGCAAAATATTTGATATGAGTTAAGACAATAAACAAATATTAAAATTAAACTAAATCGAAATGAATATTTTTAAAAATCATTTGAACAATATTTTTTTAAATCAAAACTGAAAAACGAACGATGAATTAGTTTAACTGAAAAACGAACGATGAATTAGTTTAACTGAAAAACGAACAATAAATTAGTTTAACTGAAGAACAAACGATAAGTTAAAATTAAAATCAAACAAATAATGTTAGTATAAACAAAGTTACTAATGCAGAAATATTTCAAATATTAAATACATCAGACATTATTGTGGAATTGAATTAAAAGTTTGAATTTTTCTGAAATTTTTTTTTTTATTAATGTTGTCATTCTCCTTGCGACAAAAATTATAACACCTTTTCTCGAACTTACCGTGTTTAAGAGAGAGTCGGCCGCCATTTTGAATTGTCCAATACATCGGTAAACACTGCATGTTTTTCGAGCTGAATAAACATGTTACATTGAATAAAAACACAAAAAATATATCCAGTTTGGTAGAAAAGTAACTTATCTTGCCTTTGATAACATTTATTTGTTATATATTTGTTTTTTGACAACTTTTTCGAATCTGTGTACAGTAATACAAACCCAAAATTACATGACAAAAAAACGATAAGATAGAAAAATAATTATTAATGAACTTTTTTTTGTTGTTGTTGACTAAAATAGTCATAAACAGTTTTCGGTAAATATGAAGAATTACTTCACCTTGGAAAATTCCTTTATAATTCCTAATTTTATAGATTTTTGAGGTCGCTGTAAACGAAAATAACATTTAAAATTAAGGCAAACGAGTAGTTTCCAAGAAATGTTAGTTAAAAAAGTGGGGGATCACTTTTCTATAATAATTTAACGTAAACTGACCATCCACTTTGTGGCCACTATTTACCCTCGGAAAATCCTTTAAAATTCCAGGAAACAAGTAGTTTTTTTCTTTTTAAAAATATATTAGAAAATACTCGTTTGCCTTAATTTTAAATGTTATTTTCGTTTTCAGCGCACCCGAAAACTTATAAAAGTGGTAATTTTAAAGGAATTCTCGAAGGTGGAGTTATTCTTCATATTTAACCATTTTTTTAAAACATTAATAAATTCATGAAGTATTGCTCAGTAAAAAAAATAATTAACCTAAAGAAAAAAATCATGTTTCTTATTTAAGATTATTTCACCACATAACAAAAATAACATGCAAAATCATTTTTTTATATCCATATTTTCAGTTTGTTAAAATACGTTAATATAAATTGTAACACCACGAGTGAACGCGCGTTTTTTTTTTTTTTTTAGTTTAGTTTCATTAAGTATTTTTTAAATTTTATCTTTCTAGCTTTAAAAAAAGGGTACTGGTCGCGGTAAGAGTTCCCTGCCGAACACCCTCAAAAAACAATGATGTCTCCCGTTTCTCGCGCAGCCGCAAAGGACATGTTTTAGTTGCCATAGTAACAACACTTTTTATCGACATTGTTTTACTGTTTAAAGACATTACTACACATTTATTAATAATATCTCACTTTTAATCACTTTTATCGACTTTTTAAAACTTTTTTTTTTACTCTTTTTAAATGACAACGTTAATGTTTATGAATATTGAAATAAAACATTACTACACATTTATTAATATCTTTTTTTTTTTTTTACTGTTTATGTGTCAATTTTATCGACTTTTTCTTTTCTTATATTGAATATTGAAATAAAAGACATTACTACACATTTATTAATAATATCTTTTTTTTTTTTTTTTTTTTTTTTTTTTTTTACTGTTTGTGTCACTTTTATCGACTTTTTCTTTTATGAAACTTATCGGCGGTTCTTGAAATTTACTTACCACAAAACTTATCGGCGGTTCTTGAAATTTACTTACCACAAAATGATGATAGAATAATAAATTTACTTTAATCAATATTATTTTCTTTTTTAAATAGCATTTTCTTTTTAAATGACGACGTTTTTACTGTTTATGAATATTAAAAGAAAAATAATTACTAAACATTTATTAATAAGAAAATGGGTGCTAGTGCACTTATGATCCGCGCTATATTTTAAATCGTATTTCTAAGCTTAAAGTTTAATGTTTTTTTATTCAATTGTAAGGTTAAAGTAGAGAATAGGTACAAAACACCCTCCCCGTGTTAAGAATGGCTTTTTAAATAATAACGTTATTTCAACACGGATCAATAAGTGCACTAGTACCACAAAATGGTGATAGAATAATACATTTAGGGTTTGTATTACTGTGTCTGTACACATAGATTCGAAAAAGTTGTCAAAAAACAAATATATAACATAAATGTTATCAAAGGCAAGATAATTTACTTTTCTGCCAAACTGGATATATTTTTTGTGTTTTTATTCAATGTAACATATTTATTCAGCTCGAAAAACATAGTCTTTACCGATGTATTCGAAAATTCAAGATGGCGTCTCACACCCTCTTTAACACCGTAAGTTAAAAAGATGTTATAAATAAAAACAATACAAAATACTATTAAAAACCCGCAGAATATATGTCAACCTATGTCACGGTAACATATATTGAGCGAGTTTTTAACAGTATTTTATCCGGTTTTTTATTTATAACATCTTTTCCCACACTTACCGTGTTAAAGAGAGAATAAGACGCCATCTTGAATGTTCCAATACATCGGTAAACACTGTATGGGTTTCGAGCTGAATAAATATGTTACATTGAATAAAAACACGAAAAATATATCCAGTTTGGTAGCAAAGTAAATTATCTTGCCTTTGATAACATTTATTTGTTATATATTTGTTTTTTGACAACTTTTTCGAATCTATGTGTACAGTAATACAAACCCTACATTTACATACGTTTGTTTATTTAATCAATGTTATTTTCGCACCATTCAAAATTTATAAATTATAAAATTAAAATAAACTAAAAAGAAAAGTAACTAAACAATTTTTTTATAATCTTTTTTAACTACAATATTTATTTACAAACAAAATTGGAAAAAAAAATTATGGGTAAATGTTTACTTTAACTGTTTTTCTGCTGGTCGCCATGAAACTAAACGACCAAGGAGTATTTCACACGACGTACCACTCTGATAGATGTTTTAAAATATTGTCGAAAGCTTCTTTTGCGCTTTTGCCATAAATTTCCCGCCATATGAATTCATCCAAATGGGATTCCATCGTGGTTGACTGTACGCCCATCATTGTCTTGAATTTCCTTTTAGCATTTTTCCAAAAACATTCTATGTTATTTGTGTGAACCCCGGTGAGTGGATCCACAAAGTTTTGTTGGTGATTCACCTGTTGATGTTGATATGGCGGATTGACGTTAATTGCTGTTATCGATGCATACGCTCTCCAGCAATCCGAGTATATAATTGTACCCGGCTTGATAAATTTTTTAATAAGTGGTGTCAACGTTTCGGCTGAACGATCATCGACAAAAACTAAAAAGCCAATTTTATCATTTCTGTCCCAGCCACCGAAAACCCACCGTTGTTGTGGAAGTCTTCCTCTGTTGTATTTTCTTTTGGTCATTAATGACTCATCTATTTCTACAATATGTCCTGGTCCACCAATTTGGTATGGGTTCAACGTCAAATGGTGACTTGTAATGTCTCTTACATACTGATACCATTGAATAACGGTACTCTTGTGTAATTTGCACATGTCAGTTGCTACAAACACAGGTAACTGTCTAGCCCATGAGTATACCACTCTGATAAAATCTGAAAGTCATTTTTGACTGTTTCAGATATGACCCGGTGGTTAGGCTTGCTGTTTGGGTTTTGTGCGTTTTGCAACGGAATCTTCTCGTTTCCCGGTATTTGATGACTGTCATCTCTCGCTGACATACACTGCAGTTCATTTTGGAAGCAACTATCTTCCTTTCCTTAAGGAACTGATATGCGGATTCAAAATCCTTGGTCCATTCGGTTAGCTCTGTAAACATTTTGGAAAATAAAGTTGTCTTGTGTTGTAAATGAACAGGAACCAATTCCTTCCGGTGTTGTAGTCGAAGTAAATGAACAGGAACCAATTCCTTCCGGGCATGCGTAACCCTCCCTTACGGCAAGCCGGAATATTTGTTTCATCATTGTTGTAATGATAAAAAAAAGTTTCATTCAACGCAAAACTAAAAACACATAGTAATGATAAATGATTTATTTTATTCATTAAATGAAAAAAGTAAAAAATTAAAAAAAATTAGTTGTTTATATGCGCATGTAAAAATGTTTGTACAAGTTGGAAATTATTTTAATATTCATTTTAAGAAAATGCTATTAAAAACGAAAAAGTCGATAAAAGTGAGACATAAACAGTAAAACGTAGTCATTTAAAAAAGAAAATGCTATTAAAAAAAAAAAAGAAAAAGTCGATAAAAGTGAATGAATGGTGCGAAAATGACATTGATTAAACGTAAGTAAATTTATTATTCCATCACCATTTTGTGGTACTAGTGCAGTGCACTTATTGATCCGTGCTGAAATAACGTTATTATTTAAAAAGCCATTCTTAACACGGGGAGGGTGTTTTGTACCTATTCTCTACTTTAACCTTACAATTGAATAAAAAAAACATTAAACTTTAAGCTTAGAAATACGATTTAAAATATAGCGCGGATCATAAGTGCACTAGCACCCATTTTCTTATTAATAAATGTTTAGTAATTATTTTTCTTTTAATATTCATAAACAGTAAAAACGTCGTCATTTAAAAAGAAAATGCTATTTAAAAAAGAAAATAACATTGATTAAACGTAAGTAAATTTATTATTCTATCATCATTTTGTGGTAAGTAAATTTCAAGAACCGCCGATAAGTTTCATAAAAGAAAAAGTCGATAAAAGTGACACAAACAGTAAAACAGTAAAAAAAAAAAAAAAAGATATTATTAATAAATGTGTAGTAATGTCTTCTATTTCAATATTCAATATAAGAAAAGAAAAAGTCGATAAAATTGACACATAAACAGTAAAGAAAAAAAAAAAGATATTAATAAATGTGTAGTAATGTTTTATTTCAATATTCATAAACATTAACGTTGTCATTTAAAAAGAGTAAAAAAAAAAGTTTTAAAAAGTCGATAAAAGTGATTAAAAGTGAGATATTATTAATAAATGTGTAGTAATGTCTTTAAACAGTAAAACAATGTCGATAAAAAGTGTTGTTACTATGGCAACTAAAACATGTCCTTTCCGGCTGCGCGAGAAACGGGAGACATCATTGTTTTTGGAGGGTGTTCGGCAGGGAACTCTTACCGCGACCAGTACCAAAATAAAGTTGTAAAATTTTATCAGCCGGCATAATTTATTTTTAAATATTGAAAAATTTCAGGAAAATTAATTTTTGCTAGAATTTTAGGCAGGATTGCAGTTTACAGGGAAATCAAGGGACGCAACTCCTGCCAAACTAAAAATGGACGCAAACAGAATCACCGGGGGCACCTGTTTCAATTTTTCTTTTTCTTGTTAATTTAAATGAACTGTTTGAATAAGTTATTTTTTTAACAAAGGAAGAACATAGAACATTATAAATCAGTTATAAATTATTTTAAGAAAGAATTATTTTAATAACATAGAATTATTTGAAGAACTGTTCGCGGATGCATCTGATGATTCGTGGAAAACATTCACCCTTCTCTCTTTTTCGCCATAAAAATTCTATCAGATGCAAGCCGAACATATTTTGTCGATTCCCGAACTTTCGTATATGTTTTTTGGCGTGTGACCATAGTCCTTCAATAGTCTGTGTGTGCACTGAAGGGTCCAACGGATCAACGAAGTTGTCTTCGTGGACGACAGTGTCGTGCTCATAAATTCCTTGAGCGAGTCGATCAAGTCCTTGGTAAGCCGCCCAACCGTCAGAAATAATTCTTGTTCCTGGCAGGCACCATGAATTTATGATTGGAAACAGGGTATCTCGATCCCTATTTTCCACTATTGCGAAATTGCACAAATTCGAGCCTCTTTCCACTGCGCCAAAAAGCCAAACGCCCTTCCTCACACGTCCCCTATTATACTTTCGTCGGAAAAAATATGACTCATCCACCTCCACTTCTTTAGGTGTCGAATGTTCGTCTCTCCCACCTAACATGATGGGATGGTCCAGCATGTCCTGTTCACAGACTTCTCTTATGAATGACATCCAATCTACGATTGTATGGTTACTCACACTTGCTTCCTGTTTAATTTTAATCTGCGGCATCTCCATGCTCCAACTGAGCAAAATAACTAAAATCTGCTTTATTGTCAGATGACTTCTCTGTAAGAAGGAACCCATCCTTGGCAAACCACCCTTCTTACAGACAGGACACTTCCACGCAAAACCATCCCCTTTGGCTCCGTTTTTATAGAGAATTCGATCTCTCTCACACGAGCTGCAGAAACTCCTATTCGGTATGAGTCCCAATGAGGCCGCTGTTTGTAACTGTACCTCGTTATTTGGTGGCAGCAAATTATACAAATGCTCATAGGTCCACTTCTGCTCTTCCACTTCAGTCGTAGACATAACGTGGTCAACGATAGTAGTTCTCATTTTGGTAAAAAAAATAAAAACGTAAAGAATAAAAGTATAATAAAAGATTGTAAAAACAAAAAATTAAAGAAGAAAATAATTTAGAAGTAAAACGAATAAAAAACAAAGGAATTAGAAAGAAATGAACTATTCAAAAGAAATCTTAAAACTTGTTTTATTATTCCACGTGTAGTAGGTTCGGTTAAAATTCGTAATTTAAAAATTGAAACAGGTGCCTCCCGGTGATTCTGTTTGCGTCCTTTTTAGTTTGGCAGGAGTTGCGTCCCTTGATTTCCCTGTAAACTGCAATCCTGCCGAATTTTAAAACGTGTGTCAACAGCTTAAAAAAAAATCGTCTCTTCAAAAGAACGTGTTATGTCTCGTATTTTCCTTAGTTTTGTATGCTGTAAAAATTTTTTTTTTTAATATTAGCAATTTATTTGAAGCTTCTTCTTTTGAACGGTAAAAAACTTAGGATGATAATCTTGAATTAAATTATAGTTACATCGTGTTAAATACAGGGGGGGGGAGCACGTTAAAACTTACTTTGCTGAATGGAGATGGTGTAAAATCTTTTCTTTTTACTGCATTAATCCATAGACAAGATAATTCTTTATTTTTCGGAAATGAAAATACTGTAACTTTCGGTCCTTTACGATAATTTCCTCTGCAATTCGGAACGATGCACCGTGAAGGCATTTTAATAAAAAAAGAAATATTACAATACGTTACGATATCTACCGGTGACAATAGTTGGTTGCTTGAGTCAAGCAATGCTTGACACCGGTAAAGGGACTATCCGTGATGACGTCAGCAGATTAAATTATTTTTGCACACCGGCCATCTTGTCTTTTAAGACGGTCTTGGCTAAAACTCTGTAACATCATCTTTGTATAGATACTTCTTCAGGCATTTGTCTATAAAAATTATCCGTGGCGATGGAAAAAGTGTCATGTGTGTAGCCCTGAAATGCTGGAAGCATGTAATAATTGATCTGCCATCAATATATATATATATGCATATATGTGTGTATGTATGTATGTATGCATGTTAATATATGTACAAGTGTATGTATGTGTATGTATACCTATTTGTATATGTATGTATATATGTATGTGTGTATATATTTTTATTTATTTATTTATTGTGTATACATGTTTATGTGTGTTTCTATGTATATACCTATATATATTTGTGTATATGTATATGTATATATGCATATATATGTATGTGTATAGGTGCATATATATGTATGTGTAGGTATATGTAGGTAACTTTATGTGTATGTATGTATATGTGCATACATGTGTACGCATATGTATGTGAATATGTATGTATATGTGTGTATGTATTTGTATATGATAGTATATATGTGTATGCATATATATGTATATGTGTGTGCATGTGTGCATGTATATGTTTGTATGTATGCGTTATATTTATTGTGTATGTATGGATGTGTGCATGTTTATGGGTATGTATGTGTGTATATGTATATATATGTATCTATGCCAAGGACCGTCTTCAATGTCATGTCTTGAGCGTGTGAATTCGTTGGCAGGGCTTAAAAAAAAAAAAAAAAAAAGAAGGTTATCTTCGGGCTCATGGACTTTCAGTGACTGAGGGAATGGCACTCGTCAGACAATCATAATATATATGTATAGATATAGTTCTGCATATATGTATATTTATATATATATGTGTGTATGCATATATGTGTACGTATATGTACATATGTGTATGTATATATACATATATATATCTGTATGTATATATATGTGTACGTATATGTACATGTACACATATATATATATATATATATGTATGCATATATATGTATAAGTATGTATATGTCTGTATATGTATAAGTATGTATATATGTATGTATATATCTGTATATACATATATATGCATACATACATATTTAATATATGTATATGTATACATATTTATATATATGTATGCATATGTGTGGCACTATTTTCCATGCCACTTGTTTCTAACACGCTCTACAGCATGGCCGAGTGGTAATTTAGCCATGAGCGTGGAGATACAAAGAAATCCCTTCCCATAATTCCTTTGCTATCTTTCTGTCCCTTTTCTGCACGACCACCATGAACTGAAGATGCATATTCTGTCTCTCTGTAAATGGGGGGGGGAGCAACCCCTTCCTCAATGCTAGTTAGGTTAGTTAGCTTTGGAAAGT
>NC_136508.1:90646004-90648504 GCF_053919585.1 Euprymna scolopes | reverse complement strand
TTATACATATACTGGGATGGGTGCCCAGCATTGACTGGGTATTTCAAGGTGTGTGTTGAGCCATAAAAAAAAAAAAAAAAGTGGAGTAGGAAGGCAGGCTCAAACCCGTACCACGAGGGAGAAAAAGAATGGGTGAAAAAGTGATGTCGTTGCTGTTACGATCATCGCCAAACCGGAAGTGACGTAGGTTTAAATTAAGGCTAGACAATCGAAAAGAGAGGGGATGACTTTCGAAAATATCGGCGAAAAAAGCGCCCCCTCCCTGTAGAAAAGTGCCCAGTTGAGGGTGAAGAAATTAATGTTTTTAGCCAATTTTTCGGGATTTGTCGTCTGAAGAGTGGAGCTCCAAAATAATACTGACTTTGTGAAAATCAATTGCCTCTGTAGAAAGTTTTAGGCAGACATGCAAACATAAATACATTTATATATTGATAGCTCAAATTTTCGACCCAAACCCATTAAAAAACATACCCTATCTCTTATGTAAAATTTCAAATGCTTAGATCAGAAATTGTCTGAGTAATTTGACCGCAGAGGTCAAATTTTTCTTAACTTAACTCTATTGATTGATTGATTGATTTGTTATGGCCCCATTGATTGATTGATTTGGACTCAAATCAAGTTATTAAGTTAAGATCCATGTCCAAGACCTATATCTAAAATTTCAATTACTTATATCAAAAATTGGCGGAGGAGTTTGGTAAAGTTCTCAAAGGTCAAATCGTTGAACTTTGACCCCTTAACAGCCAAATTTCTGGCTAAAACAGATTACAAAGATTTTCCAAACCTATACAAACCTGTATATCAAATTTCGAGTCTGTAGACTGAAAATTGACAGAGTTATTGTGTAGAGAAATGTGCACAGACAGACACACAAACAGACAGGCACTTTGACTTTTATAGGTATACACACACATATATATATATATATATATATATATATATATACAAAGTTACCCTTAGTGTTTTGTCCAAATAAAATGAAACTTTGGTCATAACTAGTTTATTATATTAAAAACATCACATCAAAACACTAGGGTCTTTGGCCTTTTTTTCTCCGTTCTACAGCATATGTTCTAGATGGCCTCCATTTAGCTCCGTGCATTTCTTGAGGCCAGCATGAAGTTGTCCATGACGTTCTTACAGACTAAATTGGTAATGGCTCTCATCTCCTTTCTGATACTTTCCTTGAGTTCCGTGATGGTTCTGGGTTTCCCTGCATAGACTATCCTTAAAATAGCCACAAAGAAAAAAATGTGGGGGCTTAGGTCCGGGCTTAGTGCCCACTCAAAATCAGTCTTGAGACTGATCACTCGGCCTCCGAAGTTCTCTTTCAGCCAATCTCGGGACAGGTTTGAGGTGTGAGAACTTGCCCCGTCCTGCTGGAACCAGAACTTAGTCATGAACGACGAGTAGATGGTCTGGAGCTCACTCTTGAAGGTTTGAGGACCTCCACATACCGCTCCTTGATGACTGTCACTGCTGTGCCAGATTCTTTGATGAAGATTGTTCCGATGATGCCTCTGGCTGCGATTGCAGCCCATACCGTGCACTTAGGAGAGTGCAGGGGCTTGGTAGCTACTTCTTTGGGTCTGGAGGACCCACAGAAGACATTTGTCTTGGAGTTCGCCTTTCCATCAAGATGGAAGTGGGTTTCATTTGAGGTCCAAAGGAGGTTAAGGAAACTTAGTGTCTCCTCGATCTTCTCGAGCATCTTAACTGCCATAGCCCTCCTCTGCTTATTGTCTGCTTTAAGGGTTTGCTTTAAGTGTCTGTATTCTGTATGGGTAAGCCCTGATATCGTTCACCAGCACTCTCCTGCAAGTCTCACGGGACATACCGAGGGACTGACTTCGCTTACGCACAGAGCGTTTCGGACTCTGCTGGAGAAACTCTCACTCTTTCGACCAGCTCGCTTCTTGGGATGTCCCGAGTGGCTTGGACGGTTCTCTCTGGCAGCGTTGAGGTTCTCCACGGTCCCATACTTCTCGAAGTGGTCCATCCAGTTCTGAATTCTGCTTTTGGATGGAGCCTTTTCACATTCGAACTGACGCATGAAACTGTCCTTGGTTTTCTTAAACGAGCCTGTCTTGTAGTAAAATTTAACACAGTGTAATCTTTGTCCCTGTTCCCACTGGGGTCTTGGTGTACTCACGGTCGTTGATTCTGCCATGTTCTGTAAAATAAGGGCAATCGGTGAATAAATAATGGAGATATCACATAAAGTGTACACGGGGCCTGTTTTTTTGGGTCACACACCTATATATACATGCATACATTTACATATATACACACACATAGAAATATGTATATATACACTCATGAGCAAAAAAAAAAAAAAAAAATGGGCCAAGAGTGAAAGGAAGGAATCGATTTTTCAAAATTTTTCCATGAATTTTTGTTAATTTTTACTGAAAATTTCTATTTTGCAGATCATTATTA
Organism: Euprymna scolopes; assembly: GCF_053919585.1. Classification (NCBI taxonomy): domain Eukaryota; kingdom Metazoa; phylum Mollusca; class Cephalopoda; order Sepiida; family Sepiolidae; genus Euprymna; species Euprymna scolopes. The sequence goes on along the minus strand of NC_136508.1, from coordinate 90,646,062 downwards.
TTAGCATAAGTAGAAAAAATTTTCCTAAAAATGGTAAGATCGCATATTGGCGAGGATA
>NC_136508.1:90348504-90636004 GCF_053919585.1 Euprymna scolopes | reverse complement strand
CTATGTAGTGAATCTGAAGTAGGAGAAAGAATAAAAAAAAAGAACAGATGCCGCTGATACGTAAGAACTTTAGAAGTAAAATGTTCCCCTATTATGAATTAAAGGTTTAGAGAATAACGCCTGTATAAAAGAAGTCAGGAATCTGTCGGATGAGATCTCATCAAAATTATTTTTGAGATAAGGCGGGAGGCGCCTTCATATTGGAATTGGCCTGGGATGGCTGACGTGGCAGCTGTTAACGAACATGAAGTTACTGTACCCACATCCCTGAATGATGCCACATGTGCCGTGAAAAAGGGTTCGGCCGAATAAATTATTTAAGACAGGAGACATAGAAAACATATGTCTGCGCCGTATATTTATTGAAAAAAGGATGAAAATATATTGACAATGCATAGCAGAGATATTATTTGACATTTTCCTGGCTCGCAGGTGTGAAGAATAAGGTGAGAATAGGGCGTATAGGAAAAATGTATGCCCTACATTTTTGAAAATAGGGGAGAAAGGAGTGACCCTTTAGGCTGTGATCATAGCGTAGTATCTGTTAACTGTGGCAAGCGGGGTCAAGGGTCAAAACATTATTATTATTGTTATTGTATTATTATTAATTGATTTCAGCGACGGATGATCGCTGGATCAGTTATGATTAGAAGAATAAACAATTGGGGAAGAAATGATTGATGTGTGAATCGCAAAAGGAATGTGAAAATAGAAAATAGATGTAAACATTATTTTGGGGTTTTGAATAAACAAATAACTAGTTGTGGACATTAGGTTGATCTGAGACATGTAATTAGGTGACGTAAAACATGATGTAGTTAGTTTTGGAGAGATTCGGAGAGTTGAGAATTGACCACCAGAGCAGACAGACATTTAGACAGGGGTGGACAGACAGCTAGGGAGCGAGCTGTAAGAATAAAACATGTAGACGAACTGTAGATCCTGTGAAAACCATTTGAGACAACTGTAATGAATTTATATTATAAAAATATAAAGAGTTGTTTTATGGTTTCACAAATAAGAACAGATGTCTCAATTGTATGGTGCTGATCGCTTCATGGTTCATCACGGAGCAGCAAGAACTCTTCAAGAAAAAGGTATGAAGCATATATTATTCTTCTGTAAAAATATCCCGTGTGATAAGTCTGATACAACATGACTCGGTTTACACGTCAATATCATGTCTTCCTGGCTAAACATACAATTTATACTTTTATTATCTGTCTTTTAAAAGAACAATATCTCACATCCACTAGATAACACATGACACGTTTTTAATATATCATCTCTTAAAATATAAGCCAATATACAACACAGCACCACTGCGAATGCTACTAAAAAAAGATGCGGAATTTCAGTGGAATGAAACAGACAGTAAAACCTTCCAAATGCTAAAAGATCAAATCTACGAAAAACTTTGCTTAGCCTATTTTGACCCGAATGCAGAAACAGTCACCCAAGTCGATTCAAGCATGCTAGGACTAGGAGCGGCACTCATAAACAACAACAAAGTCATTGCCTGTGCTAGCAAAAGATTAACCGAGACTGAATCATATTACGCCAACATAGAAAGAGAGTTGCTAGCAGTAGTGTTTGGATGCGAAAGATTCCACACCTATATATATGAAAAAAAAATACAGGTCGAATCCGATCATAAACACTCAAAACAAGACCATTTCACAAGCCCCCCCCCCCGACTACAAAGGATGCTACTAAGGTTGTAACCATACGACGCGCAAATGCTAGCTTCTTTTCTCGTCCATAAATGTTTATTTATCTACCGAGTTAATTGCAAAAATAGATTATGAAATTGTACTCATTCTTAGTTCGTGAGAGGGGAATCTATAACCATACTTTCCCTTAAACACATTTGTTGGACTTTTATTAAGTAGAATACTTTTTTTTTTTTTTTTTTTTTTTTAAATTGAGAGTAGAAAACGCATTGTGGATGTGTTATCAGCAGCTCCTGTTACTCTCGCTTCTTCTTATTTGTCCCTCCGTCCTCATTTTTTAATGAGTGATTTTTCTAACAAAGGGAGAAGAAAAAGCTGTTTTCTAGGTTGGCAGTATTTTGCGCAAACAGTTGGCAGAGATGGCGGAAATTTTCTGTTTCTATGTCTATCCTTGTAGCCATGTCACTAGTAAGGGTGCTGGAGGTAAACGTTTTGTCTGGGCTGACGTTATCCGCCTGATAGTCAGGGACCCGAACCTTGGATTAACCACTGAGGAGGCTGTCCTATCAGCAGGTGCAAAGTACTGGGGCTGCTGTATTGCCATTTGGTGAATGGATTCTGGACCATGCAGTAGCTTCTGGTGGGGCCTCTCGATGCCATACTAGTGGGTAATTGTTACGGCTTTACCTTATCATTAGCTACAAATAAAAAAAAAATTCTTCGTTTCTTTTCTCTCTTAGTTTCCCCTCTCTGTCCTGCTCTAAGTAAATCTGACGACCTAGTCCACAAATTCCAAAATTTCATCCTGACAAGTTTCAAGAAAAAATACACGATTAAACCCGGTTCTCCAACTTCCAACGTAGACCCCTACTACCATGTCTCCTTCTTCAACATCAGGGGTCTACGTTCTAACCTTCCAGAGGTTGAAACCCAATTACAGGAGACTAAACCAGACCTTTTATTTTTAAGAAGAGTTCGCAATTAAAGGATACTCTAACTTAACTTCTAAATCTGACCCCCAAGATCGCCATGGGCATGGAATATGTGCCTATATTAAAGATAGCTTTTCATGTGGTAGGGACATCTCCAGGAAAGATCCTAACTTATCCTATATGTGCTTCCGGGTTGCTTTAGCTCACACTACTGCATTTATATTTACTCTCTATCGCCCCCACAACAGCGGAGTTACTATCTTTAAAAGCATATCTGAGAAAATTGACCAAGTCCTATCTGCTTATCCTTCAGCTAACATTCACGTATGTGGAGACTTCAATGTTCATAATGTGGAATGGTTGACCCACTCAAACAAGACCAATGATGAGGGGAGGTTCTGTCATGATTTCTCCATTGCCTATGACCTCACTCAGATTGTTCAGGAACCCACCCGTGTGCCCGACAATGACGGCCAGTATGCGAGCCTACTAGACCTTTTTCTCACAACTTGCCCTGAACTATGTTCAGTTTCTGTTCTATCGCCTCTTGGATCTTCCGACCACTCTGTTGTATCAATTAAGATAAAAATGAAATGTAATAAGTCTCCAGACATACCTCTCCATCGTACAGTATATCGATACACTAAAGCTGACTGGGATAGCTTCCGTATATTTATATCTGATCTACCTCTGCATTCCATGTTTAAAAAGGATGTGTCCTCTATAGTATTAGACCTGACGGAATGGTTAATTGTAGGTATTGACCGTTTCATACCCTCGAAAAAGTTTCAGCAAAAACCTAACAGCCAGCCATGGTTCTTTCCAGAATGTGCTGCTGCCATTGCGCACAGAAACCACTTTTTCCACTGTTTCCAACGTAATAGATGTATGGAAACTAAAGCCGCTTTCAGGACTGCCAGCAACCATTGTAAGAAAGTAATAAAGAACGCAAGAGAGTTGTATGCTCAATCTGTTAAGTCCAAAGTAGCTGAGCAGCGGCTTGGTTCCCACCAGTTTTGGCAAATAGCAAACAGAATCCTGAACAGAAGCGTGTGCTCCATCCCAACTATTATCAATGGACCTGAGGTAATCTTGTCAGCATCAGACAAAGCCAAACTCTTTGTCAAGAACTTTGCAGCTAATTCTACCCTTTGCGATCAAGGCCGCCAACCCCCAATATTTCCTCCTGTATCAGAAAACACGCTATGTGATATACGTATATCTGTACGTGATGTTGCCAAGCTAATCAAAAACCTTGATTCGAGTAAAGCAACTGGCCCTGACAGTATTCAAATTATAGTACTCAAAAAACTTCAACCTGAACTAGCGCCCATACTTACAAAACTGTTTAAACGTTGTCTTAAGGAGAATAGTTTCCCATCTCCCTGGAAAATTTCATCAGTATGCCCTGTATTTAAGAATTCAGGTGATCGCTCATCCCCCTCTCAGTACAGGCCAATAAGTCTCCTGTGCGTCATGAGTAAGTTGCTGGAATCTGTGTTAAATACAGAAGTAATCAACCATCTCAACAAAAATAACCTTCTTAGTGACATTCAATATGGTTTCCATTCTGCTAGATCTACAGCAGATGTGCTTACAGTTATATCTCATAGAATTAGCAGATCTCTCGACGGAGGCAACCTTTCTAGGGCAATTGCTCTTGACATATCTAAGGCCTTTGATAGGGTATGGCATAAAGGTTTACTTCATAAGATCGCTAGCTATGGTATAGCTGGAAAAGTCTTCTCAATTATTAAATCATTTCTTTCAGAAGAGTAGTAGTTGAGGGGCAAAAATCAGAAGCTCACAGTATTAATGCTGGTGTCCCTCAGGGGTCCATCCTGGGCCCAACTCTTTTCCTGATCTACATTAATGATCTTCCAAATCACATCCTTACACCATTTGTAGACATTTATGCTGACGACACTACCATTTATGGTAGCACATCTAAGACAGTAAACGACCAAGTTCTCTCCAATTTTCTCTCCTCTGATCTTGAGCATGTAGTACAATGGGGTACGGAGTGGCTGGTTACTTTTAATGCATCTAAAACCAAGCTTCTCTCTTTACATCATCAACATTCTGATCTACATCTGGCATCAATTGAAATGAATGGCTCTCGTCTTCAGGAGGCCTCAAGTTTTGACAAGCTTCTGGGCTTGACCTTTACTCCTTATCTTAAATGGAACACGTACATCAAATCTGTTGCCAAGCCCGCTGGAAAAATGGTGGGATCTTTCTATCGATCCGGTAAATATCTCACTGCTGATGCTATTCTCTATCTATATAAGAGCCAGGTACGTCCAAGGATGGAATACTGTTGCCACATCTGGGAAGGAGCTGCTAGAAAGGACTTGTCCTGCCTTGATAGAGTTCAAAATATACTTCGTAGCCTCGTAGGAGATGTCCTTTTCTCTTCCTTGCAACCTCTATCTCACAGAAGAGATGTTACGAGTTTGTCTCTGATGTATCGTTATTTTCATGGAAAGTGTTCGACTGAGCTTCAATCTATGGTCCCCCCCTCGCCAAACTTTCACAAGAAACACTCGTCTAGCTGTAAACACTATCAATAATTTCCCCCACTCTTTATCTGTGCCTAAACCTAAACGTAGATTCCATGAACAAAGCTTCTTTCTTAGAACTGCACGCCTGTGGAATTGTCTTCCGTTTTCCTGCTGACTACAATATGGTTGTGTTCAAGTCTAAAGTAAATAAGTTCTTGATGAGCCGTTCCATATACGTTATCAAATTTACCAAATTTTCATTACTAATGATTACTATATTGTCCAATTTCTACTGTACACTCTTTAACCCTTATCCTTGAGTGGCCTCTTGGCCTTGATAAGTGGTGATGCCTATGTAAAAAAAAAAAAAAAAAAAAAAAAAAAAAATCAAATACAAGCCTGGAAAGGAAATGTGCATACCGGATTACTTATCAAGAACCCAACATACTTCAGGCAAGGAAATCGAGCTGGATCTAACAATACACACCATAAACATGACAGCTCATATAGAATTGCAAAACGCAACTGAGGAAGACGAAGAACTAAGAGATCTCAAACAGGTGATATTGAGTGGATGGCCAGATGACATAAAGAATACACCAAAAAAAATTAGAATCTACTGATCACTAAAAGAATGCCTACGGTACAGGATGGAATGATCATGAAGGGATAGTCCTTAGTCATACCCAAAAGTATACAACATACAATACTACAAAGAATTCACGATGCACATCGAGAAATGTCAACTGAGGGCAAAAAACAGTGTATTTTGGAGATACAAGGATATAGAAACACTAGTGAGGACGTGTGAGATCTGCAGAGACCATCAGAGAAAAAACTCTAAGGAAACAATGATCATCAAGGAACATGCAATGTGACCGTTTCAGATGACATTTTTGAATTTAATGGTTAACAGTTCCTACTGATTGCCGATCAATATAGCAAAATGCCATTCATTAAAACACTAAAACGCATAACTAGCACCAGTTATATCGAATACTTCAAAGCAATCTTTGCCGTCCATGGCATACCTGAAAAGCTATACAGGGATAATGCCAGGTACTTTGTATCCAACGAATTCCATAACTTTGCCACAGAATGGGAATTCACTCACACCACATCAAGTCCCAGGTACCCACAATCAAATGGGTTTATAGAACGCATGGTCCAAACTGTAAAGAGAACATTTACGAAAGCCAAACAATCAAAATTGGATTGTCAAATGGCTCTTCTATGCCTCAGAACAACTCCACTTGACAGCCATCCGCCATCCCCATCAGAACTCCTATACAATAGGAAAATAAGATCAAGACTCCCAACCTTGTTAAACATGGATACTCCAAAAGATAATGAGATCAGAGAACGATTGTGGGCCAATTGTTGGTAGTAAAGTGCCTGTTATACAGGAAAACGACACCTGGCAACCGGTGACAGTGGTCGAGAAATGCACCGAAACACCCAGCTACATCGTCAAAATGCAGAGTGATGGAAAATTGCTGAGACACAACAGACGACACCTACAAGAGCTACATAATCCTCGGAGACAAACCATGTTTAACGCACCCATGCAACAGAACAGTTGGGATAATATAACACCACCGTCCCAACAGTAAACTGACCCATTGGAGGCCAGAACTCAATCTAACATCAATGATGGATACATCCCATCAGACAACCCAAATCAACCAATTGAATCGAACCAACAGCCAGAAATACCAACCCAGGACTAACCCAAAAGAACACGGCGAGCCCCCCAGAAATACAAGGACTTTTTACTATTCAAATAGACAATAAGTAATGCATATATATATATATATATATATATATATATATATATATATATATAATATGGCTGAATAAAGCAGTTACTCGTAACCTCATGTCTTAAGAGTATTCATTACAAAACCGGACCTGTGATACGACATTATATATATATACATAATGTCGTATCACAGGTCCGGTTCTGTATTCTTTATTGCACTCGATCTATCTGCGCATCCTGTTATGATTATCGTCTGCTCCTGTGTTTTCATCAATATTTCCTCTAAGCATTTCTGTTGTTGAAGCATTTTTTCTTCAAATGCTTGTTTAAATCTCTCTTCTCTTTCTACTTGTTGAATTTGCTGCTTTTGCAACGCGAGATTTTGCTCTGCCTGGAATTGGAACAATTCCAACAGTGCATCTTTGAATTTCACATCCATCATACGAATGCAGTTTACAATTTATGCTTGTATTAAATAAATATTCCTTAGTAAAAATAAAATCAACCAAGTTTTCTTTCCCAATTCTTTTGTTTGAAGAACAACAGTTTAGAAGTCCTTTTGTAATTAATTTGTTGAATGCTATATTTCTAGTCTTACTAGAAACAATTTAGTGAAATAACATTTGTTTAACATTTTTGTATTTGCACGTGTTTTTATGTAGCAAAAATAAAATCCGTCATGCCGTCATAAAATTCGTATGGGAAACTTTAGTTTTTTTTACCCTCTTTGTCTTTTGCAAAACATGACTTGATTCTTTATGTGTTTGCTAAGCACAAATGATGTACACGAATAATTATTTTTCACAGTCTATCTCTTTTTCTCTTGACAAAGTCAAGTGTGTTTTTTTTTTTTTTCAAATCCCAGATGTTATCGAAATAACGATAAGTTTACGTGGTATTTGCTAGTTGGTTTTGGATAGAAGAAAATACTCTTAAGAAAAATGCCTTCTGGTACAGAAAAAAATGAACCTATTTTCCCTTTCTAAAACACTTGTTAAGTGTGTTTAATTATAAAATAATAGATAACATTCACGTTTTTCACTGTAAGATTTTGGGAGCAAGTTTTTTCCTGTCGCCAAATTACTATTGTAGTAATTAATTCGCTGTTAATTCTTGCATATCCAAATATCTGTTGAAATGACGAGGTGTTCTGCCATACAGATTATACAAATCTTTATTTCAATCACGTTTGGTGATTCTCTGCAGTGAAGATCGTTTCGATTCCTTGTCGCCAATCTGTTGTGTCATGGAATAACAGTGAAAATAAGAACAATCAAGTCGAGGTTCGGTTAAGGAACAAGTGTATTAAGAATAATGTACAAAGCATGTATATCTGCTGGGCACTCGACTAGCAGTTGACGTGCAGACACATCTCTCTCACCGGTGTTGGAATTACTAGCGCTATTTATAGTGCTAATCGGTGTAAATAAAGGAAGGCCGGTATAACAATTATAATTAAATAAATCAGAATATTTTTTTAACATCTTATTTTCATATATTGTAATTAAGTAAATCACAATATTTAACATCTCATTTTCTTATATTGTAATTAAATAAATAACAATATTTTTTAACATCTTATTTTCTTATATTGCAATTAAGTAAATCAGAATATTTTTTTAAATCATATTTTCTTATGTTGTAATTAAGTAAAACACAATATTTTTAATATCTCTTATAATATTGCAATTAAGTACATCAAAATATGTTTTAAACATCTAATTTTCTTATATTGTAAATAAGTAAATCGGATTATTTTACTAACATCTTTTTTCTTATATTGCAAATAAGAATATTTATTTAACATCATATTTCCTTATATGGCAATGAAGTAAATCCCAATATTTTTTTTACATCTTATTTTCTTATTTTGATATTATGTAAAGCAGAATATTTTTTCACCTTTTTTTTTCTTATATTGTAATTAAGTCAGAATATTTTTTAATATCTTATTTTCTTATATTGCAATTAAGTAAATCAAAATATTTTAAAAATCTTTTTTATTATATTGCAATTATTTAAATCAGAAAATTTTTTAACATCTTATTTTCTTATATTGTAATTAAATTAGAAATTTATTTTTACATCTTATTTTCTTATATTGTAATTAAGTTAATCACAATATTTAAAAAAATCTTTATTATAATATTGCAATTAAGTAAAACAGAACATCTCATTTTCTTATATTGCATTAAAATAAATCGCAATATTTTTCAGCATCTTATTTTCTTATATTGTCATCATATTTCTTATATTATCAATAAATCACAATATTTTTTAACATCCTCTATTGCAGTTAAGTAAATCTAAATATTACTTTCACATCTTATCTTATATTGCAATTAAGTAAATCAGAATATATTTTAACATCGTATTTTCTTATATATATATATATATATATATATATAAAAATAAATCAAAATATTTTTTAATATCATTTTCTTTTAATGCATTTAAGTAAATCAGTATATTTTTTAACATCGTAATTAAGTAAATCAGAATATTTTCTAACGTTTTATATTGCAATTAAGTCCCAATATTTTGTACACTTTATTTTCTTATTTTGTTATTAAGTAAATCAGAATATTTTTTTTACATCTTATTATCTTATATTGCAATTCAGTGAATCAGAATATTTTTTTTACATCTTATTTACTTATATTTAAGTAAATAAAAATATTTTTTAAACTCTTATTTTCTTTTATTGCAATTAATAAATCAGAATATTTTTTAAACATCTTATTTTCTTATATTGTAATTAAGTAAATGAGAATATTTTTTAACATCTTTTTTGTTTATACTGCAATTAAGTAAATCACAGTATTTATTTAACATCTCATTTGGTATATTGAAAATAACGTAAATCAGAATATTTTTTAACATCTAATTTATTACATCGTAATTAAGTTATCCCTTAAATCAAAATATTTTTTTACATATTGTTTCTTATATTGTAAGTAAATCAGAATATTTTTAATATCTCATCTTCATATAGTGTAATAAAGTAAATCAAAATATTTTTAACCTCTTATGTTCCCATTTAATTAAGTAACCCAGAATATATTTTAACATCATATGTTCTTATGTTGTAATTAAGTAAATCACAATATTTATATTATCTCCTTTATAATATTACAATCAGAATATATTTTAACATCTTATTTTCTTATATTGTAATTAAAAAAAAAAAAAAAGAATATTTTATACACCTTATGTCTTTTATTGTAATTATATGAATCAGAATATTTTTTAAACATCTTATTTTCTTATATTGTAAAGTAAATCAAATTATTCTAACATTTTTTCTCATATTGCAATTTAGTAAATCATAATATTTTTAAAATCTTATTTTCTTATATCCCAATATTCTTATATATCTTATTTCTTATTTAAGTAAATCAGAATATTTATTTAACATCATATTTCCTTATATTGCAATTAAGTAAATCCCAATATTTTTACATCTTATTTTCTTATTTTGACATTAAGTAAATCAGAATATTTTTTCACCTTTTTTTTCTTATATTGTAACGTCACAATATTTTTAACATATTAATTATAATATAACAATTTAGTAAATCAGAATATTGTTTTAACATCTCATTTTCTTATATTGCAATTAAGTAAATCACAATATTTTTGAAACATCTTATTTTATCATATTTCAATTCAGTAAATCAGAATATTTTTTTAACATTTTATTATCTTATATTACTTAAGTAAATAAAAATATATTTTTAATCTTATTTTGTATTTTGTATATCGTAATTATACATCGGAATACTTTTGTAACATCTCAATTTCTTATATCGTTATGAAGTAAATCAGGATATATTTCTTAACATCTTTGTTTCTTATATTGTAATAAAGTAATTAAGAATATTTTTTAACATCACATTTTCTTTTATTTCAATTAAGTAAATCAGAATATTTTTCAACATCTTACTATCTCATATTGCATTTATGTAAATAACAATATTCTTTAACATCTTTTTCTTATAGTGCAATTAAGTAAATCAGAATATACTTTAACATCTTATTTTCTTATAATATAATTTCATATATTAAGTGAATCAGAATATTTATTTAACATCATATTTCCTTATATTGCAATTAAGTAAATCCCAATATTCTTTTACATCTTATTTTCTTATTTTGTTATTAAGTGAATCAGAATATTTTCTCACCTGTTTTTTCTTATTGCAATTAATAAATCAGAATATTTTTAACATCCTATTTTTTTTATATTGCAATAAATAAATCGGAATATTTTTTAACGTCTTTTTTCTTTTATTGCAATTAACAAATCAGAATATTTTTTAATATCTTATTTTCTCATATTGCAATTTATAAATCAGAATATTTTTTAACATCTTATTTTCTCATATTGTAATTAAGTGAATCAGAATATTTTTTAACATCTTATTTTCTCATATTGTAATTAAGTGAATCAGAATATTTTTTAACATCTTATATTCTTTTATTGCAATTAATATTTTTTAACATATTTTTTCTTTTATTGCAATTAATAAACCAAATTATTTTTTAACATCCTTTTTTCTTATATTGCAATTCATAAATCAGAATATTTTTTAACATCTTATTTTTTTATATTGTAATTAAGTCAATGAGAATATTGTTTTTACATATATTTTCTTGTATTGAAATTAAGTAAATCAGAATATTTTTAACATTATTTTCCTTCATTGGAATAAATAAATGAGAATATTTTTTACCATCTTTTTTTCTTTTATTGCAATTTATAAATCAGAATATTTTTAAACATCTTATTTTCTTATATTGCAATTTATAAATCAGAATATTTTTTAACATCTTATTTTCTCATATTGTAATTAAGTGAATCAGAATATTTTTTTAACATCTTATTTTCTTTTATTATAATTGATATATCAGAATATTTTTTAACATATTTTTCTTTTATAGCAATCTATTAATCAGAATATTTTTGAACATCTTATTTTCCTTTATTTCAATAAATGTATTGGAATATTTTGTAGCCTCTTATTTTCTTATATTGCAATTAATAAATCAGAATATTTTTTAACATCTCATTTATATCGTAATTAATAAATTAGAATGTTTTTTAACATCTCATATTATTTTATTGCAATTAATAAATCGGAATATTGTTTAACATCCTATATTTTATATTGCAATTAATTAATAAGATTATTTTTTAACATCTTATTTTCTTTTATTGCAATTAGAAAATCAGAATATTTTTTCGTAACATCTGATTTTCTTTTATTGCAATTAATAAATCAGAATATTTTTAATATCTTATTTTCTTTTATTGCAATTAAAAAAACAGAATATTTTTTCTTAACATCTTATTTTCTTTTATTGCAATAAATAAATCAGAATATTTTTTAACATCGTTTTTTCTTATATTGCATGAATCAATATTTTTTAACATCTTATTTTCTTTTATTGCAATAAATAAATCAGAATATTTTCTAACATCTTTTATTCTTTTATTGTAATCAGAATATTTTTCTTTTTTTCTTTTATTGTAATCAGAATATTTTTTAACATCTTATTTTTTTTATATTTCAATAAAAAAATCAGAATATTTTTTAACATCTAAAAAGATGCTAAAAATATTCTTTTATTGCAATCAATTTATCAGAATTTTTTCTTTACATCTGATTTTCTTTCATTGCAATTAAAAAACCAGAATATTTTTTCTTAACATCTTATTTTCTTTTATTGCAATTAATAAAAAAAAATATTCATTTTTTTTAACACCTTATTTTCTAATATTGTAATTTTTAAAATCTTTTTTCTTATATTGCAATTAATAATTAAGAATATTTTTTAGCATCTTATTTTCTTATATAGTAATTTTTTTACATCTAATTTTATTATAATTAATAAATCAGAATATTTTTAACATCTTATTTTCCTTTATTGGAATAAATAAATTATGTTTTTTAACATCTTTTCTTTTATTGCAATAAATAAATCAGAATCTTTTTTAACAGCCTATTTTCTCATATTGCAATTAATAAATCAGAATATTGTTTTAACACTTTATTTTCTTATATTGTAATTTTTTACATCTTATTTTCTTTTATTGCAATTAATAAATCAGAATATTTTTAAACTTCTTATTTTCTGATATTGCAGTAAATAAATCAGAATATATTTTAACACCGTTGTTTCTTACATTGCAATTAAGAAATCAGAATATTTTTTAACATCTTATTTTCTTATATTGTAATTTTGTAAATCAGACTATTTTGTAAACATCTTATTTTCTTTTATTGCCGTTAATATGGATATTGTTTTAACATCTTATTTTTTTTATTGCAATTAATAAATCAGATTATCTTTCGACCATCGTTTTTTCTTATATTGCAATTAATAAATCAGAATATTCTTTAAACGTCTTATCTTATATCCTAAATAATAAATCAGAATATTTTTTCTTAATATCTGATTTTCTTTTATTGCAATTAATAAATCAGATTATTTTTTGACCATGCAATTAAAAATTCAGAATATTCTTTTAACATCTTATTTTCTTATGAATTAATTTTTTATATCTTATTTTCTTTTATTGCAATTAATAAATCAGTATATTTTTTTAACATCTTTTGTCATTTATTGCAATTAAAAATCAGAATATTTTTTAACATCTTGTTTTCTTATATTGTAATTAAGTAAATAAGAATATTTTTAACATCTTATTCTCTTATATTGCTATTAAGAATATTTTTTGAAAATCTTATTTTCTTGTATTGTAATTAAGTATACCAGAATTTTTTGACTTCCCCTTTCCTTATATTGCAATTACTAAATCACGCTATTTTTTAACATCTTATTTTCTTATATTGTAATTAAGTAAATCAGAATATTTTTTACCATCTTATTTTCTCATATTGTAAGTAAATCAGAATATTTTTTCAGCATCTTATTTTTTATATTGTAATTAAGTAAATCAGATTTGTTTAACATCGTCTTTTCTTATATTGCAATTAATAAATCACACTATTTTTTAACATCTTATTTTCTTATATTGCAATTAAGTAAATCAGAATATTTTTGTAACATCTTATTTTCTTTTATTTCAATAAATTTATCAGAATATTTTTACTTATTTTTTTCTTTTATAGCTAATAAATCAAAATATTTTTAACATCTTATTTTCTTTTATTTCAATTAATAAATCACACTATCTTTTAGCATCTTATTTTCTTTCATTGCAATTATGTAAATCAGACTATTTTTTAACATCTTATTTTCTCATATTACAATTAATAACTCCGAATATATTTTAACATCTTATTCTCTTTTATTGGAATTAATTAATCAGAGTATTTTTTTAACGTCTTCTGTTTTTTCTTTGTAATTAATAAATCAGAATACTTTTTTTAACATCTTATTTTCTTTTCTTGTAATTTAGTAAATCAGAATATTTTTTAACATCTTATTTTCTTTTATAGCAATTAATAAATCAGAATATTTTTCAACATCTTATTTTCTTTTATTTCAATAAATTTATTAGAATATTTGTTAACATCTTATTTACTTATATTGCAATTTATAAATCAGAATATTTTTTAACATCTTATATTCTTATATTGCAGTTAAGTAAATCAGAATATTTTTTCAAAATCTTATTTTCCTTTATTGTAATTAAGTAAATCAGAATATTTTTTCAGCATCTTATTTTTTTTATATTACAATATTAAAAAATAAGATGCTTAAGTAAAAATAAGATGGAGCAGATTTGTTTAACATCCTCTTTTCTTATATTACAATTAATAAATCACACTATTTTTTAACATCCTATTTTCTTTTATTGCAATTAAGCAAATTAGAATATTCTTTCAACATCTTATTTTCCAACTAATAAATCACAATATTTTTAACATCTTTATTTAGTATATCAGAATATTTTGTAACATCTTTATCTTTATTTCTTATATTGCAATTAATAAATCATTATATATATTCTTTTTTTCTTATATTCTGATGAAGTAAATCAGATAATTTTTTAACATCTGCTTTTCTAAGTAAATCACAATATTTTTGTAACATCTGCTTTTCTAAGTAAATCACAATATTTCTGTAACATCTGCTTTTCTTATACTTGCAGTTCAGCCCAGCGTTTCGCGGGTGTTTTGATGTGTATGTTGAGCAAAAAAAAAAAAAAAAAAAAAAAAAAAAAAAAATGGTCAATTTTTTTAACTTTGACCCCTATTATGACCCCTTAAAATTTATTGTTTTGGGCTTAAATTAAGTTAGATCCATGTCCAAGGAACCTATATCTAGAATTTCAAGTGTTTAGACCCGAAATTGTCGGAGGAGTTTGGTAGAGTTCTCAAAGGTCAATTCGTTGAACTTTGACCCCTTAATCACGAAATTTCTGGTCCGGTCACATCGATTTTCTGAAATCTCAGTACCCTGTATATCAAATTTCGAGTCTGTAGACTAAAAATTGACAGAGTTATTGCGTAGGGAAATGTACACACACACAGACAGATACACAGACACGTTCACTTTTATAGATATACAAATAGACTAGCATAGATGCCTGGCGTTGCCCGTGTGTTTGGAGTGTATGCTGAGCACCAAAAAAAAAAAACAAAAACAAAAAAAAAAAAAGGTCAATTTTTTCATTTTGACCCCTAATATGACCCCTTAAAATTTATTGTTTTGGGCTCTAATCAAGTTATTAAGTTAGATACATGTCCAAGGAATCTATATCTAAAATTTCAAGTGTTTAGACCCAAAATTGTCGGAGGAGTTTGGTAGAGTTTTCAATGGTCAAATTGTTGAAGTTTGCCTCCTTTACAGCCAAATTCCTGGCCGAAAACCGATCACATCGATTTTCTCAAATCTCAGTACCCTGTATATCAAATTTCGAGTCAGTAGACTTAAAATTGACAGAGTTATTGCGTAGTAGAGATGTAGACAGACAGACATACACAGACACATTCACTTTTATAGATATATTGATAGACTAGCATTTCAGCCCGGCGTTGCTGGGGTGTTTGGATGTTTATGCTGAGCAGAAAAAAAAAAAGTGGTAGTAGGAAGGCAGGCTGGAACCCGTACCGCGAAGGAAGAAAAGAACGGGGGGAAAAAAACCTGACGTCTTTGTGGTTATGACCACCACCAAACATGAAGTGATTTATGCTTACATTAAGGCTAGACAATCGAAAGGAGAGGATATCTTTCAAAAATATCGGCGAAAAAGGCGCCTCTCCCTGTAGAAAAGTGCCTAGTGAAAAGTGAAGATATTAATGTTTTTAGCCAATTTTTTGATATTTGTCTTGGTAAAATCCGTCGCCTCTATTGAAAGTTTTAGGCACACATGCAAACAGACATACATACATACATTTATATGTTGGTAACTAAAAATATTCAACCCAAACTGATGAAAAAGCTTGCCCTATCTCTGAATACCCTTTATGTAAAATTTCAAATATTTAGACCAGAAATTGTCTGAGTAATTGACCACAGAGGTAAATTTTTTTTTAACTGTGACCCCTATTATGACCCCTTAAAATTTATTGTTTTGGGCTCAAATCAAGTTATTAAGTTAGATCCATGTCCAAGGAACCTATATCTAAAATTTCAAGTGTGTAGACCCAAAATTGTCGGAGGAGTTTGGTAGAGTTTTCAATGGTCAAATTGTTGAAGTTTGCCTCCTTTACAGCCAAATTTCTGGCCGAAACCGATCACATCGATTTTCCGAAATCTCAGTACCCTGTATATCAAATTTCGAGTCTGTAGACTAAAAATTGACAGAGTTATTGCGTAGGGAAATGTACACAGACACACAGACACACAGATACACACACAGACACGTTCACATTTATAGATATATAGATAGATAGATAGTTTATCATTTTAGCCCGGCATTGCCCGGATGTTGTGAGGTGTATGTTGAGCAAAAAAAAAAAAAAAAAAAAAAAAGCCATAAATTTTTATAACTTTGACCACCAAATTTCTGGCCGAAAACCGATCACATCGAATTTCCCAAATCTCAGTACCCCGTATATCAAATTTCGAGTCTGTAGACTAAAAATTGACAGTTATTGCGTAGGGAAATGTACCCACACAGACAGACACAGAGATACACAGACAGACAGATACAGACACATTTATAGATAGATAGATAGACTAGCAATTCCACCTGGCTTTGCTCGGGCCCTATGTACTGTTCGTAAGGTTATGTGCATATGTATATATTAAAAAGTGTGAATATGTAAAGTAATGCCTTTCTGTATAATAGTTTTCCTTAACTACCATAGAGAAAAGACAGACATTTTCACTTTTATAGATATATAGATTGAATGCAATATATAGTAATGATTTAAAAAGTATTTAAAAAAAAAAAAAAAAAGAAAAAAAAAAGACTCATGTGCCACCACCCAGAATCAGAACCAAAACGTTCAGCTCACTAATTATTTTGCAATGACTGGGCTATGAAAACAAAAGCTAAAAATTAAAACATGAACCAATAGCTACTACTTTTTGCATTCGTAATGCTGGCGTTCGACCTTCATCTGGCAAGTTTAATTTTTTTAATTTTCACACTTTTTCACCAATTTTTCCGGGCTAAAACACAAATATAAAGTTTTACATGGACTCAAATACCTTATATATGAAGTTTCCTGTCATAAGATCAAAAACTCTAGGAGTTTGGTAGGCAAAATTTGTTAAACAAAAATATATACGTATACATAAATATATATGGAAACAATTTTGTGTTTACTATAAACTTTTTGTGCAAATATTATGCAAGTATAAATCATGTAGAATATCTGAATTATTATAATTACACATAATAGTTAACTAAAGATGATTATCCCATTAGAAAACCGAAAAAAAAACTAATGAATGTTTAAACGAATATGCAAATTAGCTGGATCTTTTGCTAGTGAATTCAATTCCACAAGCCATATATACGAAAATTGTATTTTCTTTTTAAATATAGAAAAGCTGGGAGAAACTTTTGATTTTGTTTAGTTCTGGAGTGAAAAGGATGACCAACGACCCCCACAATACACCCTTTTGAGTTGGCCATGTGTCTAAGGTTTTTGTTCATTGTTGATTTTCAATGTAGTTTTAACATGAATAAAAGATTTAATATCTTAAAGTGTAGTATCTGTTCTGCAGATGCTGCACTTAAGGTAATTTGTCCCAGTCAATGGAGGGGAAACCCTCTATACCGGGACTATTATTTTTGGTAACCAGAGTGCCCCCTTTTTGCCTACTTTAGGGGTAACCCCTCCCCCACATTAAAAACAGCCCTGTACCTAATTTGTTTTGGTGGGGAAGCAAATAAATACATTAAATAAATAGAAAAGAGGATTTTTAATATGAATATCGATATACACAATAGAAAATGAATTTATAGAAGTATGGATAGATTGCAATTAAGTACATCACATTATTTTTTTGCATCTTATCTTATATTGCAATTAAGTAAATCACAATATTTTTTGCATCTTATCTTATATTGCAATCAAGTAAATCACAATATTTTTTTGCATCTTATCTTATATTGCAATCAAGTAAATCACAATATATTTTTTGCATCTTATCTTATATTGCAATCAAGTAAATCACAATATTTTTTTGCATCTTATCTTATATTGCAATCAAGTAAATCACAATATTTTTTTTGCATCTTATCTTATATTGCAATCAAGTAAATCACAATATTTTTTGCATCTTATCTTATATTGCAATTAAGTAAATCACAATATTTTTTGCATCTTATCTTATATTGCAATCAAGTAAATCACATTATTTTTTTTTGCATCTTATCTTATATTGCAATCAAGTAAATCACATTATTTTTTTTGCATCTTATCTTATATTACAATCAAGTAAATCACAATATTTTTTTGCATCTTATCTTATATTGCAATCAAGTAAATCACAATATTTTTTTTGCATCTTATCTTATATTGCAATCAAGTAAATCACAATATTTTTTTGCATCTTATCTTATATTGCAATTAAGTAAATCACAATATTTTTTGCATCTTATCTTATATTGCAATCAAGTAAATCACAATATTTTTTTTGCATCTTATCTTATATTGCAATCAAGTAAATCACAATATTTTTTTGCATCATATCTTATATTGCAATTAAGTAAATCACAATATTTTTTGCATCTTATCTTATATTGCAATCAAGTAAATCACAATATTTTTTTGCATCTTATCTTATATTGCAATTAAGTAAATCACAATATTTTTTGCATCTTATCTTATATTGCAATCAAGTAAATCACAATATTTTTTTGCATCTTATCTTATATTGCAATCAAGTAAATCACAATATTTTTTTGCATCTTATCTTATATTGCAATCAAGTAAATCACAATATTTTTTTGCATCTTATCTTATATTGCAATTAAGTAAATCACAATATTTTTTGCATCTTATCTTATATTGCAATCAAGTAAATCACAATATTTTTTTTGCATCTTATCTTATATTGCAATTAAGTAAATCACAATATTTTTTTGCATCTTATCTTATATTGCAATCAAGTAAATCACAATATTTTTTTTGCATCTTATCTTATATTGCAATTAAGTAAATCACAATATTTTTTTGCATCTTATCTTATATTGCAATCAAGTAAATCACAATATTTTTTTTGCATCTTATCTTATATTGCAATTAAGTAAATCACAATATTTTTTTGCATCTTATCTTATATTGCAATCAAGTAAATCACAATATTTTTTTTGCATCTTATCTTATATTGCAATTAAGTAAATCACAATATTTTTTTGCATCTTATCTTATATTGCAATCAAGTAAATCACAATATTTTTTTTGCATCTTATCTTATATTGCAATCAAGTAAATCACAATATTTTTTTGCATCTTATCTTATATTGCAATTAATAAAATCACCATTTTTTTTTGCATCTTATCTTATATTGCAATCAAGTAAATCACAATATTTTTTTTGCATCTCCTCTTATATTGCAATTAAGTAAATCACAATATTTTTTGCATCTTATCTTATATTGCAATCAAGTAAATCACAATATTTTTTTGCATCTTATCTTATATTGCAATTAAGTAAATCACAATATTTTTTTTTGCATCTTATCTTATATTGCAATCAAGTAAATCACAATATTTTTTTGCATCTTATCTTATATTGCAATCAAGTAAATCACAATATTTTTTTGCATCTTATCTTATATTGCAATCAAGTAAATCACAATATTTTTTTGCATCTTATCTTATATTGCAATCAAGTAAATCACAATATTTTTTGCATCTTATCTTATATTGCAATCAAGTAAATCACAATATTTTTTGCATCTTATCTTATATTGCAATCAAGTAAATCACAATATTTTTTTTTGCATCTTATCTTATATTGCAATTAAGTAAATCACAATATTTTTTGCATCTTATCTTATATTGCAATCAAGTAAATCACAATATTTTTTTGCATCTTATCTTATATTGCAATCAAGTAAATCACAATATTTTTTGCATCTTATCTTATATTGCAATCAAGTAAATCACAATATTTTTTGCATCTTATCTTATATTGCAATCAAGTAAATCACAATATTTTTTGCATCTTATCTTATATTGCAATCAAGTAAATCACAATATTTTTTGCATCTTATCTTATATTGCAATTAAGTAAATCACAATATTTTTTTTTGCATCTTATCTTATATTGCAATCAAGTAAATCACAATATTTTTTTGCATCTTATCTTATATTGCAATCAAGTAAATCACAATATTTTTTGCATCTTATCTTATATTGCAATCAAGTAAATCACAATATTTTTTGCATCTTATCTTATATTGCAATCAAGTAAATCACAATATTTTTTGCATCTTATCTTATATTGCAATCAAGTAAATCACAATATTTTTTTTGCATCTTATCTTATATTGCAATTAAGTAAATTACATTTTTTTTTGCATCTTATCTTATATTGCAATCAAGTAAATCACAATATTTTTTTTTGCATCTTATCTTATATTGCAATCAAGTAAATCACAATATTTTTTGCATCTTATCTTATATTGCAATCAAGTAAATCACAATATTTTTTGCATCTTATCTTATATTGCAATCAAGTAAATCACAATATTTTTTGCATCTTATCTTATATTGCAATCAAGTAAATCACAATATTTTTTTTGCATCTTATCTTATATTGCAATTAAGTAAATTACATTTTTTTTTGCATCTTATCTTATATTGCAATCAAGTAAATCACAATATTTTTTTGCATCTTATCTTATATTGCAATCAAGTAAATCACAATATTTTTTGCATCTTATCTTATATTGCAATCAAGTAAATCACAATATTTTTTGCATCTTATCTTATATTGCAATCAAGTAAATCACAATATTTTTTTTTGCATCTTATCTTATATTGCAATTAAGTAAATCACAATATTTTTTGCATCTTATCTTATATTGCAATCAAGTAAATCACAATATTTTTTTGCATCTTATCTTATATTGCAATCAAGTAAATCACAATATTTTTTGCATCTTATCTTATATTGCAATCAAGTAAATCACAATATTTTTTGCATCTTATCTTATATTGCAATCAAGTAAATCACAATATTTTTTGCATCTTATCTTATATTGCAATTAAGTAAATCACAATATTTTTTTTTGCATCTTATCTTATATTGCAATCAAGTAAATCACAATATTTTTTTGCATCTTATCTTATATTGCAATCAAGTAAATCACAATATTTTTTTGCATCTTATCTTATATTGCAATCAAGTAAATCACAATATTTTTTTGCATCTTATCTTATATTGCAATCAAGTAAATCACAATATTTTTTTGCATCTTATCTTATATTGCAATCAAGTAAATCACAATATTTTTTTTGCATCTTATCTTATATTGCAATTAAGTAAATTACATTTTTTTTTGCATCTTATCTTATATTGCAATCAAGTAAATCACAATATTTTTTTGCATCTTATCTTATATTGCAATCAAGTAAATCACAATATTTTTTGCATCTTATCTTATATTGCAATCAAGTAAATCACAATATTTTTTGCATCTTATCTTATATTGCAATCAAGTAAATCACAATATTTTTTTGCATCTTATCTTATATTGCAATCAAGTAAATCACAATATTTTTTTTGCATCTTATCTTATATTGCAATCAAGTAAATCACAATATTTTTTTGCATCTTATCTTATATTGCAATCAAGTAAATCACAATATTTTTTGCATCTTATCTTTTTTTTTTTTTTTTTTAATTTTTTTTATTCAATTTTCACCTCAAACAAGGCACAGTGCCACTTTGAAGCAGGGGGCTACTATCAGGGACTTAATTAGTGGGGTCATTATGAAGGGAGATCAGTAGAAAGATGTTTGTTAACATTACACTTGAACTTCTGCATATCATTGCAGTTGGAAAAGCAGAATCCCTGAAGGGAGTTCCAAAGACCCGCAGTTCTGGGGAAGAAACTATTGGAGTAAAAGGCTTTCTTGCACCTAGGGATCTCTACTGTAAAGGGATGAGACTTAGTAGCTTGACGGGTTTGTCGGGGGTAGTTACGTCGGGGAGGTACAAGTGTTTGCAGTTCGTCAGAGCATTCACCATTGAAGTATTTGTAGAACAGGCAGAGGGATGCAACATCTCGTCGATGGGACAGAGGTTGAATCAAGTAACTCACAATATTTTTTTTGCATCTTATCTTATATTGCAATTAATAAAATCACCATTTTTTTTTGCATCTTATCTTATATTGCAATCAAGTAAATCACAATATTTTTTTTGCATACATTTATATACATATATATATATATATATATATATATATATATACATACATACATTTATATATACATGTATATATGCATGTATATCAATGGCTTTACTTCGCAAACGAAGATTCTTTGAAGGTGGTTGTCCACGTCAACTGCAGGCACGTTTGTGGCTGATGAGCCCAATGCGAGAAAAGCAGGTTCGGCCACAGCGGCTGCATTCAAAAGTTCCATCAGGTGCGGTTGCTGAGACTTCCCGAAT
The DNA here is from genome assembly GCF_053919585.1 of Euprymna scolopes. NCBI lineage: Eukaryota > Metazoa > Mollusca > Cephalopoda > Sepiida > Sepiolidae > Euprymna > Euprymna scolopes. Next base: position 90,613,068 of record NC_136508.1, on the reverse strand, counting down.
CTTCCTCTCATAGTGCCTTTTGCGCAGGATCTCTATGTGAGAGAATTCAGAGGAGGTGACGGCCTGGTGGACTGTGCGTCGCCAGGTGACATGGTCTGCAGCAAGAGTAGACCACTGGCGTTGGTCAATGTGGCAGGTTTCAAGTGACTTCTCCAGAGAGTCACCGTTACGTTACTTCGGAACTCCTCTATCACGGGAGCCAGTGGATAGTTCGCCGTAAAGAGTTATCTTGGGCAGTCGGTGATCCTCCATTCTGGAGATGTGCCCCGCCCAGCGCAGTTGTGACTTTAGCAGCATAGTCTCGATGCTGGTGGTTCTCGCCCGCTGGATGACCTCAACATTGGTGATGTAGTCATACCAGAGTACATTGAGGATGGTGCGGAGACAGCACTGATGGAAATGCTCGAGGAGTCGTATGTGATGGCAGTAGGTTACCCATGTCTCAGAGCCGTAAAGAAGGGTTGGCAGTACTACGGCTCTGTAGACAGATTTTTGTGTTCTTCCTCAGGTGTTTATTCCGCCAGACTGTTGTATAGTCTGCCAAAAGCACTGTTCGCCTTGGCTAGTCAGTTATCGATTTCCTTGTCGAGCTTTGCATCTGAGGTGATAGTGCATCCCAGGTAGGTGAACTGGTCTTTAGCTCGGTTTCACCTATGGTGATGTGAGGAGGGTTGTACTCTTCCTGAGGAGTGGGTTGGTGGAGGACCTCTGTCTTTTTCATGCTGACCTTGAGTCCAAAGAGCTGGGCAGCCTTTGTGAAGCAGGATGTGAGATGCTGCAGGGTTCTTTCGGTATGGGCAACAAGGGCTGCATCATCGGCAAAGAGGTCTCGAATCATATGCTCAAAAGTCTTTGTGTGGGCTTGCAGCCTTCTGAGGTTGAACAAGCTGCCGTCAAGGCGATATCGGATATAGATCGCATTGTCGTTAAGGTCTTCGGTTGCATGTTTAAGCATCATGCTAAAGAAGATGCTGAACAGAGTCGGTGCTAAGATGCATCCCTGTTTCACGCCGTTGTTGATGAGGAAGGGTTCTGATAGGTTGTTGTTCACTCTGATTTGGCTGCTCTGATTCTCATGCAGCTGAATAATCATGTGGAGGAGTTTTGGGGGGCAGTCGAGGCGCTCCATAATCAGCCAAAGCCCTTCTCTGCTCACTGTATCGAATGCCTTTGTCAAGTCCACAAACGTAATGTAAAGTCCCCTGTTCTGCTCTCGACATTTCTCTTGGAGTTGCCGGAGGACGAAAACCATGTCTGTTGTGCCCCTGTTTTCTCTGAAGCCACACTGGGTTTCTGGGAGATGGTCTTCCACGATAGATAGTCTGCGCAAGAGCACACGGGCAAGGAGTTTACCTGCGATAGAGAGCAGGGTGATTCCCCGGTAGTTTGAGCAGGCCGATCTTTCCCCCTTGTTTTTGTATAAGGCAATGATGACTGAGTCGCGGAGGTCCCGTGGGAGTTTTCCTTTCTCCCAACAACAGGCAAGGAGTTCATGGAGCTTGATGTGCAGTTCGGGACCTCCATATTTCCAGATCTCTGGAGGGATCCCATCAATTCCTGGGGCCTTGCCGCACCTCAAATGTCTAATGGCCTCAGTGAGTTCCTCCATGGAAGGAGGCTCATCCAATCCCATTTTAGTTGGCAACTGAGGAATACAGAGTATTGCTGAGTCATGAATGGTACGGCCGGCTCCGAACAGGGTCTGAAAATACTCTGACCAACGACTCAGGATGGATGTTACGTCCATGAGGAGTACCTGGCCGTCTGCACTGCGCAGAGGAATCTGGACACGGTGTGTGGGGCCATACACTGACTTGAGGGCTTCATAGAAGCCCTTATAGTCACCAGTGTCTGCGCACTGTTGAGTTTTTATTGCGAGGTTGGACCACCACTCGTTTTGTATACCTCTGAGCTTTTGCTGGAGGATACTGCAGCTATGATGGAAGGCTGCTCTCCTCAATGGGCAGGATGGTCGAGCCAGGTGGGCCCGATGGGCCCCTCTTTTCTGCTAATAGGTTATTTATTTCAATGTTGTTCTCATCAAACCAGTCCTGGTTCTTTTTGGTAGAGAATCCCAGGACCTCTTCAGATGTCTGCAGGATGGCTGTTTTCAGTTGATCCCAGAGTAGTTCAGGTGAGGGGTCTATTTGGCTACTGTCATTTTCAAATTTATTTTGCAAGCTTGCTTGGAAGACGGCTTTTACCTCGTCTGATTGTAGCCTGCTATGGTTGTACTTTTTCTGGGTGGTCCTCCCTTCCTTGTTATGGGTTTAGGGCGTATTCGGATTCTGCAACGCACTAGGCGGTGATCAGTATGGCATTCTGCGCTGGGCATCACTCAGGTATGTAAGACATCTCTGAGATCTCTTTGGTGAACTAGAATATAGTCTATGAGGTGCCAATGCCTGGACCGAGGATGCATCCAGGTTGTCTTTAACTTGTCCTTTTGCTGGAAGATGTTGTTGGTAATGGCAAGTTGCAGCTCAATGCAAATCTCCAGCAGTAAGCACCCATTGTCGTTGCAGTTTCCAACGCCATGCCTGCCAAGCACACCCCTCCAGGCATCTGCGTCTTGACCCACTCTGGCGTTGAAGTCGCCAAAGATAATCATCTTGTCCGCTGGAGGAGTGCGCCGCAGGACATGGCGGAGCTCTGAGTAGAATCTGTCCTTTTCTTCAGAATTAGCTTGAAGAGTTGGGGCATACACTCTGAGAATTGTGGCATATTCCTTGTTCTTTAGTGGGAGGCGCAAGGACATAATGCGGTCAGAATGACCAGTTGGCAGGCTTTCTAGTGTGGAAGCGATGGATGTTTTGATCATGGAGCCAACGCCTGAGTGATTCCCCTCTGTTGCAGGCCTCCCTGACCAGAAGAGTGTGTATCCAGCACCGTGTTCCTGAAGGCTGCCTTCCCCTGAAAAGCAAACCTTGCTAAGGGCAGCGATATCTATATCCAGTCTGGACAGTTCAAGTGCAATCAAGGCAGAGAGACGCTCTGGCCTGTTACTGTTGTCTTTGTCATGCATGATTCTGATATTCCAGCATGCAAGTTTCAGTACTTTTGCACCCTTACAGGTGAGTGCATACCTTCCATTTCTTGTTGAATTTCGACCACATGCCCGTTGACCACGGCTAGCCAACTGGGAAATGAGCTTTTTGTTTAGGCCACCTTTTCTAGGCCCCTCTCCTTGTGGAGCAAGCAGTGCTATCCCTAGATAAGGCTGCTTGGTCAATCAGGGTGCTGCCGAGTGATGCTGTCATCTCCAGGTTCAACATCAGGCGACCAATATCCTGAATCGCCTGTATGCAGGAATCTGGACTGCGGCTTCCAGTGATCATCTTCCACCTGTCGTTTTCGCCCCTTCCCATCGCTACAGGACTTGGTAGAGTTGTTAGCAAGTGAACTTGGACATATCCTTCAAGCCTGTGCAGTGGAATTTTATGGTGAGATGCAGCTTGCATGGTACTGGTCCCACCTATTACACCCGTGGTTCATCTGTCATGGCCCAGCAAAGTGGGACGGTGACAGTGAAGTCCTTGGGTCGTAGGTTTTATATCAGACTGTCCTTGTCCTAGCCTCTGGCTCAAGAACCTTCCCCGGAGGTACGAGGAACATATTGACTGTTTGAGCTCTCTTGGAACCCATCCGTCCTGACCGGTGACTTTGTATGAAGTTCATTCGCTCAGTGGTGCAAAGTTAGACACCACCCCCTCACATGGTTTTGCCCGCCAGCTGGAGCGGTTTACCGGGATATGGCGCTTGGAGCCAACATGTGAGAGATTTAGGGATGAGTGGGGACCAGTGATGTGCGTCCACCCTATTTGATAGGGAGCAGCATGCTGGACATCAAAAGTACTACCCCCCCGCAGAACCCATTACATCCCATATATATATATATATTTCATCGTGGGTAACGTCGATACCACCCCACACATATGCACAAGAATTTTTAAAATAAAAGAACAGATAAAAACATGTAAAAAAAGAAGTATGTGATACCCTCTTCACCAGGTGAGATTCTAACAATAGTAAAAATCATTTATGGGCGTCCAAAATGGTTACACTTAAAAATATGCAAAGGGATTGCAGTATTATATTGGAGCACACTTACACATTTCCTTCACCCTATCTCCTCCCTCTTTGCCGTTGACGCCCATTCAACAGTCGACCTAAGTAAATATTCCTAAAGAAATATCCTTATCTTGAGAAAGTTCTTCCACCGGCAATGAACAGCCATAAAAAAAAAATAAAATAAAATAAAGATATTAAGTTTGGCTGAAAAAAAAACTAAATTTTTTCCTGTACATCTAACAATTTACGCTTTTTGTAAACATATTTTTACGTGTTTTCTTTAAAAAATATATACATAAATGTAAAATTTCTGTGCCCCCCCCCCAACAAAAACTTGACTAAACAAAAAGTTAAAAAAAAAAAAAAAAATTTGTACTTACACCTAAGGATTTACGATGAAAAAAGTAAAACTTATCTTTTCTTGAAGGAAAAAAACAAAAAACCTTTTGTTGATAAATATTTTGCAAAAAAAGAACAAAAAGCAAAATATATAAAATAAAATAAATAAAAATATTTTCAGTCCTTTAAAGGTAGGTTTTTGTTATTTTTTTATTATTCACATTTGTATTTTTTTCCGGTTTGTTTGTTTTTAAAGCGTCTGTTACAATGCTTGGCTAAAACCGATGATTGCCAGTCTCGCCTGATCCATGCTTGATGGGAATTCCCGATAATCCACGTCAAATTATGCAAGAGTATAAAGTATTTAAAAATAAGGCAAAACATGTTTTGAAATGATTTTTCAAATGTTAAAGAAATGTCTAATTAATTTATTTGGGAAGAGTTTTTTTAATCTTTTGAACTTTGAAAAAAAAACTCATCAGGGGAAATAACTGTACTAGTTTCATAAAAAACTCGATGTCGGAAGTAACAATTCTAAATAAATTTAATTAAATATAATATCAATATAAGAGTTGATACTTGGTGTTTGTATGCATGTGCGTTTGTGTACGCGTGTGCAGGTTGCCATAGCAACATGGCGGTTGCATGCATGCACGTATATGTGTGTGCGGGTGTGTTGCTATAGAAACGAGATGTAAGATTTGGATGTAAATGGCAATTTTCGTGCATACAATGTCTTTTGGGGGTAATTTCATATAATTTTATTTTTGTAAATGTTCACTTAGAAAAAAATTACCCCCCCCCCCCAGATTAACAATAAATTAAGGTCTTTCATTTGATGCTGAAATTAAGACGATTTTTATCATTGTTTATGAGGAATTTTGATTAGATTAGCCAATCAAAACTGTTCCTAGTGTCCACACACATTTTTGCTTTTATAGAGATATATATAAGAGCAAATAGTTAATAAAACATGTTAAAAAACACTTTGAAAAAGAGTTAAAAACATATTTAATTTGACGAGGAAACACTAAATAAGTGGATAGTCCTTAATACGTGGAGTTTCGAAGAAATACTTAACTTTTTCTTCACTATTCCTTATGCTTCACATTTTGTTATCGAGTAAGATCTTTGACTTACTTGCAGTTTCATAACAATACTTTTGCATGCAAAATCCGATTCCGCATTTTGCTAATTCCTACCCTCTGATGAGAAAGAAAGTATTTCTTTGAAAATCAAAATATTTTTAACATCTTATTGTCTTATATTGCAATTAAATAAATCATAATATTTTTAACATCTTATTACCTTATTTTGCAGTTAAATTAATCATAATATTTTTTAATATCTTATCTTATATTGTCATGAAATAAATCATATTTTTTTTAAATATCTTATCTTACATTGTAATTAAATAAATCATAATATTTTTAGCATCTTATCTTATATTGCAATTAAATAAATCACAATCGTTTTTTTAATATCTTATATTATATTGCAATTAAGGAAATCACAATATTTTTTAACATTTTATTATCTTATATTGTAATTCAATAAATCATAATATTTTCTTAATATCTTATTATCTTATATTGTAATTAAATGAATCCCAATTTTTTTACATCTTATTATCTCATATTGCTATTAAATAAATCATAATATTTTTTTAACATCTTATTATCTTATATTGTAATTTAATAAACCATAATATTTTTTAACATCTTATCTTATATTGTCGTTCAATAAATCATAATATTTTTTAATATCTTATTATCTTATATTGCAATTAAGTAATTCACTATATTTTTTAATTACTTCTTATCTTATACTGTGGTTAAGTAAATTACAATATTTTTAACATCTTATAATCTTATTTTGCAATAAAATAAATCACAATATTTTTCAACATTTTATTATATCATATTCCAATTAAATAAATATTTTTGTACATCTTATCTTATATTGACATTAAATAAATCGCAATATTTTCTAACATCTTATTATCTTATATTGCAATTTAATGAATCAAAATATTTTTTAACATCTTATTGGCTTATATTGCAATTAAGTAAATCACAATGTTTTTTACATCCTTTATTGTAATTAAATAAATCATAATATTTTTTAAAAATCTGATGATGTTATATTGGAGTACAATAAATCACAATATTTTTTTAACATCTTATATTATATTGCAATAAATAAATCACAACATTTTTTTAACATCTTATTTTATATTGCAATAAATAAATCACAACATTTTTTTAACATCTTATTTTATATTGCAATAAATAAATCACAATATTTTTTTAACATCTTATTTTATATTGCAATAAATAAATCACAATAATGTATAAATCTTATGATTTTATATTGCAATTAAATAAATCACAATGTTTTAACATCTTATATTATATAGCAATAAATCACAATATATCTTAACATTTTATTATTTTTATTTTTTTTTACATAGGCATCACCACTTATCAAGGCCAAGAGGCCACTCAAGGATAAGGGTTAAAGAGTGTACAGTAGACATTGGACAATATAGTAATCATTAGTAATGAAAATTTGGTAAATTTGATAACTTATATGGAACGGCTCATGAAGAACTTATTTACATTAGACTTGAAGACAACCATATTGTAGTCAGCCGGAAAGCAGAAGACAATTCCACAGGCGTGCAGTTCTAAGAAAGAAGCTTTGTTCATGGAATCTACGTTTAGGTTTAGGCACAGATAAAGAGTGGGGGGAATTATTGATAGTGTTTACAGCTAGACGAGTGTTTCTTGTGAAAGTTTGGCGAGTGGGGACCATAGATCGAAGCTCAGTTGAACACTTTCCATGAAAATAACAATACATCAGAGACAAACTCGTAACATCTCTTCTGTGAGATAGAGGTTGCAAGGAAGAGAAAAGGACATCTCCTACGAGGCTACGAAGTCTATTTTTAACTATCAAGGCAGGACAAGTCCTTTCTAGTAGCTCCTGCCCAGATGTGGCAACAATATTCCAGCCTGGCTCTTATATAGATAGAGAATAGCATCAGCAGTGAGATATTTACCGGATCGATAGAAAGATTCCACCATTTTTCCAGCAGCCTTGGCAACAGATTTGATGTACGTGTTCCATTTAAGATCAGGAGTAAAGGTCAAGCCCAGAAGCTTGTCAAAACTTGAGGCCTCCTGAAGACGAGAGCCATTCATTTCAATTGATGCCAGATGTGGATCAGAATGTTGATGTAATGAGAGAAGCTTGGTTTTAGATGCATTAAAAGTAACCAGCCACTCCTTTCCCCACTGTACTACGTGCTCAAGATCAGAGGAGAGAGAATTGGAGAGAACTTGGTCGTTTACTGTCTTAGATGTGCTACCATAAATGGTAGTGTCATCAGCATAAATGTCTACAAATGATGTAAGGATGTGATTTGGAAGATCATTAATGTAGATCAGGAAAAGAGTTGGGCCCAGGATGGACCCCTGAGGGACACCGGCATTAATACTGTGAGCTTCTGAATTTGCCCCTCAACTACTACTCTTATGAACCTATCAGAAAGAAATGATTTAATAATTGAGAAGACATTTCCAGCTATACCATAGCTAGAGATCTTATGAAGTAAACCTTTATGCCATGCCCTATCAAAGGCCTTAGATATGTCAAGAGCAATTGCCCTAGAAAGGTGGCCTCCGTCGAGAGATTTGCTAATCCTATGAGATATAACTGTAAGCACATCTGCTGTAGATCTAGCAGAACGGAAACCATATTGAGTGTCACTAAGAAGGTTATTTTTGTTGAGATGGTTGATTACTTCTGTATTTAACACAGATTCCAACAACTTACTCATGACGCACAGGAGACTTATTGGCCTGTACTGAGCGGGGGATGAGCGATCACCTGAATTCTTAAATACAGGGCATACTGATGAAATTTTCCAGGGAGATGGGAAACTATTCTCCTTAAGACAACGTTTAAACAGTTTTGTAAGTATGGGCGCTAGTTCAGGTTGAAGTCTTTTTGAGTACTATAATTTGAATACCGTCAGGGCCAGTTGCTTTACTGGAATCAAGGTTTTTGATTAGCTTGGCAACATCACGTACAGATATACGTATATCATATAGCGTGTTTTCTGATACAGGAGGAAATATTGGGGTTGGCGGCCTTGGTCGCAAAGGGTAGAATTAGCTGCAAAGTTCTTGACAAAGAGTTTGGCTTTGTCTGATGCTGACGAGATTACCTCAGGTCCATTGATAATAGTTGGGATGGAGCACACGCTTCTGTTCAGGATTCTGTTTGCTATTTGCCAAAACTGGGGGGAACCAAGCCGCTGCTCAGCTACTTTGGACTTAACAGATTGAGCATACAACTCTCTTGCGTTCTTTATTACTTTCTTACAATGGTTGCTGGCAGTCCTGAAAGCGGCTTTAGTTTCCATACATCTATTACGTTGGAAGCAGTGGAAAAAGTGATTTCTGTGCACAATGGCAGCAGCACATTCTGGAGAGAACCATGGCTGGCTGTTAGGTGTTTGCTGAAACTTTTTCGAGGGTATGAAACGGTCAATACCTACAATTAACCATTCCGTCAGGTCTAATACTATAGAGGACACATCCTTTTTAAACATGGAATGCAGAGGTAGATCAGATATAAATGTATGGAAGCTATCCCAGTCAGCCTTAGTGTGTCGATATACTGTACGATGGAGAGGAACGTCTGGGGACATATTACATTTCATTTTTATCTTAATTGATACAACAGAGTGGTCGGAAGATCCAAGAGGCGACAGAACAGAAACTGAACATAGTTCAGGGCAAGTTGTGAGAAAAAGGTCTAGTAGGCGTGCATACTGGCCATCATTGTCAGGCACACGGGTAGGTTCCTGAACAATCTGAGTGAGGTCATAGGCAATGGAGAAATCATGACAGAACCTCCCCTCATCATTGGTCTTGTTTGAGTGGGTCAACCATTCGACGTTGTGAACATTGAAGTCTCCACATACGTGAATGTTAGCTGAAGGATAAGCAGATAGGACTTGGTCAATTTTCTCAGATATGCTTCGAAAGATAGTAACTCTGCTGTTGTGGGGGCGATAGAGAGTAAATATAAATGCAGTAGTGCGAGCTAAAGCAACCCGGAAGCACATATAGGATAAGTTAGGACCTTCCCTGGAGATGTCCCTACCACATGAAAAGCTATCTTTAATATAGGCACATATTCCATGCCCATGGCGATCTTGGGGGTCAGATTTAGAAGTTAAGTTAGAGTATCCTTTAATTGCGAACTCTTCTTAAAAATAAAAGGTCTGGTTTAGTCTCCTGTAATTGGGTTTCGACCTCTGGAAGGTTAGAACGTAGACCCTTGATGTTGGAGAAGGAGACATGGTAGTAGGGGTCTATGTTAGAAGTTGGAGAACCGGGTTTAATCGTGTATTTTTTCTTGAAACTTGTCATGATGAAATTTTGGAATTTGTGGACTAGGTCGTCAGATTTACTTAGAGCAGGACAGAGAGGGGAAACTAAGAGAGAAAAAGAAACGAAGAATTTTTTATTTTTTTTATTTGTAGCTAATGATAAGGTAAAGCCGTAACAATTACCCACTAGTATGGCATTTTATATTGCAATAAAATAAATCACAATATTTTTTAACATCTTATTTTATATTGCAATTAAATAAATCACAATATTTTTTAACATATTCATATCATATTCCAATTAAATAAATCATAATATTTGTAAACATCTGATTATCTTATATCGCAATTAAATACATCATAAAATTTTTGTAATATATTATCTTATATTACAATTAAATGAATCACAATATGTATTAAAATCTTATTATCTCACATTGCAAGTAAGTAAATCATAGTATTTTGTAAACATCGTATTATCTAATATTGCAATGTAATGAACAAAAATATTTAACATCTTATTGTCTTATATTGCAATCAAGTAAATGACAATGTTTTTACATCCTATTATCCTTTATTGTAATGAAAAAAATCATAATATTTTTTTAAAACATCTGATGATGTTATATTGGAGTAAAATAAATCGCAATATTTATTTAAGATCTTATTTTATATTGCAATTAAATAAATCACAATATTTTTAACATATTATATTGCAATAAATAAATCACAATATTTTTAACATCTTATTTTATATTGCAATTAAATAAATCACAATATGTTTAAACATTTTATTATTTTATATTGCAATGAATAAAGCAAAATATTTTTTAACATCTTATCATTTTATATTGCAATTAAATAAATCACAATATTTTTTAACATCTTATTAAATAGTGCAATTAAATAAATCACAATATTTTTTAATATCTTATTATCTTATATTGCAATAAGTAATGGGAAGCTGCTTGGATACGACTTCTAGGGATGGATTTGATTGCACAGTTGAGTGGACCTACACGCTTCGCTGTCTGGAGACCACTCGGGCGCCAGGACTCCTCCTCCATATTCGCCAGCTGTCATCTGTGTTCTTTGAAAGAGGCGCACCCGAACAGGTGCTGACGGACAATGACCCAGCCTTCTGCAGCCGGATGGTCAGGCAGTTCCTGAAGGAGTGGGGAGTGCGGCTGCGACTGCGGTGTGCTTATGTGCCATCTGGCAATGGTATTGCTGAGAGGAGCCATCGCAGTATCAAAAGAATCGTGACCAGGAAGCAATGCACCATCTCATAAGCCGTATATTGGTACGTCACGCCAAAAGTGGCATATCTCCAGGAACAGCGCCTGCAAACGCAATATATCAATACCAAATCCGAGAAAAGGGAATCCACCCCGACAGAAAAGTTGCCAACGAGGAAGGACAGAGGTAATACGCGCCAGGGGATGCTGTTTGTGCGAAGCCGCTGGGAAGCTGAGGACATAGATACACGGGGTTGAGTAACCGATGTGGTGAGTCAGCAGTCAGTCATGGTTGATGGTGTGCCCCGTCATGTTGGGGGCTTGAGGCCGGTGACACAGTTGCAACCACCACTGGATGACCGAAGTGACTCTGGGTCTGAGGTCAGTGGGCCATTGCTCTGGTTTGAACCATCCTCATCAAGCAGCGAATCCGATATTAGTAGCCTCTACGGCGAGGCAGGCTTATTCGACCCTCAGATTGCCGATGAGAGAGCAAGTGAACAAAAAGCCTGCACAGTCCCCCTTCGAAGAAGCACCCGATGGAAGAGAGCACCACCTACCTGCCATCTCTGCAATCATGAGATGGGGGGGGGGATAGAAACGGACATACACGTGACCTACCTGTTAAGCGCCCACGTGTCTGCTTGTCATGCGCGTTGGATAGGGAAAAGAAAAAGCAAGATGGCGTATGAGATATTTAACAGAAACGGTCTCACGTAATCTCTTAAAATTAACGTGGATTAATGTGATATAAAGCAGGTCGCTTGGAGGGGTTGACAGAGCTTTTGGCTGTTCAAACGCTAACAGGTGACATTACAAGACAGAAGGTTACTTAGTCCATTGAGATGATTGAAGGAGGTTCCAGTTTACACATGTGTAAAAAAGAAAATACTTTGATTTACTTAATTGCAAAATAAGATAAGATGTTAAACAATATTATGATTTATTTAATTACAATATATGAAAGCAAGATGTTAAAAAAATAGTGATTTATTACATTGCAAGATATTAAAAAACATTGTGATTTATTAAAGTGCAATATAAGATAAGATGATAAAAAATATTGTGATTTATTAAATTGCAATATAAGATAATGAGATGATAAAAAATATTGTGATTCATTAAATTGCAATATAAGATAAGATACTAAAAAATATTTATTTAATTGCAAAATAAGATAAGATTTGAAAAAATAGTGATTTATTAAATTGCAATATAAGATAACAAGATATGAAAAAATATTGTGATTCATAAAATTGCAATATATCATAAGATATTAAAAAATATTGTGATTCATTAAATTGCATAAGATGATAAAAAATATTGTGATTTATTAAATTGCAATATAAGATAAGATATTAAAAAATATTGAGATTCATTAAATTGCAACATAAGATAATATATTAAAAATATTGTGATTTATTAAATTGCAAAATAAGACATTAAGATATTAAAAAATATTGTGATTCATTAAATTGCAATATATGATAAGATATACTAAAAATATTGTGATTTATTAAATTGCAAAATAAGATACAAGATATAAAAAATATTATGATTCATTAAATTTCAAAATAAGATATTAAAAAATATTGTGATTAATTAAATTGCAATATAAGATATGAAAAAATATTTTTATTCATTAAATTGCAATATAAGATAAGATATTAAAAAATATGGTGATGTATTAAAGAGCAATATAAGATCAAAGATGTTAAAAATAATGTGATTAATTAAATTGCAATATAAGATAATAAGATGATAAATATTGTGAGTCATTAAATTGCAATATAAGATAAGATATTAAAAAATATGGTGATACGTTAAATTGCAATATAAGATAATAAGATACTAAAAAATATTGTTATATATTTAATTGCAATATAAGATAAGATGTAATAAAATATCTTGATTTATTTAATTGCAATATAAGATAATAAGATGTAATAAAATATCTTGATTTATTTAATTGCAATATAAGATAATAAGATGTTAGAAAATATTGTGATTTATTTAATTGCAATATAAGATAATAAGATGTTAGAAAATATTGTGATTTATTTAATTGCAATATAAGATAAGATGTAAAATATATTATGGTTTATTAAATTGCAATATCAGATTATAAGATGTAAACAAATATTGTGATTTCTTGGCCTTTTGGTGTCAAGATCAAAGTGTAGTATCTGTTCTTCAGATGCTGCACTTCGTTTTCTTGTTCTCTTTCGGTGGAGGAGAGATCCTTCACGACTGAGACAATTTTTATTTTTGTACCTTTTCTCCACGTTAAAAAACGACCCTGGTGTCTAACTCTGTCCCGTGGGGAGGCATAGTAAATAGGTACAATATAGGGAAAAATGTGTTAAAAATATTGAGATTTGTTAAATTGCAATATAAGATAAGATGTTAAAAAAAATTATGGTTTATTAAATTCCAATATAAGATAATAAATATATTATAAAAATATTATGATTTATTTAATTGCAATATGATATGAAAAAAATGTTGAAAATTATTGTAATTTATTTAATTGCAATATTAGATAATAGGATATTAAAAAAATATTATGATTTATTTAATTGCAATATAAGATTATAAAATGATAAAAAATATTCTGAATTATTAAATTTCAAAATAAGATAATAAAATGTAGAAAAAAATGTGTGATGTAACTGCAATATAAGATATTAAAAAATATTGTGATATATTTAATTGCAATATAAGATAAAATGTTTAAAATTATTGTGATTTATTAAATGGCAATATAAGATAATAACATGTAAAAAGATATTGTGATTTATTTAATTGCAATATAAAATAATAAGATGTTAAAAAAATATTGCGATTTATTTTACTCCATCATCAGATGTTTACATCATCAGATGTTAAAAAAAATATGATTTTTTTTAATTACAATAAAGGATAATAGGATGTAAAAACATTGTGATTTACTTAATTGCAATATAAGCCAATAAGATGTTAAATATTTTGGTTCATTAAATTGCAATATTAGATAAGATGTTTACAAAATACTGTGATTTACTTAATTGCAATGTGAGATAAGATTTTAATACATATTGTGATTAATTTAATAAGATAATATGTTTACAAATGTTATGATTTATTTAATTGTATTATGATATAATAAAATGTTTAAAAATAGTTATTTATTTTATTGCAATATAAGATAATAAAATATTTTAAAATATTGTGATTTATGTAATTGCAAAATAAGACAGAAGAATTTTTTAGCAGACATTAAAAATAACAGGAAAGTTTTCAAAAACAAAATGTTGTTCATTTTTCTGTGTTACGTAGTTTTTGATACTTTTTTAATTGATCTAAAAATTAAGTTTTCACGAGCGGTCTACAAAAGAATTTTTATTTTTCGATTTTTAATTTTTTTGTGGAGGGGGGGGGGATTCAATTATAAAACTCGTACAATATTTAACAGGTGCTTACCGTTTTTCCGTAAGTAACGCGCCGACATACACCGAGCAGAATTGTTTAATTTTTCACAAAAATTCTGTTTACATGGGGGAGGGGGGGGGGAAGGCGATGGAGTTATTCTGCTCGGTGTATGTCGGCGCGTTACTTACGAAAAAACGGTAAATTAAACTGCAGAAGCAGCTGTTAAATATTGTACAAGTTTTATAATTGAACCCCCCCCTCAAAAAAAAAAAAATAAATAAATAAAAAATAAAAATGCTTTTGTAGACGGCTCGTGAAAACTTAATTTTTTTAGATCAATTAAAAAAAGCATCAAAAACTACATTGTTACGTAGTTTTTGATCTAAAAAATTAAGTTAAGAAAAATGAACCACATTTTGTTTTTGAAAACTTTCCTGTTATTTTAAATGTCTGCTAAAAAATAGGTAAATTTATACAAATACCGTGACAGCGAATTATTAATAATAACCCTAACCCAGTTTTCAGATTCGTGTTCAGCACACCGAAACGTAACAGAATACTACGTCTGTTTTTACTAATTCGCTGTCACGGTGTTTGTATAATAATACCAAAAAATAGGTACTTGTACAGTTTTTAGTCAAGACATTAAAAAATGAAAATATCGAAAAAAGTTTAAATTGTATGTATCCGTTATAGAACGAAGTTCTCTGAAAAAAAAATTTAACTTAATTTCATCAAGTAGGTTTTTTTACAGCGAAAAAACAATTTATGATACCGAGCAAAATGTTCGACTTTTAGGAAGAAAAGCTAGTATTGAAGATGGGAAGCCCGGAAGGGGTGTCAGCGCTTTAACTGGAGTTATCTCCGTTTGTCATTTCTAAATTTTTTTTTTTTTTAATTCAAGATGGCTGCCTTCAACGCGCTCTCATAAAAACGTGTTTTTCGGCTGTAAAAAAAAAAAAAATCTACTTGATGAAATTAAGTGAAATTTTTTTCGGAGAACTTCGTTCCATAACGGATACATACAATTCAAACTTTTTTTTCTCGATATTTTCATTTTTTAATGTCTTGACTAAACTGTACAAGTATCAAAAATTTCTTCCGTGATGTGACAAGTCACCTTACTACGCGCGTCCATGCGCGAACGCATCATGTAAGAATGGCACAAAATAGTGCGAGAGTTCAGGGGGTTTATACCATGCAAACGGTAAATTTGCGACGTGTTTAAATATCAGATTCCTTGTAAGCGACCCCGAAAACTTATACAAAAACAAATTTTATTGGTTAATGTTCTGTTGTAGTTAAAGTAAACATTTACCCATTAAATTTTTTTTCTGGTTGCCATGGAACTCAACGCTCAATGAGTACCCAGAGTCGCTTTAATTAAACAAAAATATTTCATTTAAATTTATTTATTCGAAAAAAAAAAAAAAGAAAAAAAAGCTATTTTACTTAACAAAAATCTGTTTTTATTTCAAAATTGTTTTATTAAAATTATATTTTCTTATGCAGACTTTTAAATAAATGTTTTTACAATTATATATTAATACATTTATACAATAAATGTTTTTACAATTATTTTTATACAATAAATGTTTTGGTTTTCAAATATTTTTCTGTTCGGAAAAAAAACATGTTTGTTAATTCCCGCGTTATTTGACCAAGAAGAAATTGGAGATCACACCCTGCTGAAATGACTTTTAAATGGCACTCTAGTGCTCCGCATGTTAAGAATGGCTTTCGAAATAACGTTATTTTAGCGTGGTACCAAAAATACATGAGTATCGTGTTTTCTTTTTTGTTGTCACGGTATTTGTATAAATTTACCTATTTTTTAGCAGACATTTAAAATAACAGGAAAGTTTTCAAAAACAAAATGTGGTTCATTTTTCTTAACTTAAATTGTTTAAACTAAATTAATTCTTCTAAATAAAATAATTGTTTTCTTTGTAAGTGTTTTCTTTATTTTTGTTTCGTTAGTTTTAACACAAAAAAACGTTAAAACTATAGTATTTTTAAAATAAAGGTAAATGTTACCTTACGCTACACTGAACACTGATCACTCTCATTTACTTTTAAGGGGTATTCGAGGTCGCTGACAACGAATCAAACTCGCCGCAAATTTACCGTTTGCATGGTATGAACCCTTAGACCTTGGGACTATTTTGTGCCATTTCACCGCCTTCGGTGTTTTTCTTACATGATACATTGTTCGCGTGCGGTGTCCTATCACATACATCGCGTAGGAATCTTGGCATGCCGGAATCTTTAAGCGGTCATTTCAAAGTTAAAAAAAAAAAAAAAAAAAAAAAAAAAAGTTGTTTATTTTGTTAGCAAACATGTGGCTAAATGATGGGAACTTAAAAGCGGCTAGGGCTCGAATTATAATATTATACAGACAAAAAAAACACAAAAAAACTGAACCGTTGCAAACGCCAGTCAACAAAGCAACAAACAGGAAGAAAAAATAAATAACGTTAGTTCTCTTACCTGCTCTTCAAAGTTGCGACGTTGTTGTTTTAGCGTCGCGGCTCGTTGTGCCTGGTAACATTTATATCAATATTAAACGAGACCTTTCATAGGCAACAAGTAAAAGCAAGGCAAGGAAACAAGTAAAAGTGTTCTCCCATACAAATAAATTTGTGGAAATAACCTCTCGATGGACAAAATAAAAAAAAAAGAATAAAACGAATCCCGGCCGAGATTCACTCTTTGTTAATTAGAGAAAAAATAGTGTCTTTGGCCTTCCCAAAATTAAATTCCGACGTTAGTCACATCAAAAGAAAATGTTAACATATTAGGTTGGCCAGAGGAAAATAGGAAATAGAGGGTCGTAACATAATTCGTAAATTGTGTCTATGAGCCAGGATTACCGACCTGTTCCACCTTTTTTTTTTTTTTTATATATATATATATATATATATATATATATATACACACACACACACACACACACACACTCTCACTCTCTCTACTCCTCCTGTCATTTACATGTGTTAATTACCCCTTCTACAAAGAAAATAGATAATCCTAACACCCCCCAGAATTGAGGTAAGGAAAATTCTTTCACTCTCCCATTACGAAAACAAAAAAAAAAAATAAACATAAAATAAACCCCGTCTTTTTTTTTTTTTTTTTTTTTTTTACTGACCATTGTAATAAGCTAAATGGCTAAATGTCAGACACCCCTCCCGGGTCTGCACAAGAAGAACAGTATCACTGATCCTCCTCTGCCGGAGCTTCATCTATGCCAGCACATTGCCAATGGATCCATTGATCACAACGATCACAACATATCATTGGTCTGTAATCTTCCGGTTCCTGACACTCAGGGTAGATCCATATTAACTCCTGATAGAGCATCGCCTGACACGCCGAACAATACCATCGACTCCTCTGGAGGTTCCCCCACTATACCAACACACTGCCAATGGAACCATTGATCACAATAGATCATTGGTCGTTGATCCTCCGGTTCCTGGCAACCAGGGCAGATGCATATCAATTCCTGTTTCGCAGGTACAAAATCCACTGGGACAGAGGAGCCCGTCTCATCTCTCGACGTATCAGGAGCATAAGCTCTATGACTGTGCGTTATAGCCAACTCCAATGGATACAATAATTTTATGGGGTGAATCTGTGTTGATCCATCACCCCTTTTCAATACGACAGTATGGACAAAACCATCATCCCCAGGAATGAGTTCCATTACCCTACCTAAAGTCCAGAAAGGTCTGGTTTTAATGGGGGATTTTATTAACAACATCTATCTTTATCTGATTATTATAGGACTCATTGTGTAAGTCGTTCGCCGATTCTCTAAGGCTAAGCAGGTACTCATTAAACCATAACTCTTTGTATTTGGAAATGAGTTGTTCCCTCTCCTCCATAGCCTCAAGAACATCAGCCCTGAGGGGGGGTTCCGAACCAAAGAGATCCTCCTCTTCCTTTCTATACAGTATATTAACTGCAGAAAAGGGCCTCAGGAAATGATTGGGTGTAATGATCTCCAACCCGTCGTCTGATGAGCAGCGATAAGTCAAAGGACGATTGTTAACAGCCATCTGAATATCTGAAACAAAAGTTAACAACTGAAAATAACTCACCTGAGAGCGACTAACCATTTTAAACAAGCAAGTCTTTACTGTGCGAATAAGCCGCTCCCAGGTACCCCCAAACCAAGCAGCATATACCGGAATTGTCAGATGTTTGACCGAATAAGTGCGGAATATACTATTGTATTCTTCCGAGCCATAGGCCTGCTGAATAATTCTGCCGCCAGTTGTAAAAGTCTTAGCATTGTCGGAATACAAATGAGAAAGTACTCCGACATTGTAAATCTTATGAATGCTAAGATAAAAGAATACACCGTCATATCGTCCACCACTTCAAGGTGTATACCTCTAGTGGTAAGACAGGTGAATAAAAGCAAATAAACTTTGCGGATATTTCCTCCCTCCTCCACCCAGATGTGTCCTGTGAAGTCCACACCAGTGTGAAGGAAGGGTCTGATCAAATTGACCCGACATTTGGGCAAATTAGTCATGCGGGGGTATGCAAACGACATTGCATTGTAACACACACACAGCTTGCAAGACTTTAAAGTAGATTTTACCGCCTGTCTTGCCCTACGAATCCAAAATCCCGATAGGTGTAGTTGGCTCAGTGTAGATGCTATGCCCAAATGTTTGCATTTTCTGTGAGCATCTATAATTATCATTTGGGTAAAAGTGTGAGATTTACCCAGGAGAACCGGGTAAATCACTTCATACTCGAAGGTAATGCACTTGCGAATCCTACACCTGGTTCTAATAACACCTTCTTCATCCAAAAAAATAGGCTGAGAGAACTCACTAAATCTGGGGCTTGACCAGATGGATTAAGCAAGTATTCCTTGACTTGCGGAAACGCTTGCCCTTGCATCCCTTTTATTAGGTGCTGCCAAGCCAATTTTTGTGGGTCATCCCTTGAGTGCTTCAAACTTCCTATAAACTTGAACACCCCTGTTACTACTCCAAGAAGTTTATTCAGAGTTTCATACTTCTCAAAGGGAATTACAGGTCCTTCTGCCTGTATCAGGGCACCGCAAAATGTAGGCCCCCTCACAATCTCTTTATTTTCCTCCCTCAAACAATTTAAGGAGGCGAAAGGCCATTCTATAGGTGTTCGGGTCAGCCATGTAGGACCATGCACCCAATTCAATATGCGTTTTTTGAATGTCTTTACTGACACTCCCCTTGAGAGCAGATCCACAGGGTTCTGCTCCGAGGGCACATAGCGGAAAGAAATGTCTATTCCAATCTGCTGGCTCAAATTCTGACGCATTTCAGCAATGTCTCTGACTGTTTCTTGCAAAAACATTCTTTGTTTTTACATCCTGAGAGAGGACCCAAGACAGCACTATCTGAGCATCAACTGCCACACCAACCTCTCTAAAGGTAATTTCCTTCAGAGAAAGTAAAATTGTTTTTAATGCCTTTAGCGCCAAATACACTGCCAACAACTCAAGTGTGGGCTACAAATCTGTATGCTTCTTTGGAAGCATCACAAAATAAAGCCAGGTTTGCTGTAGAGCCCTCGCACAGGGACTTTCTTGGAAAGGTGAAGGAACTGAGCTGAGAAAAAATCTTTTGAGAGTGACTGCCAACTCTTCTGTTGGGTAGAAGTAACAGTTTCAGCCCAGCCCAGCCCAGCCTTCCATAATTCACTAATAAATATGCGGCCCCTTATTGTAACGGGTACACATAAAGATAAAGGATCAAAATGGGCTGCCACCGCCGCCAATATTCTTCTTTTGGTATTGGCCCCGGAATCACTATCTGTCTTGGCCAAGGACAAAGAATCACTCTTTGTGTCATAATTATAGCCCAATACCTTCTCATATTGGGAGTGGTGTTGAGGCATACGCCCATCCTTCTCAATCTTATGTCTTAATTCTTCGCGGTTAGAACTGCAGGAACGTAAATCAAAGTGTCCCTCTTCCAACCTCTTCACAACATTAGTGTATAGCTGTACAAGATTCTCAGGAACATTCCCTGTTTTAATTAGGTTATCCACATAAAAATTCTCTTTTGGAGCATTCATCTTGTGGATAACGGTCCGCATGATGCTTCAAAAGGAAATTTAATATAAACGGAGAGGCATTATAGCCAAATATTAAGGTGGTATATCTAAAGCATACCAAGTTTTTTCCTATTTTAAGAAAAAAAACAAAATCGATTTTTATCCTCCTCAGTGAGGAGTTTAATTTGCAAAAATGCTTGCGGATGTCACCAAGCAAGACATACTCATTAGAGCGGAAGTGTAGCAACAACTGCAGGAGATTTCCCATCAAGTTCACCCCGGGGTAGGCAGCCTCATTAATCGAGATTCCACCCTTGGGTTTCGATGAACAATTAAACACAGGCCGCACTTTTGTAGTGCTTTGCTCTTCAGTTTTATATACAGGCCTGTGTGGTATCCATACATATTTTTCATACTCTTCCCGAGTAACCACAATTCTCTCCACAATGCCCTCCCTTTCTTGTTCCAGGAAAACATCCAAATACTCCCTATATTTGTTTTCTTTTTCCAGTTTATTGAACACACGGTTCAAAACTGCTAACGCCACCGAATAATTTGATGGAACTTTGCCAATCTTGTCCTCCCACCAAGGAAGCTTGACATAATAACACTGGTTCTCTATGACCACAGAGTTTTGGAACTCCTTTACCTTCTTACGTTCAAAATCTGAAAAAGTTTCCTCCTCAGTGAGCCCCATAAGTTCCAAACTAAACAAACTGTCCAACCCTCTTTCCACTGAGGTGTTCTCAAAAGTATCCTTATAAGAATCTACATAATTATATTGAGGTGCCAGCACAAAGTTCACCGCTGTAATGGAAACAGTACTCATGCTGGCAAGGACCTTTTCATAATCAACGGGTGGTGAACGCTCCTCTCCGATTGACAATATCTGGGATTCTTTCAAGAAGTTAAGCGAATTCCCCCAAGGCACTATACTTTTTGGGGTCTCCCAGGCAACACCATTCTGGCACCTTATCAGGCTTAAAGGGTGCAAAAACTGCAGCAGATCTACCCCCACTAGACCTTGAATAGGAAAAAAATGTCCCTTTCTGTCAAATCCAGCAGCTAATTGGAAATGGGCCTCTCTTAAATTCTTATATATTAAATCCATTCCATCTATTTGGGTCTTTAAATTAAAGGAGGAGTCAATGAGGACAGGCAAAGGTCTTTTGGTGCCATGGCACCATTTCCACCTGCAATAATACCTCACTTAAATTCTTTTTCTCCTCTCCCACGAATGTTTGTATTGTATATTGACGGTCATAACATGACTCTAAAGAAATAGCTAATCCCTTTAGAATGCTTCTGGAAAAATATGAACGTTGACTTCCAGAATCAAGTATACAATTACAAACATACCATTTCTTGTTGCGATGTAGAACAACTTTATAGATGGGAAGGATAGATCTCTGTTGAGTGTCACAAGTCTGGAAACTGGTATTTACTTTAGTTTTCTCCGAAGAGGCTCTATCTTTAGGACACATTACAGTATAGTGCCGTTTCGAGCCACAATTAGCACAACCATATGGGAAGCCCTTTTTGTTACCAGGACATTTATCATATGAATGATTTTCCGCAGCACAGGCAATACAAAGGCGCAATTCTTTGCACCTTGATAGTCTCTCTTCATACGTAGCAAATTTTTTGCATAATTTCCCGTCGTGTCCGCCTGAAGAACAAAACTTACAAGTTGACATTGATAGTGGGGTGTCACCCCTAGAGGAAAAGTGCTCTAAAGCTCTTCTTGGTGAGTAAGAGCCTGGAACAAATCGATCAAATCGAAACCTGCCATTGCCAGAAGGGGGAGAATACTCCTCCAATCTCACCAGATCCTTGATTAAATTCTTAGACAAGGAAACAATGTCATCAATTCCGGGATAACTATTTCCAGTTTTTCTCATTAATTCTCTCTTTAAAGAAACCGGTAGCCAGCCAAACACAATATGACTTATTAATAAATAACCCGGTGTGCCTGGTTCCAAAAAGTCAACTGGTAGCTATTTTTCAGCTCCAGCAAAGATAAACTTTAACTTGAGAAAACTGGCTATCCACTTTTGGCCTGGCTGCCAATAACTACTGAAACATCTGATCCAAAATATTTGATATATCCAAATATTCTCCCTCCAACAGCTGCAAAGCCACAGGAAAATTGGCTTCTGTGGTGGAAAGGTGCTTCACCAAATGTAGAGCTTGACCCTTTAGGCAACTCTTCAACAAGCGAAACTTTGTCAACTCAGAGCGAAAGCCCTCAGCACAATTCCAGAAACCAGCCAAGAAATTTTTGAAGGCGAATCGATCATCAGATGGTTCTCCATCAAAGGTAGGAGCTTCCATATTAGCTCTAAATTCTGGGGCTATTTCACCCCCCAAACTCTCTTCTCGCCTATCTGTTCGACTCCCCTCAAACTTCTCCCTTAACTCGTTTAATTTCTGGAAAGTGTTCTTCCTAAATCGGAAGGCATTATCCAACGAGTCATCATTAGTTTTAAGCTCCACACTCGGAGGACTGTCCAAGCATACAGCTGTCACCTCGTCTTCCAAGTCGCCAAGGCGTTCCAGCCATCCCATTATCATTTCCCGGTGTTCTTGAAAAACTGCCATTGGCAAAGTAGCTTGACCATAGTTCTGTACTAATTTTATTTCTTAGCACAGCTTGCTGCTGTCGGCAGCTGTCTAACTCTAAGGAATCCATAAAAAGTTAAAAAAAAAAGAATTTTTTTTTTTAAATAAATAAATAAATAAATATTAAATAACTCCAGAAATTCTGGTTAAGCCAAACGAACCCAACACTGTTAGCGAGCGTCGCAAAAAACTGTTAGCAAACATGTGGCTAAATGATGGGAACTTAAAAGCGACTAGGGCTCGAATTATCACTACAGACAAAAAAAAAAAAAAAAAAAAAACTGAACCGTCGCAAACGCCAGTCAACAAAGCAACAAACAAGAAGAAAAAATAATAAATAACGTTAGTTCTCTTACCTGCTCTTCAAAGTTGCGACGTTGCTGTTTTAGCGTCGCGGCTCGTTGTGCCTGGTAACATTTATATCAATATTAAACGAGACCTTTCATAGGCCCAAGGAAACAAGTAAAAGTGTTCTCCCATACAAATAAATTTGTGGAAATAACCTCTCGGTGGACAAAATAAAAAAAGAATAAAACGAATCCCGGCCGAGATTCACTCTTTGTTAATTAGAGAAAAAAAATAGTGTCTTTGACCTTCCCAAAATTTGAATTTCGACGTTAGTCACATCCAAAGAAAATTTTAACATATTAGGTTGGCGAAAGGGTAGCAGGTAATAGATAGGTAATCGAAAAAATAAGAGACACATTGTTACTTCTGGCCTTCCCAAAATTAAATTCCGACGTTAGTCACATCAAAAGAAAATGTTAACATATTAGGTTGGCCAGAGGAAAATAGGAAATAGAGGGTCGTAACATAATTCGTAAATTGTGTCCATGAGTCAGGATTACCGACCTGTTCCAACTTTTTATATATATATATATATATATATATATATATATATATATACTCAACTGTTCGAAAACTTGCTTCTGAATTAGATTAACGTATACGACAATTTCCAACCACTTGAGAACGATTGGAAAAAAGTATTCGATGTTAGAAAGAAGTTATTTTTAAATTAATTAAAAATTTTTTAATTTTTTAGTTGCCCCAAAATCTTTTTATAATTAGCAGTTTAATTTACGTCTAAAACATTGAAAAAAAATATGTTTTTAATAAAAAAAGCTTTCGGTGATTCTTCTTCGAATGCTTGACCAAATTACTAAAAAAAAAAAAAAATAAAATAAAAAATGTGCATGTTTTCAAGTAAAGTTTTATTAAATTCCTCCTGGATCGATTTTGGGGGAGTGTAGCTTTAGCTTCCGCTTATTTTATTTTATAGTTTTATGAATAAAAGAAATGAATCAAATAATTTTTTACAACAATTTCTGCTAATAATATTGGAAAAACATTTGCAAATCGACAAAATCGTCATCTTGGGATTTTTCTCAAAGTGATTTTTTTTTACGTTAAATGATTTTTTTTTTTTAACTTTTATTTTTATATCTTTTGTCGTAGGGTTGGTACAGAAAATGTCTAAAACAAAAATTGTCCAAAATTATGATTTTATATTGGAATTGACTTCTCCCAAATCTGGTTCAGTTACGGATAGGAATTCCTTGGTGCCATGTTCTTCTTCAAATATATACACCTGAAATAATATGAAAATAAAAATTTACATAAATAAGTTTCCCGAATTAAAAAGGAAATTATATCTGCATTTAAGATTCAGGAATTTTTGTTACAATAAAAAAAGATAGCAACCAGGGACTGTTTTTGTTGTTTTAATAAAGCGTGGCCGCTTACGACCATATTAAGTATTAGGTTGACAAGGCTGAATTTTTAATTTTGATTTCAAATGAAATATTTTCAAATTAGTTTTCATTATAATACCTTTATTTTACTTTAATTTTAAAAAGAGTTTTCATGTGAATTATAATCGTTTTAAAGCAAATATGTCTTTTCTTGATGGAAAAAACAAAAACAAATTTGCACAATTTTCTTATGCCAATTACAACTATGATACAACTCGTGATATTGATTACTACTGAACACAGGTGGTTGAAAAATTTTTGTGGTGGCGACGAAAGTCTTGAAGTATAATGCTTGCCCATCGGATGTTGACCACTTAGTCGAAGCCAATCCATGCTCAACTGTTCGAAAACTTGCTTCTAAATTAGACGTATTATTTTTATTTTTTTTTATCAGGACGGTATTCAAGAGCGAGTCAACACTCAGACGACACCTGGTACGAGTGAAGCCCCGCATGGATGAGAACATGACCAAAAACTGCATATACTCCATCCCATGCAGTTGCAGAAAGGTTTACAAGGTTTACATGCCGCCTCCTTAAAGTAAGGGTGGAAGAACACCGAAAAGCAGTAACTAAAGGGGAGACGGAAAAATCGGGTATAGCCAACCATGTCTGGATGGAGAGGGGGGACCATCGCCCCCTATGGGATGAAGTAAAAATAATAAACAGAGAGACCCACTGGAAAGTGAGAAAACTTAAAGAAACAGCTCACATGCTCGGACATGACAACCTACTGAGCAAACCAAGCATAGAGCTGAATGCAATTTGGACACCTCTGATAGAGAGAGAGAAAACCTTGAATAACAACATAGGTTTAACATTAACAAAAACCAACTAAGAATTGTCCTAGTGACATATGGCCGAGTGGTCCTAGACGTTGTATCAAAGTTTACAGTTATCCAAAGGTGCTGAGTTCAATCCTGAACGAAGGCAGTGAAAAAGTAACATTCAAAACAGAGAATCAGCAACTATGTCCCAAAGCCTAGCTGGAGTCTGAACACGGTACCCCCGTAATAATAATAAAGGGTTGGGTTCGAGACTCCTAACAAACGGTTCCCCAGTTCGATACAAAACACCTGACGAAGGCCGGAGGGCAAAACGGCCGAAACGTTGTGACAATAACAACCAAGATGAGGAAGTCAGTCCGACAATCTTAATCAATAGTTGTAAGTGTTGTTCAATAGTATTCATATGTTTGGCCTTAAAACTTATCATGAGATCGTCAACATAGATGGCGTAGTTTGTTCTGGAGTTTATGTTATTAGCTATATTGTTTATTTTCACATTAAAAAGTATGACTGGGAGTTAGGGAACTCCCAGTCATACTTTTTGAGACTTTGATAAGATGTTTTCTAGTCTTACTTGGAAGATTCTGTCACTCAGATAGTTTTTGATAAATGTTGGCATTCTGCCTTTTAGACCGAATTCATTCAGGTCTTTTAATATTCCGTACTTCCAAGTGGTATCAAAGGCTTTTTCTATGTCCAAGAAAACTGTTACCACATGTTCTTTGAGGATGAAGGATTCTCTAATATAGGTTTCCAAATTTATGATGTGGTCAATAGGGCTTCTGCCCTTTTGGAAGCCTGCTTGGTGTTCAGAGATTAGGTGATTTCTTTGCAGATGCAGCTTGTAAGTGCAATGGGACGGCAGTTTGTTGCATCTGAAGGGTCTTTTGAAAGTTTAGGCATGGGAATTATAATTGCATGTCTCCAAGTGTCAGAGAATTTTTCATTTATCCAGATATCATTGAAAATTTTGAGGAGGTATTCTTTTGATTTCATTGGCGATTCTTTTAGGAAGACATAGGGGATTTTATTGGGCCCAGCTGTTGAATTATGGGTGTTTTTGAGAGATTCTTCTAATTCGTACATAGTAAGGATTTGATTGTAGTATTCAGTGTTGTCTTAGTGGAAGCGGATTTGTCGTTGTTCAGTTTGGTTTTTGATGACTTGGAATTCTTTGTTCCTATTAATTGGTGAGAAGTTTTTGGCAAAGTTTTCTGCTAAGATTTCAGCTAATTTTTCTTTGTTAGTGATTTTGATATTGTTATGGATGAGATGTTTATTAGCTTGTTTAGTGTATTTCCCAGTAATTTTGTTTATCATGTTCCATATTTCCTTGGGTTTGGTGTTTGAATTTAGTTGGCTGACATAAATTTGCCATGTTGATTGCTTAGCTTGCTTAATGGTTCTGCGAGCTTAGGCTCTATTTTTGTAATTTTCTAAATTTTCTTAAGTTGGTTGGCATTTTCTGAATGCTGTTCGTCTGGCTCTGAGCGCTTCTTTACAATCTTTATTATACCAAGGCTTGTTGATGGGGAGCTTTTAGGAATAGTTTTCTCAGCTATAATATTTAAAGTGTTGGTGAAGTGGATGATGTCATCTTTTCTTGACTTAGCTTCTTGCACTAGGTCTGTGTGGCACATTTTTTTGAAATCTTCCCAGTTGGCCTTATGCAAGTTCCATCGGGGTGTTTTAGTGTTGTTCTCTGGTTGACCTTTTAGGATGATTGGGAAGTGATCACTCCCACAGGTCTCATGATGTACTTTCCATTTATATTCTGTGAAGATGCTGGGTTCGGATATAGTGAGGTCAGTAGTCGAGAGTGTTCCAGAGCGTCGGGTGAAGATAGGTGTTTGTTCTGTTGTTAAGCAGACATAGTTGGTTTTCATCTAGAAAATTTTTGATAATTTTACCTCTTCTGCTTGTTTGTTTGTTTCCCCAAAGTTCATTGTGGCTATTAAAGTCACCCATGAGGATAAAAGTTTTAGGGAGTTGCTGGATCAATAAGTTCAAGTCTGTTTTATTTATGTGTTTGTTAGATGGCAGGTATATTGTTAGCGGTTTTCTTCGACTGATGGTTACTGCAATGGCTTGTCGTGTTATAGTCAATTTGGTTTCGCTTTGAATAATATTATTGTTAATTTGAATAGATACTCTTCTGAAAGCTCTGTTTCCTTGTTCATGTGTATAGTCATAGATTGTGTATCGTTTGATATGTAGTGTGCTTTGAGTTTTCTTATAAGTTTCTTGTAGGCATATGACTGCTGGGTGAAAAGAGGCAAAGAGAAGGTTTAATTCGTCGAAATTAGCCTTTTCACCTCTAATGTTCCATTGAAGAAATATTGGTGAGGTTATGATCCTCTGTGGTGTTTTTTTTTTTTTTTTTTTTTTTTTAGGTCTTCAAGTTGATTATGGGTTTTAGTATTGGTGTTGATATAAGGTATGGATTAAGTGTAAGTTGTTAAGGGTTTTCAATAAGCTTTGTTTTTTTCTTCTGTTTTTGGCTTTTCTTCTGTTTAGTCTTTTGCTTCGTTTTTGTTGTTTGGGGATCTGGAACTGGAATTAGTATGGGACCTTATGTCTGTTTTGTTTTGGTTTTTCTTTTGTTTTGACAGTGATCGAGGGCGGGTTTCTTGATTTAATGTTTCTGCTTGTTGGTTTGGGTATTCTGTTTCCATTTCGTCTTCAGGTTCAGTTTGATTTTTAGGTATTGGGGTTCTAGATCTGGAGTTTGAATGGGACCTTATAACTTTTGTTTTGGTTTTTCTTTTGTTTTGATGGTGTTCGATAGGAAGATTCTTGTTTTGGGGTTTCTGTTTGTTGACTTGGATATTCAGTCTCCATTTCACCAGGTTCTGTTAAATTTTTGGGGAGTATTTCTATTTTTTGTTTTGCTGGTTTATTATTTGGGTTTAAGAAAATTTGTTCTTGGGAACATTGGCCTTTAAGAGGGGAGGTTTGGGTTAGGGAGGAGACAAATACTTTATTGGGTTCTTTTCTAGTTTTAATTTTTCTAGTTTTTGAAAGTGTTGTATTTTTAGGTTTTTTTAGAAGTTAAGCAATTCGTTTGGTTCTAGATGTACCAGTTTTTCAATAAGTTCGTATTTATCAGGCTGGTTGCTGGGATTTGTTTTTTTTGTTATTTTTACATGTTTTTTCTTATGACTCCTTCCACTATTGTCTTCACTTCTAAGATATTTTTCGTTTATGTTTTGTGACTAAGATTTCTTTTTCAGTTTTCCATCGTTCAGTTTTTTTTTGAATAGGCAGGGTGCTCGCCTTGGCAGTTTATACATTTGGACTCGCGACATTCTTGTTCGTTGTGACTTATTTATTTAGAGTCACATTTAGCGCACGTGGGATGACCTCTGCAGACACCTCTATGGTGACTGAATTTTTGACAGTTGAAACATCTCAGAGGATCTGGGATGTATATTTCAACTGGGTCTATGGTGTAACCAATTTTAATTTTAGATGGAATTTTTGGAGTGTTAAATGTAATAATATAAGTATGGGTTGATATTTTTTTTGAATTTTTCTTTATATAGATTCTTTTATAGTTAACTAGCGGGGGTACGCGGCGTTGCCCAGGGTGTTTGTAGGTGGGTGTGGTGTTAAATAAAAAAGAACCCGGGGGGGGGGGGTAGGATCGAACCGGAAGCCTTGAGGCGAAGTTTGAAAATAAAATCGGCCAGCTAGAATGAGTTAGTGAAAGATGTTTGAATTTATTTAAGTAAGAACCAGATTGACAGATGCGCGCCCGGAAGTCATCGATCGTTACAACGACGACCAGGTTAGTTTGTTACAAGCAAAGTAAAAAAAGAAAACAACGTTAACACTTAAGCGGGAAAAAAAACTAACGTAAGGCAAACGAACGATGAAAACAGAAAACGAACACATGAAAAATGGCTTAAATAAGCCTGTTTCGATATTAAAATTTAAAAAATCGGTAGTACCCAGGTGTTTTTGGGTGTGTGGTCGGGGGTGGATAAGCGAAGTAAAAAAAAAAAAAACAGAAAAACGAAGGTTACGTGAAAAATGGCTTAAATAACATTGGTTCAATATTTAAATTTAAAAAATCGAAAAAAAAAAAGACATCTCACATCACGATTCGAAACCAAAATGTTTAGATAATGAACCAACGCGCTAATCAACTGACCTAACACGCCGTAAATGAAATTTGTTCAGTTTTTCAACTATTTAAAGTAAATCAGATCATGACGTAATCTGGCGCAGGCGTAGAACCGGTCGAGAGGGCCGTTTTTGTTGATCCCCCCCCCCTGTCGAAAATTGTGGATTTCGGATTGAAAAAAATGTACGTTTTTGGCCAATTTTACGATATTTTTTGAGCGAAGGATGGAGCTTCAATACGATACCGAGTTTGTGAATTTTTGTTGTGTCTGTCGAAAGTTTTTAGCAGACACACAAACATGCACACATACATACATACATACATTTTCGCTTTTATATATATAGACTAGCAGGGCTACCCGGCATTGCTCGGGACCGTATAAACAATGGAAAAACAAAAGCAGATATTGAACATATGTTTTATTCTTAGGGGAGAGGAATCTTTCATCTCTATGTATTATTTGTTTTATCTACCCTAGGACTGGTATTGTTCATGTTTTATCCCTAGCATAGGTAATTTACAGCATGTATATGAAATTGTTTTACCTTAGGGAGAAGAGAACAGGTAATATACAACATAATGTGTCTATATTACATCCCTGGCAACGCCTAGAAACCAGCTAGAACATGTATTTCAGTCAATCTTTATTACATCCTGGGCTATGCCGGGAAACCAGCTAATCTCTTATTAGTGACTTGACCACCAAAATACCTCCCTAAGTGTGTCCTTTCTTTTGAACTTATTAGATATAGGTATCTAGAAATGTGTGTGAAATTTTGTTGAATGCATTGTTCACTATGATTTTCTTATTGTTCTACACAATATCAACTGTAGCGAAATAACACAGTAAACTTAGTGTAGTGTTAGAATAAAGAGCAAAGGAAAAAATTAGAATCATATTCTGTAATTGCAAATCTAAATTTGCTAGCGTGTACCAGTATTTGCCAGGTTGTGGAAATTTGGAATTTATAACATATGTAGTGGCCTTTTCCTAGATACCTATTGCTAAAAATTATACTTTCATTTTGTTAGAAAAATCTCTCTTCGGATGCCCTGCATCATCCAAAATAAAAACAAATATTTTTATAATTGTTTCAGTACATTGCTACACAATGTGACATTTGTTGGCGTTTGTAAAAAAAAATCATGAATGTGCTTATATTCCAAAAAAGAAAATATCAGTGCACAGTATTGAAAGTGTTTGAGATTCAAAAGTCTGTAACATTTCTACTAACTTCATAAGATGTCATGTGAGAAACTGAATTGAATATCAAGACATTATCTGAAGCGTTTTTATTTTGGTGTAACGTATGTGTTTACAGTGAACCTAAACAGCTTGGTATGCAATGACATAGGCTAAGAATCTTAGACAAAATATATATAAATTGGAAAAATGTGTGAACAAATGAAAAAAAAAATGATCCGCTCCACTTGATGACATCAAACACAGTAATATTTTAGCGAAGAAAATATGAAATTGATGTTCAGTGATTAGTTTGGATGAATGAGAAAATGTAATTGTTTGATGCATAAAAAATAACTCATTTGCTGTATTTGATATTAAGCAGCAAAATATAGTGATTTGAATATTAAGGAAAACATAAAATCAGATTATGTAAAAAAAAAAAAGATGAAATTAGAAAATATATATTTTCTGTTTATGAGTTTTGCCAATCAAAATCTTGTGGCAGAAATTGGGTGATTACCATGCAATTTTATTTTGGTAAAATTCTTAAATTATTTCAATGTTTATTATAATTTCTTATTAGTGACTTGTTATCATCAAAATCCGCCCCAAAGAGCGTCCTTTCTTTTATTAGGTATCAAAATAGGTATCCAGATTTCTACTTCTATACAAATGTGATATTTCCGATCTGTAGATAAAAAATTTGTTGCATATATAGGTTGAGAATTGTTCTCTCTCATTCTCTCTCTCACACACACATTCTCACTTTTATAGATATAATAGATAAATTATGCTAAATATATTTCCATATGTCTGAATAATCTATATACAAATTTTCAAATCTGTAGATAAAAAATTTGTTGAGTATATAGGTTGAGAATTGTTCTCTCTCTCTCACACACACACACACACACACACACATTTTCACTTTGATAGATATAATAGATAGATTATGCTAGATATATTTCTATATGTCTGAATACGCTACATACAAATTTTCAAATCTGTAGATATAAAATTTGTTGAGTATATAGGTTGAGAATTGTTCTCTCTCTCTCTCTCTCCTCTCACACATTCTCACTTTTATAGATATAATAGATAGATTATGCTAGATATATTTCCATATGTCTGAATACACTATATAAAAATTTTCTAATCTGTAGATAAAAAATTTGTTGAATATAAAGGTTGAGAATTGTTCTTACTCTCTCTCTCTCTCACACACAGACACATTCTCACTTTTATAGACATAATAGATAGATTATGCTAGATATATTTCCATATGTCTGAATACCCTATATACAAATTTTAAAATCTGTAGATGAAAAATTTGTTGAATATATAGGTTGAGAATTGTTCTCTCACTCTGTCTCTCTCTCTCTCTCTCTTGCTACCTCACACACACACACGCAAACATTCTCACTTTTATTATAGATATAAGAGATAGATTATGCCAAATATATTTCCATATGTCTGAATACCCTATATACAAATTTTCTAATCTGTAGATAAATAATTTGTTGAGTATATAGGTTGAGAATTGATCTCTCTCTCTCTCACACACACATTTTCACTTTTATAGATATAATAGATAGATTATGCTAGATATATTTCCATAAGTCTGAATTCCCCTATATACAAATTTTCAAATCTGTAGATAAAAAATTTGTTGAGTACATAGGTTGAGAATTGTTCTCTCTCTCTCTCTCTCTCTCACAGACACACACATTTTCACTTTTGGAGATATAATAGATAGATTATGCTAGATATATTTCCATATGTCTGAATACCCTTTATAACAAATTTAAAATCTGTAGATAAAAAATTTGTTGAATATATAGGTCAAGAATTGTTCTCTCTCTCTCTCTCTCTCTCGCTACCTCACACACACACACACACACAAACATTCTGACTTTTAAAGATATAATAGATAGATTATGCTAGATATATTCCATATGTCTTAATACCCTATATAAAAATTTTCTAATCGGTAGATAAAAATGTTTTTAATATTTTCAATCCTTATCTTCGAGTGGCGTCTGGGCCTTGATAAGTGGTAATGCGTATTTAGCAAAATATAAATATACTGAATGCGTATTTAGCAAAATAATATATATAATGCGTATTTAGCAAAATATAATATATTTAGCAAAATAATATATATAATGCGTATTTAGCAAAATATAAATTTACTGAATTTCCATTACTAACGATTACTGTATTGTCCAATTGACTACTGCACTTTTGAACTGTTATCCTCGAGTGGCCTCTGGGCCTTGAGAAGTAGTAATTACTAACGATTACTATATTGTCCAATTGACTACTGCACTTTTTAACCCTTATCCTCGGGTGGCCTCTGGGCCTTATTGTCCAATTGACTACTTTGGACTTTTTAACTCTTATTCTCGAGTGGCCTCTGGGCCTTGATAAGTGGAAATGACTAAGTAACAAAAAAATAGGTATATAACAAATTGCCCGAATTTCCATAATTAACGATTACTATATTGTCCAATTGACTAATGTGCACTGTTCAATCCTTATCCTCGAATGGCCTCTGGGCCTTGATAAGTGGTAATGCGTATTTAACAAAATATAAATATATATATAACAAATTTCCCGCATTTCCATTACTAACGATTACTATATTGTCCAATTGACTACAGCACTTTTCAACCCTTATCCTCGAGTGGCCTCTGGGCCTTGATAAGTGGTAATATCCTTGAGTGGCCTCTTGGCCTTGATAAGTGGTAATGCCTAAGTAACAAAAAAATAGTTATATAACAAATTTCCCGAATTTTCATTACTAACGATTACTACTGTGCACTTTTCAATCCTTATTGTTGAGGGGCCTGTGGGCCTTGATAAATGGTAATGCGTATGTAACAAAATATACATATATAACAAATTTACTGAATTTCCATTACTAACGATTACTATATTGTCCAATTGACTACTGCACTTTTAAACGCTTATCCTCGAGTGGCCTCTGGGCCTTGATAAGTGGTAATACCATCGAGTGGCCTTTGGGCTTTGATAAGTGGTAATGCCTAAGTAATAAAAAAATAGGGATATTACAAATATCCCGCATTTCCATAACAACCGATTACTACTGTGCACTTTTCAATCCTTATCCTCGAGTGGCCTGTGGGCCTTGATAAGTGGTAATATATATTTTTTAATAAATATAGATATAAACATATATATACCAAAATAGGTTGGAGTCGCTGAAGAAGTCATCCTCCCGTTAAAGCGGTTCCATCCTCTTTCCCGAATTTGACTACTGTGCACTTTTACACTCATATCCTCGAGTGGCCTCTGGGCCTTGATAAGTGGTCATATATAGTTTGTACAAAATATATATATATATATATATATATATATATATATATATATATATAACAAAATAGGTTGGAGTCGCTGAATAACTCATCCTCCCATTAAAGCGGTTCCATCCTCTTTCCCGAATTTGACTACAGTGCACTTTTACACTCTGATCCTCGAGTGGACTATGGGCCTTGATAAGTGGTAATACATATTTTATACAAAAAATATATATATATATATATATATATAACAAAATAGGTTTGAGTCGCTTAATAACTCATCCTCCCGTTAAAGCGGTTCCATCCTATTTCCTGAATTTGACTACTGTGCACTTTTAAACTCTCATCCTCGAGTGGCCTATGGGCCTTGGTAAGTGGTAATATATATTTTTTAATAAATATATATATATATATAACAAAATAGGTTGGAGTCGCTGAATAATTCATCCTCCTCTTAAAGCGGTTCCATCCTCTTTCCCGAATTTGACTACTGTGCACTTTTAAACTCTCATCCTCGAGTGGCCTATAGGCCTTGATAAGTGGTAATTTATTGTTTGTACAATATATATATATATACCAAAATAGGTTGGAGTGGCTGAATAACTCATCCACCCGTTAAAGCGGTTCCATCCTCTTTCCCAAATTTGACTACTGTGTACTTTAAAACTCTCATCCTCGAGTGGCCTATGGGCCTGTATAAGTGGTAATATGTAGTTTGTACAAAATATATATACATATATATATATACCTAAATAGGTTGGAGTGGCTGAATAACTCATCCTCTTGTTAAAGCGGTTCCATCATCTTTCCCGAATTTGACTACTGTGGACTTTTAAACTCTCATCCTCGAGTGGCCTAAGGGCCTGTATAAGTGGTAATATATATTTTATACAAAATATATATATATATATATTACAAAATAGGTTGGAGTCGCTGAATAACTCATCCTCCCCTTAAAGTGGTTACATCGTCTTTCCCGGATTTATACTACTGTGCAAATGTAATCCTCGAGTGGCCTATGGGCCTTGATAAGTGGTAATATATATTTTTTAATAAATATATATATATATATATATAACAAAATAAGTTGCAGTTGTTTAATAACTCATTTAAAGCGGTTCCCTCCTCTTTCCCGAATTTGACTACTGTGCAATTTTCAACTCTTATCCTCGCGTAGCCAATGGGCCTTGATAAGTGGTAATATATAGTTTGTACAAAGTATATAGATATATATATAACAAAATAGGTTGGAGTCGCTGAATAACTCATTCTCCCGTTAAAGTGGTTCCATCCTCTTTCCTGAATTTGACTACTGTGCACTTTTCAACTCTTATCCTCGCGTAGCCAATGGGCCTTGATAAGTGGTAATATATAGTTTGTACAAAGTATATATATATATATATATAACAAAATAGGTTGGAGTCGCTGAATAACTCATTCTCCCGTTAAAGTGGTTCCATCCTCTTTCCTGAATTTGACTACTGTGCAATTTTCAACTCTTATCCTCGCGTAGCCAATGGGCCTTGATAAGTGGTAATATATAGTTTGTACAAAGTATATAGATATATATATAACAAAATAGGTTGGAGTCGCTGAATAACTCATTCTCCCGTTAAAGTGGTTCCATCCTCTTTCCTGAATTTGACTACTGTGCACTTTTCAACTCTTATCCTCGCGTAGCCAATGGGCCTTGATAAGTGGTAATATATAGTTTGTACAAAGTATATATATATATATATATATAACTAAATAGGTTGGAGTCACTGTATAACTCAATCTCCTGTTATAGCGGTTCCATCCTCCTTCCCGAATTTGACTACTGTGGACTTTTAAACTCTCATCCTCGAGTGGCCTATGGGCCTGTATAAGTGGTAATATATATTTTATACCATATATATATATATATATATATATATAACAAAATAGGTTGGAGTCGCTGAATAACTCATCCTCCCGTTAAAGTGGTTCCATCGTCTTTCCCGAATTTGACTACTGTGCAAATTTCATCCTCGAATGGCCTATGGGCCTTGATAAGTGGTAATATATATTTTTTAATAAACATAGATATATATATATATAACAAAGTAGGTTGGAGTCGCTTAATAACTCATTCTCCCGTTAAAGCGGTTCCATCCTCTTTCCCGAATTTGAATACTGTGCACTTTTCAACTCTTATCCTCGAGTAGCCGATGGGCCTTGATAAGTGGTAATATATAGTTTGTACAAAGTATATATATATATATATATATAACAAAATAGGTTGGAGTCGCTGAATAACTCAATCTCCTGTTATAGCGGTTCCATCCTCCTTCCCGAATTTGACTACTGTGCACTTTTAAACTCTCATCCTCGAGTGGCCTATGGGCCCTGATAAGTGGTAATATATATAGTTTCTAAAAAATGTATATATATATATATAACAAAATAGGTTGGTGTCGTTGAATAACTCATCCTCCCGTTAAAGTTGTTCCATCCTCTATCCCAAATTTGACTACTGTGCACTTTTGAACTGTCATCCTCGAGTTGCCTATTGGCCTTGATAAGTGCTAATATAGAGAGAAGAGAAACAGGGTGAGAGAGAGAAGATAAAGAGGGTGAGAGAGAGAGAGAAGAGAAAGAGGTGTAGAGAGAGAGAGAGAGAGAGAAGAGAGTGAGAGAGAGAGAAATATGGTGATAGAGAGAGAGTAGAGAAAGAGGTAGAGAGAGAGAGAAGAGGGTGAAAGAGAGAGAAGAGAAAGGGAGTGAGAGAGAGAGAGAAGAGAAAGGCGGCGAGAGAGAGAGAGAGAGAGAGAGAAAGAGAGTGAGAGAGAGAGAGTGAGGGAAGAGGGTAAATGTGCATCTTTTTTTATAGTAGGTAATGCTTGGGAAAACTGTGCACGCGACTTCCTCCCCCTTCCCCCCTACAAAAGCGGTTCCATTCATAAGAAAACAAACTCGTATAAAAGTAATTTTCGTGTATTTAAGCGGCCTCATACTGATACCCACCCCTCCCCCTTCCAGTTGAACAGAGTTAGGAGGTAAAAACAAAATGGCTAAAGCCTTGTTTACATGGTAAACTATAGCAAAGAGCAAACTCATCTTCGCCGGTAAAAAACTGCAAGCAAAAATAAAAACTTTTTCCTTACGTCAATTTTCGTGTAATTTTGGGATTCTGCTTTTTTAAATGCGATAAATCCGTTTGTAATAACGGTTAGACTCGAAAACTAATATTAAACTGTGTTATAGTATCATTTACTCCTCGAAGGAAGCTTTAATGTACCTCAGCGCAGCCGACATTTTACTGAGCTGACGTCACGTCACGTGACACGTAATGAATAACGTTAAAATGACAGGTTTTTTGGGGGGCCCCATCTGGGAGAAAAATGATCAGTTCACCCCCTTCTAGTGGTACGTTTGACGTGAAATTTCGATATTTGTCATCCGGGTGATCAAGGTTCAATCTGATACAAAATTTGTCAACTTTGGTTGTGTCTGTCGAAAGTTTTAGCGTTACAAACAAACATACATACATACACACAGACGTTTGAGATTTATATATATAGAAGACTAGCAGGGCTACCCGGCGTTGCTCGGGACCGTATAAACAATGAAAAAACAAAAGCAGATATTGAACATATGTTTTATTCTTAGGGGAGAGGAATCTTTCATCTCTATGTATTATTTGTTTTATCTACCCTAAGACTGGTATTGTTCATGTTTTATCCCTAGCATAGGTAATTTACAGCATGTATATGAAATTGTTTTACCTTAGGGAGAAGAGAACAGGTAATATACAACATAATGTGTCTATATTACATCCCTGGCAACGCCTAGAAACCAGCTAGAACATGTATTTCAGTCAATCTTTATTACATCCTGGGCTATGCCGGGAAACCAGCTAATCTCTTATTAGTGACTTGACCACCAAAATACCTCCCTAAGTGTGTCCTTTCTTTTGAACTTATTAGATATAGGTATCTAGAAATGTGTGTGAAATTTTGTTGAATGCATTGTTCACTATGATTTTCTTATTGTTCTACACAATATCAACTGTAGCGAAATAACACAGTAAACTTAGTGTAGTGTTAGAATAAAGAGCAAAGGAAAAATTAGAATCATATTTTGTAATTGCAAATCTAAATTTGCTAGCGTGTACCAGTATTTGCCAGGTTGTGGAAATTTGGAATTTATAACATATGTAGTGGCCTTTTCCTAGATACCTATTGCTAAAAATTATACTTTCATTTTGTTAGAAAAATCTCTCTTCGGATGCCCTGCATCATCCAAAATAAAAACAAATATTTTTATAATTGTTTCAGTACATTGCTACACAATGTGACATTTGTTGGCGTTTGTAAAAAAAATCATGAATGTGCTTATATTCCAAAAAAGAAAATATCAGTGCACAGTATTGAAAGTGTTTGAGATTCAAAAGTCTGTAACATTTCTACTAACTTCATAAGATGTCATGTGAGAAACTGAATTGAATATCAAGACATTATCTGAAGCGTTTTTATTTTGGTGTAACGTATGTGTTTACAGTGAACCTTAACTTTTATTAAACAGCTTGGTATGCAATGACATAGGCTAAGAATCTTAGACAAAATATATATAAATTGGAAAAATGTGTGAACAAATGAAAAAAAAAATGATCCGCTCCACTTGATGACATCAAGCACAGTAATATTTTAGCGAAGAAAATATGAAATTGATGTTCAGTGATTAGTTGGATGAATGAGAAAATGTAATTGTTTGATGCATAAAAAATAACTCATTTGCTGTATTTGATATTAAGCAGCAAAATATAGTGATTTGAATATTAAGGAAAACATAAAATAAGATTATGTAAAAAAAAAAGATGAAATTAGAAAATATATATTTCTGTTTATGAGTTTTGCCAATCAAAATTTTGTGGCAGAAATTGGGTGATTACCATGCAATTTTATTTTGGTAAAATTCTTAAATTATTTCAATGTTTATTATAATTTCTTATTAGTGACTTGTTATCATCAAAATCCGCCCCAAAGAGCGTCCTTTCTTTTATTAGGTATCAAAATAGGTATCCAGATTTCTACTTCTATACAAATGTGATATTTCAGATCTGCAGATAAAAAATTTGTTGCATATATACGTTGAGAATTGTTCTCTCTCATTCTCTCTCTCACACACACATTCTCACTTTTATAGATATAATAGATAAATTATGCTAGATATATTTCCATATGTCTGAATAATCTATATACAAATTTTCAAATCTGTAGATAAAAAATTTGTTGAGTATATAGGTTGAGAATTGTTCTCTCTCTCTCTCTCTCTCTCTCCTCTCACACATTCTCACTTTTATAGATATAATAGATAGATTATGCTAGATATATTTCCATATGTCTGAATACACTATATAAAAATTTTCTAATCTGTAGATAAAAAATTTGTTGAATATAAAGGTTGAGAATTGTTCTTACTCTCTCTCTCTCACACACACAGACACATTCTCACTTTTATAGACATAATAGATAGATTATGCTTGATATATTTCCATATGTCTGAATACCCTATATACAAATTTTAAAATCTGTAGATGAAAAATTTGTTGAATATATAGGTTGAGAATTGTTCTCTCACTCTGTCTCTCTCTCTCTCTCTCTTGCTACCTCACACACACACACGCAAACATTCTCACTTTTATTATAGATATAAGAGATAGATTATGCCAAATATATTTCCATATGTCTGAATACCCTATATACAAATTTTCTAATCTGTAGATAAATAATTTGTTGAGTATATAGGTTGAGAATTGATCTCTCTCTCTCTCACACACACATTTTCACTTTTATAGATATAATAGATAGATTATGCTAGATATATTTCCATAAGTCTGAATTCCCCTATATACAAATTTTCAAATCTGTAGATAAAAAATTTGTTGAGTACATAGGTTGAGAATTCTTCTGTCTCTCTCTCTCACAGACACACACATTTTCACTTTTGGAGATATAATAGATAGATTATGCTAGATATATTTCCATATGTCTGAATACCCTTTATAACAAATTTAAAATCTGTAGATAAAAAATTTGTTGAATATATAGGTCAAGAATTGTTCTCTCTCTCTCTCTCTCTCTCGCTACCTCACACACACACACACAAACATTCTGACTTTTAAAGATATAATAGATAGATTATGCTGGATATATTCCATATGTCTTAATACCCTACATACAAATTTTCTAATCGGTAGATAAAAATTTTTTGAATATTTTCAATCCTTATCCTCGAGTGGCGTCTGGGCCTTGATAAATGGTAATGCGTATTTAGCCAAATTTAAATATATATATAACAAATTTACTGAATTTCCATTACTAACGATTACTGTATTGTCCAATTGACTACTGCACTTTTGAACCATTATCCTCGAGTGGCCTCTGGGCCTTGAGAAGTAGTAATTACTAACGATTACTATATTGTCCAATTGGCTACTGCACTTTTTAACCCTTATCCTCGGGTGGCCTCTGGGCCTTATTGTCCAATTGTATACTTTGGACTTTTTACCTCTTATCCTCGAGTGGCCTCTGGGCCTTGATAAGTGGAAATGACTAAGTAACAAAAAAATAGGTATATAACAAATTGCCTGAATTTCCATAACTAACGATTACTATATTGTCCAATTGACTAATGTGCACTGTTCAATCCTTATCCTCGAATGGC
The DNA here is from genome assembly GCF_053919585.1 of Euprymna scolopes. Lineage (NCBI taxonomy): Eukaryota > Metazoa > Mollusca > Cephalopoda > Sepiida > Sepiolidae > Euprymna > Euprymna scolopes. Next base: position 90,572,051 of record NC_136508.1, on the reverse strand, counting down.
CTCTGGGCCTTGATAAGTGGTAATGCGTATTTAACAAAATATAAATATATATATAACAAATTTCCCGCATTTCCATTACTAACGATTACTATATTGTCCAATTGACTACAGCACTTTTCAACCCTTATCCTCGAGTGGCCTCTGGGCCTTGATAAGTGGTAATATCCTTGAGTGGCCTCTTGGCCTTGATAAGTGGTAATGCCTAAGTAACAAAAAAATAGTTATATAACAAATTTCCCGAATTTTCATTACTAACGATTACTACTGTGCACTTTTCAATCCTTATCGTTGAGGGGCCTGTGGGCCTTGATAAATGGTAATGCGTATGTAACAAAATATACATATATATATAACAAATTTACTGAATTTCCATTACTAACGATTACTATATTGTCCAATTGACTACTGCACTTTTAAACGCTTATCCTCGAGTGGCCTTGATAAGTGGTAATACCATCGAGTGGCCTTTGGGCTTTGATAAGTGGTAATTCCTAAGTAATAAAAAAATAGGGATATTACAAATATCCCGCATTTCCATTACAACTGATTACTACTGTGCACTTTTCAATCCTTATCCTCGAGTAGCCTGTGGGCTTTGATAAGTGGTAATGCGTATTTAACAAAATATTAATATATATATAACAAATTTACTGAATTTGCATTACTAACGATTACTATATTTTGTCCAATTGACTACTGCACTTTTCCACCCTTATCCTCTGATAAGTGGTAATGCCTAAATAACAAAATATAAATATATATATAACAAATTTCCCGACTTTCCATTACTAACGATTACTATGTTGTCCAATTGACTACTGCAATTTTCAACCCTTATCCTCGGGTGGCCTCTGGGCCTTATTGTCCAATTGACTGCTGTGCAAATATTAACTCTTATCCTCGAGTTTTATCTCGGCCTTGATAAGCGGAAATGTCTAAGTAACAGAAAAAAAAGTATATAACAAATTTCCCGAATTTGACTACTGTGCACTTTTGAACTCTTATCCTCGAGTGGCCTCTGGGCCTTGAAAAGTGGTCATATATATTTTTTACAATATATATATATATATATATATAATAAAATAGGTTGGAGTCGCTGAATAACTCATCCTCCCGTTAAAGCGGTTCCATCCTCTTTCCCGAATTTGACTACTGTGCACTTTTCAACTCTCATCCTCGAGTGGACTATGGGCCTTGATAAGTGGTAATATATATTTTATGCAACATATATATATATATATATATATATATATATATATAACAAAATAGGTTGGAGTCGCTGAATAACTCAATCTCCTGTTATAGTGGTTCCATCCTCCTTCCCGAATTTGACTACTGTGCACTTTTAAACTCTCATCCTCGAGTGACCTATGGGCCTTGATAAGTGGTAATATATATAGTTTCTACAAAATGTATATATATATATACCAAACTAGGTTGGTGTCGTTGAATAACTCATGGTCCCGTTAAAGTTGTTCCATCCTCTTTCCCAAATTTGACTACTGTGCACTTTTGAACTGTCATCCTCGAGTTGCCTATTGGCCTTGATAAGTGGTAATATATATAGTTTCTTCAAAATGTATATATATAACAAAATAGGTAGATGTCGTTGAATAACTCATCCTCCCATTAAAGTTGTTCCATCCTCTTTCCCAAATTTGACTACTGTGCACTTTTGAACTGTCATCCTCGAGTTGCCTATTGGCCTTGATAATGCTAATATAGGGAGAAGAGAAACAGGGTGAGAGAGAGAGAGAAGATAAAGAGTGTGAGAGAGAGGCAGAAGAGAAAGTTGTTCCATCCTCTTTCCCAAATTTGACAACTGTTCACGTTTGAACTCTCATCCTCGAGTTGCCTATTGGCCTTGATAAGTGCTAATATAGATAGAATATATATATATATAACAAAATAGGTTGGAGTCGCTGAATAACTCAATCTCCTGTTATAGCGGTTCCATCCTCCTTCCCGAATTTGACTACTGTGCACTTTTAAACTCTCATCCTCGATATTAGGATGGAACAACTTTCTCTTCTGCCTCTCTCTCACACTCTTTATCTTCTCTCTCTCTCTCACCCTGTTTCTCTTCTCTCTATATTAGCATTATCAAGGCTTGATAAGTGGTAATATATATAGTTTCTACAAAATGTATATATATATATACCAAACTAGGTTGGTGTCGTTGAATAACTCATCCTCCCATTAAAGTTGTTCCATCCTCTTTCCCAAATTTGACTACTGTGCACTTTTGAACTGTCATCCTCGAGTTTCCTATTGGCCTTGATAAGTGCTAATATAGAGAGAAGAGAAACAGGGTGAGAGAGAGGCAGAAGAGAAAGTTGTTCCATCCTCTTTCCCAAATTTGACTACTGTGCAGGTTTGAACTCTCATCCTCGAGTTGCCTATTGGCCTTGATAAGTGCTAATATAGATAGAATATATATATATAACAAAATAGGTTGGAGTCGCTGAATAACTCAATCTCCTGTTATAGCGGTTCCATCCTCCTTCCCGAATTTGACTACTGTGCACATTTAAACTCTCATCCTCGAGTAGCCTATGGGCCTTGATAAGTGGTAATATATATAGTTTCTAAAAAATGTATATATATATATAACAAAATAGGTTGGTGTCGTTGAATAACTCATCCTCCCATTAAAGTTGTTCCATCCTCTTTCCCAAATTTGACTACTGTGCACTTTTGAACTGTCATCCTCGAGTTGCCTATTGGCCTTGATAAGTGGTAATATATATAGTTTCTTCAAAATGTATATATATAACAAAATAGGTTGGTGTCGTTGAATAACTCATCCTCCCATTAAAGTTGTTCCATCCTCTTTCCCAAATTTGACTACTGTGCACTTTTGAACTGTCATCCTCGAGTTGCCTATTGGCCTTGATAATGCTAATATAGGGAGAAGAGAAACAGGGTGAGAGAGAGAGAGAAGATAAAGAGTGTGAGAGAGAGGCAGAAGAGAAAGTTGTTCCATCCTCTTTCCCAAATTTGACAACTGTTCACGTTTGAACTCTCATCCTCGAGTTGCCTATTGGCCTTGATAAGTGCTAATATAGATAGAATATATATATATATAACAAAATAGGTTGGAGTCGCTGAATAACTCAATCTCCTGTTATAGCGGTTCCATCCTCCTTCCCGAATTTGACTACTGTGCACTTTTAAACTCTCATCCTCGATATTAGGATGGAACAACTTTCTCTTCTGCCTCTCTCTCACACTCTTTATCTTCTCTCTCTCTCTCTCACCCTGTTTCTCTTCTCTCTATATTAGCATTATCAAGGCTTGATCAGTGGTAATATATATAGTTTCTACAAAATGTATATATATATATAACAAAATAGGTTGGTGTCGTTGAATAACTCATCCTCCCGGATAAGTTGTTCCATCATCTTTCCCAAATTTGACTACTGTGCACTTTTGAACTGTCATCCTCGAGTTTTCTATTGGCCTTGATAAGTGCTAATATAGAGAGAAGAGAAAAAGGGTGAGAGAGGGAGAGAAAAGATAAAGAGGGTGAGAGAGAGGCAGAAGAGAAAGTTGTTCCATCCTCTTTCCCAAATTTGACTACTGTGCACGTTTGAACTCTCATCGTCGAGTTGATCCTCGAGTTGCCTATTGGCCTTGATAAGTGCTAATATAGAGAGAAGAGAAACAGGGTGATAGAGAGAGAGAGAGAGAAGATAAAGAGTGTGAGAGAGAGGCAGAAGAGAAAGTTGTTCCATCCTCTTTCCCAAATTTGACTACTGTGCACGTTTGAACTCTCATCCTCGAGTTGCCTATTGGCCTTGATAAGTGCTAATATAGAGAGAAGAGAAACAGGGCGAGAGAGAGAGAGAAGATAAAGAGTGTGAGAGAGAGGCAGAAGAGAAAGTTGTTCCAGTCTCTTTCCCAAATTTGACTACTGTGCACTTTGAACTCTCATCCTCGAGTTGCCTATTGGCCTTGATAAGTGCTAATATAGATAGAAGGGAAAGAGGGTGAGAGAGAGAGAAGATAAAGAGTGTGAGAGAGAGGCAGAAGAGAAAGTTTTTCAATCCTCTTTTCACAAATTTGACTACTGTGCACGTTTGAACTCTCATCGTCTAGTTGATCCTCGAGTTGCCTATCGGCCTTGATAAGTGCTAATATAGAGAGAAGAGAAACAGGGTGAGAGAGAGAGAAGATAAAGAGTGTGAGAGAGAGGCAGAAGAGAAAGTTGTTCCATCCTCTTTCTCAAATTTGACTACTGTGCACGTTTGAACTCTCATCGTCGAGTTGATCCTCGAGTTACCTATTGGCCTTGATAAGTGCTAATATAGAGAGAAAAGAAACAGGGTGAGAGAGAGAGAGAGAGAGAGAGAGAGAGAAGATAAAGAGTGTGAGAGAGAGGCAGAAGAGAAAGTTGTTCCATCCTCTTTCCGAAATTTGACTACTGTGCACGTTTGAACTCTCATCCTCGAGTTGCCTATTGGCCTAATATAGATAGAAGGGAAAGAGGGTGAGAGAGAGAGAAGATAAAGAGTGTGAGAGAGAGAAAGAAGAGAATGAGGGTGAGAGAGAGAGAGAAGAGAAAGAGGTGTAGAGAGAGAGAGAGAGAGAAGAGAGTGAGAGAGAGAGAAATATGGTGATAGAGAGAGAGTTAGGAAAGAGGTAGAGAGAGAGAGAAGAGGGTGAGAGAGAGAGAAGAGAAAGGGAGTGAGAGAGAGAGAGAGAAGAGAAAGTCGGCGAGAGAGAGAGAGAAAGAGGGAGAGAGAGAGAGAGAGTGAGAGAAGAGGGTAAATGTGCATCTTTTGTTTATAGTAGGTAATGCTTGGGAAAACTGTGCACTTGGCTTCCCCCCCCTTCCCCCGACACAAGCGGTTCTAATAAAATGTGCATCTATAGGAGATAATGCCTGGGAAACTGTGCACTGTTTTTGCCGGTTTTGAAGCTGCCTCTTCCCCCCCCCCAGTTTAACAGTGGTATGACGTCAAGAGAAAGAGGGTGAGAGAGAGGGAAGAGTAAGTGGGTGAGAGAGAGAGAGAGAGAAAAAAGAGAAAGATGGTGTTGGTTTTGAAGCGGCCTCCTCTCCTCCCCCCTTCCAGTTTTAGAGGTATGAGGCCACGTGGTAATATAGAAAATGGCTAATTATATTCTACCATAAATATTATGATATTTTTCTTATCGTCGAATATTTTTAAAGCTGAATTTTTTTATTCCTGTACATTTTTTCCTGACATTTTTCGTTAAAACTCTTGTATAAATACTATTTTTAACCAGTTAATCACGATGGAAACATTTTCATGAAGTTTAATAATATATATAACGAAGGAGAAGAGAAATTGCAAAAGTATCGGTGAAAAAAGTTGTTATTTACAATTGTTCGCCATTAGTGGATGTTGACGTCACATCACGTGACATGAAACTTTAGAACCTGATAAGCAAGAAAATTCTGTATACATATGTGTAAACAGAATTTTCTTAGATATTGCTGTCCAGATTGCATTCAACTGTGTGCAAAAACGTGTATGTGTGTGTATACATATTTGTATGTATATGTATATGCAGGGATATACATGTATATGGGTATGCGGGTATACTTACTACCTCAGGGAGATTGAACGCCTCTGCCTTGCATAGTTTCAGGTCACCCTTGGGCAAGGTGTAGTACCTATTAGCCTCCCTCTCAAGTTCTGGAGGGTTACTATATTGTGAGAACTAGGGATATATATATACATATGCATGTTTGCTTGTGTATGTGTGTGTATATGTCCAGCTGCCGGAGAGGTAAAAACTCTGTGATAATAAAACATGCACACTATGCCACTGCTCGGTCATCTCACTATTTCAGTTTGTCACTGTGCAACCAGTGGTAGGATGCGAGAGGGTACAATATGTGTAGCACAAGCATGTTGTGTCGCGATCGTTTTGTGCAGATATCTTTCGAAGAAAAAAAAAAAGTAAAAGTCCTATGGCGATAAGTGAGTGGTGACGTGCACAGGCTTAGTGGGCTGGAAGTGCATAGCTGCAAATCTGCACATAGGCGGCCACTGATTTATCTAACATCGTCGACTAAATCGCTTACAGGGTGTAAGCAACTTCGGTGGATGATCTGGCAGCTGAGCAGCCTTTCGTAGGGATACACTGCTCACTCATGAATTTAGGAAGGGTCTAGAAAAGGTGACCTATAAATTGGCTACCCTTTTATTAGCTGGTCGGCTTCCTGCGGTCGGCGGCTGCTCTATATTTGCAGGAGAAACAAGATAAAGTTGAAGAAAAAAAATAAACAAGGAAAATCAAAATTTTATCGGGAGAGGAATAACCTAACTGTTGCTACATGGAATGTGAGAACTTTGCTAGATGTCCTGGATAGTGAAAGACCTGAGCATCATTGCAACATTGTCTGAAACACGATTGAGTGGTGAGGATCAATTGGTGGAAGTGGGCTCAGGATACACCTTTTTTTGAAAAGGAAAACCATCGGGGCTGAGGCGAGAAGGTGGAATTAACTTTGTTGTGCGTTCTAATTTGGTGACGAAGACTGAACAGCCAATCTGTGTAAGTGACAGAATTATGATGCTGATGCGCTTCCCTCTTGCACACCGTAGGTATATGACGATTTTATCTGTGTATACCCCTACCATGCGTCATGATGAAGACACCATCACAGCGTTTTACCGAGATCTCAGTTGTACCATTTCCTCTATTCCTTTATCTGAGAAGATCTTACTCTTGGGTGATCTAAATGCAAGGGTTGGCAAGGATCATCACACCTGGGACTCACTTGGCCGGTTTGGTGTAGTTAGGGTCAACAGTAATAATCTGCATCTTCTCCATCTATGCACTCAGTTTGACCTTGCTATCTGTAACACTTTCTTCAGCCACAAATTGGTCCATAGGTTTACCTGGACCCATCCTTGTTCAAAACAAGGTCACTTGATTGATTACATTATTTCTAGGAAGGCAGATTTGCGGAACGTCTGTAGTGTGCGTGTTATGCGTGGAACTGAATGCGGCACAGATCACTTTTTGGTACGCAGGAAGTTGAAAATCTGTATAAGGAGGAAGTGTAGGTTGGTTGGTGTTAAGATTCCCAGGGGAGTTGATGTGTCCAGGCTGGACGATCCAAGTGTACGTGAAAAGCTTCGATCCGTAGTTAATTCTGCTGATTTTGATGGGTCGTGGGCGCATTTTAAAAATACAATCTATGAAATAAGTGTAGATGTTCTTGGCTTCCGCAAATCTAAACATCAGGATTGGTTTGATGATAATGATTCTGAAATTACTCAACTCTTAAGTGCTAAAAATGACTTGCACCATAAGATGTTGTCTGCCTCTCATGGAGGTCGAGAGTCCCTCCAACAGTCAGTTAAAGCAAACTAGGGTATTCTCCAAAAGCGACTCCGCCAAATGAAGAATCAGTGTTGGGCTAAACTCGCCAACCAAATCCAGACGGCGTTTGATTGTAAAGACCCCAAACGCATGTACCATTTGCTTAAAAAAGCTTTTGGTGCTCAACCACTATCTACATCTCCCCTACTCTCAAGTGATGGAATTGCCCTTTTAAAGGATCCTAACAAGATTCTCCTTCGTTGGACTGAGCATTATTCTGATCTCTTTGACAACCCCTCTAATTTTGATGAGGACGTCATCAATGAATTTTTATCACAACAGAAGCTTATTCATGAAATGTCTGTGTTCCCATCTGAGAATGAAATTAGAGATGCAATCAAGGAAGTGAACGTTGGGAGGGCTCCAGGGCTTGATGGTATTCCTGTGGAAGTCCTCTTACATCAGGGTGATAAACTTGTTCATGGAATTCTTCATCTTATCACTGATGTCTGGAAGGGTGTTCCCGTCCATCAGGATTGGGTTGATGCAATTCTTATATCACTGTACAAGGAAAAGGGGCCCAGGACCGACTGTGGAAGTTATCGTGGGATAAGTTTGTTGGTAGTAGTTGGCAAAGTATTTTGCAGAGTTCTACTCAATAGATTGTTAAAGTATATTTGTCCATCCGTCATTCCAGAAAGTCAAAGTGGCTTTCGTCTGAGCAGAGGAACCACGGACATAATCTTCTCTGTTCGACAGTTGCAGGAGAAATGTACTGAACACCGTGTTCTGCTTAATCAGGTTTTTGTTGATTTGACTAAGGCTTTTGATACAGTGAACAGAAGTGCCTATGAATAATTCTGGGGAAGTTGGGATGCCCACCTCAATTTCTATGATTACTCAGGGAGCTCCACACTAATATGAAGGCTCGCCTCAACTTCAACGGATGCCTATCGGAACCCATCTCGGTTGACAATGGTGTGAAGCAGGGTGATATCCTAGCACCTACACTTTTTTCAATTTATTTTGCAACTATGTTATCGTATGCCTTTAGGGAATGTTCTCTAGGTGTTTATTTGCATTTCAGAACCACAGGTAGGGTCTTTGATCTTCGTCATTTTCATGCTTCTACAAAACCTTTCAGCACCTGGTTCGTGAATTGCTTTATGTGGATGACGCCGATCTTGTGGCCCATGGTGAGAGGGATATGCAGGGTATCATGGATCTGTTTTCGGGGGTCTGTGCGTCTTTTGGGCTTACTATTAGTCTTAAGAAGACTAAGGTCATGTTCACACCTCCACCCAGTAGTTTGTATGTGGAACCAAATATTTTTGTTAACAACCAGAGACTTGCTGTGGTTGACACATTTGTGTATTTGGGTAGTACTCTCGCCAGAGATGGAACCCTGGATACTGAGGTCAACTATAGGATACAGCGTGCCACTGAGGCTTTTGGTGGCTTAGAGAAGTGAGTATGGTCTGACAGGGGTATAACTATTCATACAAAGATCAGTGTCTATCAATCTTGTATTTTACCATCCCTGCTTTACGCTTCTGAGGCCTGGACAACTTATGGTAGACACATAAAAGTCATGGAGAGAGTGCACAAAAATTCCTGAGACACATTCTGGGCATCAGGTGGAGCACTTTTATACCAGATATGGATGTTCTCATGCGAACTGCATACCTTGTATTGAGAAGTTGATTATACGCAACCAGATGAGGTGGGCTGGACATCTGATAATGATGGATGACGATAGATTGCCAAAGCACCTGTTCTATGGTGAAATTACACAAGGAAAGCGTCCACAACATAAACCAAGGAAACACTTTAAGGATAACATCAAAGATAATCTTAAAGCTCTTGGTATTGGGGTACGACCTTCTTGGAATAGATTCCAAGAAGTAGTAGTTCCCCGTCGACCACCAACACCTTCACAGCCACCGGGGGGGGCCACTGGCAATGCTTAAGTAGACCTCGCTCACCCCACTACACATCAGCAAACCTCTGCCAACGGTTAGTACCGGGACCTTCCGCTCCTTCAACGCGGTGCAACATCCCTTGCGTATCAGGGTTTGGGTGCACCCTTTCACCCTGACATGGTACCGGTGCAGCGCCTCAGCCGGCGTGGTAGAGGGCGAGACATCATCCTTAGGGGTGACGTTGTACCAGTATAGCGCTTCAGGCACTGTACACCCCTTCCTAGCTGCAATGGTCTTGATGGCCCGGTGGTTCTGTTCCACGATCCCATTCCCGTTAGACACATGGGCGCACCGAAATCGTAGTTGTACACCTCAGCCATCTGTGAACAGCTTGAACTGCCCGCTAGCAAAAGCGGTGCCGTTGTTGGTCAGTATTTCGGAAGGAGGGCCACGCTCAAGTTCCCGGACAACGGCAGCCGCATCCTGTCAGCGAAGTGGCCGCCACAACGCAAACCTAGACAGTCCACAGTCAATCATCGTCAAAAAATCCCCGTTGTTGTGGTGGATCACGTCCACTGCGAAGTAGAGAGTGGTGGCAACAAGGGGAGGATGCAGCAATATTGGATTTGCGAAGAGCTTACTTGCAGACACGCGTGGAAAAATCGCTGTGGCCGTACCAGATGGTCAAGATTAAAGGGACACGTTATTGGTTGACGAGGCTAGGGTTCGGCCTGAACGTGGCCCCAAACATCATGACGGCAATCATGCAGGCGATCCGCCGTCAGGACGAAGCCGTGCAACAAGCGATATCGTCATATATCAATGACATCTACGTGAACGAGAGCCTCATGCCTGCACAGAAGGTTAAAGAACACTTCGAAAGCTTCGGGCTAACGTGCAAGGAGCCAGAGCGACTGCGAGATGGAACGAAGGTGCTTGGCCTGCGCGTGAGCGGCAGCGCAGAGGGACTCCCCTGGGGAAGAGGTGGTGACATCCCGGAAGTTCCAACTAGTGTCACACGTCGGTGCGTCTTCTCCATCTGTGGGAAACTGGTGGGCCACTTCCCCGTGTGTGGGTGGCTCCGGGTGGCGGTGGTGGCCATAAAGCGACGAGGACTTCCATGTCAACCGGGTGGGACTATGAGCTGCGCGACCCCGCCCTGCGGAAAATGCTAGAGGAGACTTTGGCCAGAGTCTCTGAGGACGATCCGGTGTGAGGGAAATGGTGCGTCGACGGGAGCGAGTTTACGGTTTGGGTGGCCGCCAGCTCGCTCGCCCTCGGTGTTGCTTTGGTGATCAACGGATCCATCGTGGAAGATGCCTACTGGCTTCGGCCAGAAAATGACGCCAGGCACATCAACCTGGCTGAACCCAATGCCACAGTGAAGGGGGTCAACCTGGCACTACACTGGCAGGCCAGAGTCCTGCACATCGTTACAGACTCCACATGTGTGTATCGGTGTACGACCGATGCCTTGAGTGGAAAGGCACGATTGGCGATGAAGGCATCAGGCGAAATGCTCATATGGAGGCGGCTTGCTACCCTAACCGAAACCATCGAGGAGTACAACCTGGTTGTGGATGTGATGCTAGTACTGTCCTGTCAGAATCGCGTGGATCGGCTGACCAGAGTGCCGCGCCGTTGGCTGGATCTGCCGAAAGAAATGGAAGAACCGGCACCTGTGAACTGCGCCGTGGTGAGGCGTCGATTCAAACCAGACCATGTTGTTGACGTCCATTGCCAGAGTGGGCACCCCGGTGTAAACCGAACTCTCAACTTTGCTAGACTGGTCGACCCCTGTGTGTCAAGGAAGGAGGTAGAATCAGTGGTGAGGAGTTGTGAAACCTGCAAGTCAATCGATCCGGCACCTGCCCGGTGGAAGAAGGGAAAACTAAGCGTAAAGAACAATTGGGACTGGCTCGCGGTGGACGTGACCCACCACAACGGCGGGGATTTTTTGACGATGATTGACTGTGGACCATCTAGGTTTGTGTTTTGGTGGCCACTTCGCCGACAGGATGCGGCCGCCGTTGTCCGGGAACTGGAAAGTGTCTTCCTTGAGCGTGGCCCTCCTTCCGAAATACTAACCGACAACGGCACCGCTTTTGCTAGTGGGCAGTTCAAGCAGTTCACAGACGGCTGGGGTGTATGACTACGATTTTGGTGTGCCCATGTGCCTAGCGGGAACGGGATCGTGGAACGGAACCACCGGGCCATCAAGACCATTGCAGCTAGGAAGGGGTGTACAGTGCCTGAAGCGCTATACTGGTACAACGTCACCCCTAAGGATGATGTCTCGTCCTCTACCGCGCCGGCTGAGGCGCTGCACCGGTACAATGTCAGGGTGGAAGGGTTAGAGGCCAGCTCTCTACCCGAGCCAGAGGCAACACGAGATAGTATCAAAGTGGGAGACGTCGTCTGGGTTAAGAACCCCCACGGCAAATGCACCACGTGCTATGGAACCGGGCATGTTACCGAGTTGATCAGCCCGCAAGCCGTGCAAATTGATGGGATGCCCCGACACGTCAGGGACCTGCGATCGGCATCACAGGCGCAGCCGCCGCTCGGTGACGAAAGTGAAACGAGTTCCACGACCAGTGAACCATCATTCTGGTATACACCGGCTTCATCGTGTGTGTGTGTGCTTTATCATCGCTGCGAAGCTAGGATAAGAAACGAATTCCAAGATGGCGCCGACAGCGTTTTGTAATGGTATGATCTCGGAAACTCTCGCAAAATCTCGTGCATATATGCAAATCAGTTGGTTTTCGACAACTATAAATTCAGGTCGTTTTGGAAGGCAAGGCGGGAGGAAAGAACGGCCGGTTGTTAATTGTGTATGCTGGATCGTGTTAGTGGCGTGTCACCGTGTCTGTGTGTGTACTGATCGAACCGCTTTCCTGTCCCTTGCACATTGGACTTTGAATTGGTTTACATTGGACTTGCACTTTGGACTTTGAATTGGTTTACATTGGACTTGCACTTTGGACTTTGAATTGGTTTACATTGGACTTGCACATTGGACTTTGAATTGGTTTACATTGGACTTGCACGTTAGACTTTGAATTTGTTTACATTGGACTTCAACTGCCGAAGTTGAAGTCCAATGTAAACCAATTCAAAGTCCAATATGCAAGTCCAATGTAAACCAATTCAAAGTCCAATGTGCAAGTCCAATGTAAACCAATTCAAAGTCCAATGTGCAAGGGACAGGAAAGCGGTTCGATCAGTACACACACAGACACGGTGACACACCACCAACATGATCTTGGAATTCTTTTCTTATCCTAGCTTTGCAGCGATGACAAAGCACACACGCACACCTAGGGAGTTTGAACGGCATGCCCTCATTTTCACAGCTTTTGCCACAGTGTTCAGTTGGGAAAGTGCTTCCAATGATTGTAAACAGTGGCGCTCCTTGGTCTATCATGGCTGTGATAGTTTTGAGAAGAAAAAATATGAGCATGCAAAAATGAAGCGTGATATCCGGAAGAAAAATCTGTCAGATATATCAGATCTGTCGGAGTATTTTATGCAGAACCACACCTGTGATTTATCCAGTAAAATGACTTTATCCGGAGCTGGCCTAGCTAGCCACAAGCGTTCACATGGAGATCAATCTTTCTTTGATGTGGAAAACATTGCAGGGTACAAATGTTCTGTTTGCTCTGTGGTCTGTAAATCGAGTGGAGGCCTGAAGTGTCATATGAGCGTCCACAGTAGAGCAGCACCAGTTGGCATCCCTCAATCTCAGCTTAAGTGTGACCTTTGCAACAGACTGTGTAAGAGCTGGGCTGGTCTGAAGAGCCACCTTCGTTCCCACAGAAAATAGGAATTGATGCATCTTGATCACATCTTCACATGTAAGTATGTATGTGTGTAAAAAATATTTCAAAAATACATGGAAATGAATGAGTAATCAACAATAAAGCAAGGGAAAGATGGTCTTCTTCTGTGACAATTACCATGTATATCTACATATACATATATATACATACATAATTTATAAAGATAACTCGGTTTGTTTCTTTTTATTTCTCTCTCTTTCTCTCTCTCACTCTCTCTCATATATATATATATATATATATATATACACATATAAATACATTGTAGACGATGAAACACATATCAGTGGATAATTATATTTTTAAACAATATGCCGCTCCCCTTTTGGGGGTACCAAATTGGTAAAAGGGAAATTTATTCTCAAATCGCATTTTGGTAAAAAGGCACTTATGTATAAATAATTGAATTCATTCAAAAAGTATCACAAACAAAAAAAAATAAATAACATCTACATAAAAAAGCATGATATCCAGCAGTCGTGCTAGATAGGCCAGTGATAAGGGTTTAGTCTTCTTTCCATTTTGATTTGTAATCTCGCTAAATTCAGCCACTCTGTTGAGTCGTCGACGACGAAACACATGTAAATCGAAAATTCTACAAACATTATTCGTTATGTAACAATAATGTTTGTCTAACTAAACTATCCTCCATTGAACACTCATTACACTCGGGTTTTATTGGATTTACATCTAAGAAACCAATCTATACAACAATTACATATATATATAAACACACACACACACACATACATATATATAATAGGACAACAAGAGTATGAAATGAAGACACAAAACTACATATAGGTAGATATAGAATGGATCATTTATTGAATAATAGAATACAGGCAAAATTTGGGGGATAGAAAGGACTCTTTATGCCAGAGCATTTCGAAGCCTAATGCTTCTCATCAGAAGAGTAGAGAAGGTGCTAGGTAACATGGGGAAGATGCGGCGTCTAGCATAAGGTTCATTAGGGATGAAAAAGATTAAGAGGAATTATAGAATGTTTGGGGAAGCTTTATTGAATTTTGAATAAATAAAGAGAAGCTTATTATATATAGTATGATATATAAGAATATATATGGTCTTTTAGTACTGAGATTAAGGGGTATATGTATTATGGTTAAATAGGGGTTGTATTGTTGCTGCGTGGTAATTCATTCTAACGGTTTGTGGGGTGTCTATTTTCTATGGAGTGGTTTGGGCTGTCAGGTTATTAGTTGTCGTATTAGGCAGGAGTTCTGTTACTGTACATGAATATATGACGTCTGAGTGTACACAGTCATTCTCCAGTGGGCAGCTAATTGGGTCGTTACAATTGCAGTTTGGTTGGGCTAGACTAGGGTTGCCATTAAATATTTTCTGCGCTGATTCTATTTTCTTATTATTAGTGCTTATAATAGTTTGTGCTACATAAGCCATAGTTGAGAAGGATAATTTAACCTGACAGCCCAAACCAGTTACACCGGAAGAATTCACATAACCCAATAAGCAATAGTACACAATCTGAACAACTGACCACACAGCAGATAGGTATAAGCTCCACAGAACCTGAACATAAAAACTCAGGCCACCCCCAGATAAATGAAGAACCTCTAGATACACCATGCACAAGCCCTATAATACATACCTACATAGGATTATCCTCCTTCCCGATAAAGGCCAGAATTGCAAACCATTTACAATCATTCTCAAAGGAGAACCCTAAAACAAAAACTACCCTATCTAACCTAGTTAGAAATCTAAAACAAAGCAAAATAGACTTTACATTAAAATAGAAAATACTAAGAAAATCCAAGTCATACAGCCCAGGATCTAAATACTGCCTCCTATGTAACGCAGAGGCGACCGAGATTATAACAGCACCTAAAAATTTAAACATCCTCAACTCGAAACAAGAGATAATTTGCAGTTGCAGGCACAAGAGAAAGTTCAGATACGTAAATGCAATTAACCCCACTGAAAATGCACCACCAGACAGGAACTAGCTTATTGTGCTTCCTCACCATCCATAAAATGCAACATTATCCATCTTAACCGTTTCCCCTTGTATAGGACTATTGGACACACCCCAAACTAAATTTGTTTTTTTAACCACCCATAAACTCTCGCGATCTGGAAAAATCGCCATAAAAAACTTCAACTCTTTAATATAAAATATTAGCACACCCTCTGAACACACAACCATTACATAACTTTAAATAAATTTCCAACCTAGAATAGCCTGCATCTTGGCAATACCTAATTAACAATATATCTGCCTTAATCATAAGCCCATAAACAACTTTGCCTAACAAACCCTATCCCCGTAAATATGTACACTTAATACCACCTGTTAAATTACAACCAAACCACCATGTAACGAGAATATAACCTGAACAATATAAAATCCAGGCCCAATGAAAATATAGCTTAGAAACCACCTCACAGGGCTAAAGACTTAAAACCTAAATTTAGAACTATCTAACCACCACCCACTGGCGAGCCCCCCCCCTCTAATAAGAAATTATTTAAAAATCAGCACATTTGGTCTCCACTATTACATTTACACTAAGCCCTTCACCCAGTAGTATTTACATTAAAACTTTTAAATATACCGAAAATATAACCTAAGAAAAGCTCCCCCGATTCAACCCAACCCACCCCCATCACCCATACAGACATATCCCCATCCCTATCCTACCCCCTCCGACTACCAGCCAACCGTTCCATCTAGATGCTACTTTTACTGATAATATAACTTAGATTTGAACACAGTTGAACCAGTCCAGCTACGGGTAATTTCCATCACAAGAGTCTCCGTTGAAAAAATACAGTTTTTTGGCAGCCAAATTTGGAGGAATAAAAATTCACCAGACCAAAACATCTACGAAAGACCACCCCAATAAATTATTTGGAGAAATATGGAAATTTAAAGGACTGCTATAAACTATACTTCTTATATCTCTTGGAGATTAGAACTACTACATTAAGTAGTTATGGTGATTCGATGGACTTGTCCTTCGTGTTCATAAACGAGAAAGTATGTATTCAAATTTCTAGGCCTGGCCTATCTATATAAACATAAATTTGATGGCCTTTATAATCGAACTTCAAGAAATTTCAAGTTTTAGGGTGGACTCTTGAAACTACCGTTTCTAGTGAAGCAATCCTTTAATTTAATTTAAACCCAAGGGCCTTTTGTTCACCGAACTCTTACGCTTTCCCGGCATATTCTAGTATATGTGAGTGTGTATTTTATATATATATATATATATATATATATATATATATATATATATATATATATATATATATATATATATATATATATTCTCTATTTTACTTTATTTTATACGAGTCCACTTACCCCTCACTCCTCAACCCTATTTCCTGCTACTCTACCCCCCTCCCCCCACTTGTCTGTATTCCTTTCTTTTACGCACTCCTAATAATCAGTATTAACAGTATTTACATTATTATTATTGGTAATAGTGGTGGTGATGGTGGAGGTAGTGGTAGAAGTATTGTTACTACTGCCTTTATTATTACCATTATTATATATGCATTGTTTTTAACGCTATTACTATTGTTATTATTATTATTGTTTTTATCATCATTATTATCATAATCATCATTATAATTGATATCATTATTATCATCCCCGTTATTACCCCCTATCATTGCTACTATAACCGCTACCATTATCTCCATTTTCACTGTTATTAACAGTAATTTTGAATTTAATTTTATCACGATTATTGATAACATTATATTTAATGTTTAATTTTAATGTTTACTTTTAATTTTGCCTTTATTTTTATTTTATTTATATTATTTTATATTTTAAATTAAAAAAAATTATTTATTTATTTTTTTAATATTCAATTTTACTTCTAATTTATTTTCAGCTTTATTATTACTACTATTATTATAATTGTCATTACTATTATCTTTCGTACTATTATTTGGTATATTTTTACCACTCTCATAAGTAGCAATGATTTCCTTACTCCCCCACTTTGACATCAATATGTATACTTAACCTTTTGCATCAAGTTATACGCACTCATAGTCATTGCCACTCTAATCTCCGACCGCCCCCTTATGATCATACTCCCTATATCATAACAGTAGAAACTTATAAATATATTGCCGCATATTACCTTTCAGGTTTACAACCCTGCATAATCCCCCTCCCCAAATTATAAGCGATTTTATGGCCACCATTTGCCGTTTAGGTGGCACTAATCAAGATTAATCAAAATTACCCACTCCATAGAAAATAGACACCCCACAAACCGTTAGAATAAATTACCACGCAGCAACAATACACCCCCTATTTAGCCATAATATATATACCCCTTAATCTCAATACTATGTTAAAGACCATATATATTCTTATATATCATACTATATTTCTTCTCCTTATTTATTTAGAATTCAATAAAGCTTTCCCCAACACTCTATAATTCCTCTTAATCTTTTTCATCCCTAACGAACCTTATGCTAGACGCCGCATCTTCCCCATGCTATCTAGCACCTTCTCTACTCTTCTGATGAGAAGCATTAGGCTCCAAAATGCCCTGGCATAAAGAGTCCCTCCTATCCCCCAAATTTTGCCTGTATTCCATTATTCAATAAATGATCCATTCTATATCTACCAATATATAGTTTTGTGTCTTCATTTCATACTCTTGTTGTCCTATTGTATAAGCTCCAATAATTATTGTTGAGCTTGGCATTATCCGGATAAGTCTTCTTTTGTGGAATTGATCTTTATCTTTTCCTTTTACATTAAGCTATATATATATATATATATATATATATATATATAAAAAGTTTAAAAAAGATGACGTCTGCAGTCTCTACCAACTTTTCTCTATGGTAGTTAAGAAAGCCTATTATATAGAAAGGCATTACCGTACATATTCACACTTTATAATATATACATATGCATATAAAGATATGAATGGTACATAAATCAGGTTCTCAAAAATAGTATAGCATCTAAATAAGATACGGCTATTTAACTATATATATATATATATATATATATATATATATATATATATATATATATATATATATATTTAAATATGTATGAATAAAAAATCAATACAAAAAATACATAAATGTTTATATCTTTTCTGTATTTATTTCCTGTGTGTTGACGTGTAGGAATACAAAAAGTCTTTTGAAAAAAAACAAGAATGTTTCCTTCAAAAGCACATCATTTTTGACCGATCCTTCGATCTTCCTCAGTGTGAATGATAGAAAACATGAGTGAGCGGGCAGAGTTAGCAGCGGGGGCGGGGAGCACAGGTATAGCCATTAAGGTAAAGATCTATTTGAATATGACCCTTCCAGCATTTTCGACTTGGAATGGTCAGCAACTTGTGTGGCCTCTATTCAAAAGTAAGTCTTTCCATGCACCCCACGAACACACTCGTATATGTGAACATACTACCACAAATGTATTAATTTATTTTTATTTCGGACTATTAGTCTCATCTTTATTAGTTGTTGTTTTTCATCTTTTATTGGATTGTTTATTCGCAACGTTTCGGCCAACTAATTCCTCTGGCCTTCGTCAGGTGGTAACCGCGACGGATAGGAACTTCGAATCTCCTAACTGCATTCTCAGCCATTACTGCCATCCGTAGTTGTTGGCGTCTCACCACATTTTTGGCCAATTAACCTCTGGCACTCTTTGGGTGAGATTGAAACCGCTATCTTCAGACAATGTTCATCTGGAACCGTAGAGATTCAACATCTCTATCAACTGCGCCACGGGCCCCGAAGGGCGATCAAGGTTGGATTCTTTGATCTTATAAATCCACGTTTATTTATTATCTGATCTTCCATAGTCGGGTCCGTACCGATTAGTATATATATATTATTCCTTAATTGGAATTCATTTTTGAGATGAGCATTATATGTTAATTTTTATTTTTTATTTCGGACTATTAGTCTCATCTTTATTAGCTTCTTCATGTACACATACATACACAGGATACGCGCACCCACGTTTATGGACGTGTTCACATATACAGCTGGAGATTGATGAGCAGATGTAGATAATAAGCTAAGTGGGTGCGAATTAGAATGTCTTTTCCAAGAGCTTGGACATATATTTATTGTGGGTCTAGGTTGTCTGGATTGTCTGCACATATGCACCCACCTACACACACACTTAGTTTTGAATAGAGGCCACACAAGTTGCTGACCATTCCAAGTCAAAAATGCTGGAAGGGTCATATTCAAATAGATCTTTACCTGTATGTATGTATGTATGTATGTATGTATGAGTATATATGTGCATATAGGAGTATGCATGGGTGTGAGAGAAGAAAGAAAAAGAACAATCTGAATGCTTTAATAAATTTTAATATGTTTGAACAAGAATAGAAAAATTTAAGTAAATGATCAAAATAATATTCTTCGTTTATTTAGTTATTTTACTTCATTTTATTTATTTTTTCCAACATTATATGCTATACCTGTGCCCCTCCCCCCCGTTGCTAACTCTGCCTGCTCACTCATGTTTTCTATCATTCACACTGAGGAAGATCGAAGGATCGGTCAAAAATGATGTGCTTTTGAAGGAAACATTCTTGTTTTTTTTCAAAAGACTTTTTGTATTCCTACACGTCAACACACAGGAAATAAATACAGAAAAGATATAAACATTTATGTATTCATACATATTTAAATATATTAAAAGGGAATACACATGGATACAACATGCAATTCGAACCATACCTTGACGGCGAAGAACTCCACGCTAGAAGGAAGCTTAAGGATGACCTGAGGAAAATGGTACACACTTGGTCAGATATCATTTATTTAACAACATGCAAAAAATTAGACATCATACCAACAGGTCTTAGGATTAACAACCACTTCCAGTGCGTGTTTAGCACAAACCACACACTCAGAGCACAGCAAATATATGACGCTGCCTCCTGCAAATTACGAAATCTTGCTATAAAAACGTCTTATGCGAAACAAAGAACACTCTCAAAACGATGTGACAAAAACAAATCTCAACTCCGTGGTTTACTTACTAACGATACATTTATGAAAACCTCTCGGGCTTTAGACACAATATACTCCACACACCTCTACCAATGCCTTCGACGTAAACAACAAAAACTAAACACATTAATCAGAAAAGACCAAATTCTGAAAAACATCTACAATCAACAAAACCCGTACAACCTTAGTAGAATGCTTAAACGTAACAATACACATCTAGTCACTAAAAGAACGCAGCACATCAACCTTGCCAACCTCTCAGACCACCGACTCTCGGAAACTGAAACGTCACTATTAAGCAAAGGACTTTCATTCTGCCCATCAAAAAGCCTTAATCCAGTTGATCTATGCTACGACATGGAAGACTATACCAGAAGAATAAAGCTGAACGAATACTTCCATAATAACAATCATCTGGCAACCACCAACTCTGTCTCATTCAAACAGGAAAGGACTTTAAAAAACATACATTGGACCCCCCCCCCCAGTGGACGCAACCTAAAAATAGACACACACAACATCGCAGTCACAGACATCTAGACAAGTTCATCATAGAAAACCTTCACAAAAACACCAATTATAATGTAGCAAAGGACGAACAACGAGCAATACAATCATTACGAAACAATCACCTCATAACCATAAAACCAACAGACAAGGGTGGAGCAATCACCATCATGAATACTAACGATTATATAACAGAAATAGACACACAACTAGCAAACAAGGAATTCTACAAATTACTCCCCACTGACCCCACTCTCGCATTCAAATCTGAACTTAGCAACCTAATTAGCAATCTAGACCATAACACTAGAACCACGATCGAGAAATTAGTGCCAGACCATCCAACCCAGCTGCCTTCTACACTATCCCCAAACTCCATAAACTCCCCAAAATAGTTAGTGACACACTCACACACCTCTCACTCGGTAACACAGTAAACACTGAGGTACCGATTAACGAAGCCTCAGAAACATACTGCATAGCTAAGGCCCTCAGAATAGTACCACCTGGCTGATCGTTTCGGGTATTGGAACCCTCACAGAATACATCTTGGGTTATATAGACAACATTCTCAACCCACTGTTGTCAAACATCCCCAGTTACCTTAAGGACACCACACACTATCTACAAATTTTAAATAGGATAGGGACCATACCAAACAATGCAATTCTTGTGATTATGGATGTGTCCTCACTCTATTCCAACATCCCACATGAGGAAGGAATATCTGCATGCAAGAACTTCTTACACACTCAAAATCTACAAGACACTAACATCAACGACATATGCAACATTATACAATTTATCTTAACACACAACTATGACCTTCACCTTCACCGAGGTGCACGATTTATATGATCTTCACCGAGATGCGCGACTTGACACACAAAAAAAACGCCTCTTAATCACCTGCTAACGCACGCGTCACTGTAATGTCCAATGACAACAACAACAACAACAACCTTCTCACTCGACCTGCCTTTTATACCACTATCTCAATCCCTTCTCTTGCGCATGCGCCTGTAGATTCCTGACAACCTCGAGACTTCTGCTTATAAAAACCCAAGTTTTGTTGTCGCGCATGCCTATACAAGGCACAAACATGTGGGCGTTTGTTGTGTTGGTAAGTACTACACTCCCCCCTGATCTGATGAACACATAGAGTGCACTCCGGGGGTGGCCTCTTAGTTCGTTGGCTTCTGCGAAGGGTGGTATTTACACTCTCGGATTCAGGTTCTGGTTCTGGTTCTGGTTCTGGGTGTGGTTCTGATTCTGGTTCTGATCCTGCCTGATCAGACGAACTACAACTACCACTCTCTTGCTCGGTGACCTCATTTATCAGCAGCTCATCATCTGATGATTCATCGTTCTCTGTAGTTGTGGGATGTACTTCACTAGCTGGGCGAAGATCGCGCACATGGCGTGGGATTCCATCAACAAGGACCGACTGCTGGCTGACCACTCCAGATATTCGTCCTCACTTGAACTTGGTGGTGCACTGGTTTCCAGGGGTTCTAACCCAAACTGGATCCCCTATCTTGTATTTGTTATGACTCTCCTCGTCAATTGGTTGGACAGTGTCAATGCCCTTTATCCTAACACAGTATTTGTGTATGGCATTGGCCGGTGCTGTTGTCAGTGTCTTCCCATCCTTTGGTGTGATGTTATACCAATGCATTGCTTTCTGGCAGCAATTCTCTTGATGCTGCGACGGCTCCTCTCAGCAATGCCATTCCCTGATGGCACATGAGCACATCGCAGTCGTAGTCGGACACCCCACTCATTCAACAACTGCCGAACTTGGTGGCTACAAAAAGCAGCATCGTTGTCCGTCAATATTTCTTCCGGCGCACCTCGCTCAGAAAAGATAGATGACAGTTGGCGGACAACATTCGCTGAGTCCTGCCTGGTCATTTGCCGCCACACCGCAAAACGAGTGGGTCCACAGTCGATAAGGGTTAGAAAGGGCTTACCACTGTAATGGGTAATATCCATCGCTAATCGTTGCCACACATGCTCAACTTCCAATCGCCCCTTCTGCCATTGCTCAGGTGCAGGATCGATAGACTGGCATGCCTCACAGTGCTTGATGATCTGCCTGACATCCGCCCTTGTCACTGCCGGGTCCACACGCCTCGCAAAATACAAACTTCTTTTGATACCTAGATGTCCACTCTGCACATGAATTCTTTGTATTTGGCATGAGCTAATCACGCCAACTGCGCAAGATCGAGCAGCGAGCTCCACACCTGTCTTCACAGCTTCATACCATTTGTGAGGCACACGGGTTAGTTGGTCTGCACGATTACAATGTGATGCCACGAGTGTTACATTCACCGACAGGTCATACTCTGATACCAGACTCTTCAGGGTGTTTAGCCTCTGCCGGATTAACATCTCACTGGCTGCCTTAGTGCTGACTCTTGTTCGTCCCGAAAGAGTGTCGGACACCCAGTGGTAGACGCAGAGAGAATCCGTGTACAAGTGTAACTTCTTTGACTGCCATTGTAGTGCCAGATTTAAACCCTTCACAACAGCATCCAGTTCCACCAGGTTGATGTGTTGAGCATCATTCACGGGTCGCAGCCAGCATGCGTCTTCAATTACATTTCCACGTTGCTCCAATAACACTCCCAATGCCAAAGAACTAGCGTCAACCCACACATTCACAGTGTCCCTATCGACACACCATTC
The DNA here is from genome assembly GCF_053919585.1 of Euprymna scolopes. Classification (NCBI taxonomy): domain Eukaryota; kingdom Metazoa; phylum Mollusca; class Cephalopoda; order Sepiida; family Sepiolidae; genus Euprymna; species Euprymna scolopes. The sequence continues at coordinate 90,548,758 of NC_136508.1, read as the reverse complement.
TCCACGGGCAGGGTCCTCCTTGTTAACTCTCTCTAGGGTTTCTGTCGTCATCAGAGTTAGAAGAGCATCATCAGATACATCATCCCAACCTGTAGTTACTAAACTTGCCCTGCGTTTGATGACGCCCACAGCTGCTCGGAGCCAGCCACACGCTGGTAAGTGACCAATAAGTTTCCCACACAAGGAAAAAATAGTCCGTCGCGTAATAACATCAGGAATGTTTGGAATCTCACTGCCACGCCTCCATCGTAAGGTACCGTCTTTCCCGCAAACATCCAATCCTAATACCCGTGCTCCATCCCTCAGACGTTCGGGATCCTTGCACTCCAACCCGAATTGAGCTAACTTTTCTCTGACGTGCGACGCAGATTGTACGTCTTCATTGACGTACACATCATCAATATAAGCCGATGTTGCGTCCTCAGTGGTCTTTTCCTGGGACAACACTGCATTTACGATGGTCTTCATGATTTGCGGTGCCACATTCAGCCCAAAGCCAAGCCGAGTAAGGCAGTATCTCTGACCCCGGAACCACACTGTCTGGAACGGCACAATGTCTCATCCACTCGCACCTGCAAATAAGCCTTCCGCAAGTCTACTATAGACACATTGGAGCCCTTCTGGCGCCATTCTCTCAGCTTGCTGGCGCACACGTCAGCATCGGCAGTGTACGTCTCAATGTATCTATTGAGTTCACGATAGTCCAGCACCGGACGAACTTTTGATTTGTTACGCTGGACTACCGCCATTAAGGGAATCAGACCCTTGGGTGGTCCCAGCTTGTTGAGGTAGGGGATCAACCATCCATCCTGGATCCATGCCTCAAGTTCCTTCTCGTATTCATTACGGACCTCGTTGGGTATCGAGTACTCTGCAATGCTATTCTTGAGTTCGGTTGGCGCCCTTCCTTCTGTCCACTTCCACGATGCAGTCCATGCTTTTTGGTGAGGGTCGTAGTCCACCTTAAAATCAGGCCGATCAATGTGAACTGCAGCACACACTGGGGTTTCCAAAAATCGCACATTCCCATCTCTTCCGATAACCACTCCCCCCAGTGCCTTAATAGCATCATATCCCAACAGTACATCGAATCCCAGCAAATCCCCTCGCATCACCAGCACATTAATGTCTGTGGCCACACCAGAATCTGTGTGGACTTTGACAGTTCCGGCTCCACAGCAAGTTTGCGTATTGCCACCTATTGTGGTTACTTTGATGTTCTGCTTTGTCCAGTTTCGACACAACTTGGCACTCATGATGGTGTGTGAGCACCCGGAGTCGAGAAGAGCTGAACAAGGCACTTGGTCCACGTACACATTTATTGTCGGTTGCGCCTCAATTAAATCTTGTCCGGGGAACAGGGCGGCGCTGACGTCCTGCCCCCTGATGCATTTCCCGCACAATTTTGGGATAAATGTCCATAACTACCACATTGGAAACAGCGCGAGCGCCCCCGCCCCTTGTTAGTACAATTTCTTGCGATATGGCCTCGCTGGCCACAGCAGAAACATCTCCCATTGGTCGTGGGTCTCAAACTGGGACTCTTTTCAGCATTAGTCTTGGCTGCCTGCGCCATCATTGCAACCGGTTCCCTCAGGTCCTCCTCATCTCTGATAATGGCTCGAGCGCGTTCTAACAAATGTTCCATGGGCATTACAGATACGCTGGTGGAAGCCCTCAACAGTTGCTTAACATGGGTGGGAAGGCCAGCCACAAACGCATACGCCAGTGTTTGCTTGACACTCCATTGCCAAATAGAACTGCAAGTTTCTTCAGCTCCGCGAAGAAGACGTCCACGGTTTCTCCTGGCATGAGCTTCCTAGTGGCAAATGTTTCGTAGGCCGTACAGGGATCCATGGCAAATGCCTTGTATAAAGCATTTTTTATGCAGGTAACATCAGCCTTCTCCACGGCACTAAGTTGCTGATATACACTTAGGGCGCCTCCAGCCAATCTCAGGGGAATCACGGTATGCACCCCCTTTACTTCACAGAGGTTGCAGGTCAGCTCAACCCTTTCGACCCAGTTGACAACAGAAGTGGATCCGTCGAATTCGGGTATCAGTTTTAAATTAAACTTTGCCCCAGCTATAGTTGTCCAGGAAAAGAGACAAAATGAAATCGCCGAAATAGCTTATGACCTTCACCTTCACCGAGGTGCACGATTTATATGATCTTCACCGAGGTGCGCGACTTGGCACACAAAAAAAACAGCCTCTTAATCACCTGCTAACGCACGCGTCACTGTAACGTCCAATGACAACAACAACAACAACCTTCTCACTCGACCTGCCTTTTATACCACTATCTCAATCCCTTCTCTTGCGCATGTGCCTGTAGATTCCTGACAACCTCGAGACTTCCGCTTATAAAAACCCAAGTTTTGTTGTCGCGCATGCCTATACAAGGCACAAACACGTGGGCGTTTGTTGTGTTGGTAAGTACTACAACAACAACTTCACATTCAACAACCAACACTACCTGCAAATTAAAGGCATAGCCATGGGAACCAAAATGGCTCCCAGTTATGCCAACATGTACATGCACAGAAATACATTCACACTTACCACTTAAAACCACTACACTACTATAGGTATATAGATGACATCTTTCTCATTTGGACGCATGGTGAAGAGGCATTGATAGACTTCTATCAACATATAAACAGTTGTTATAGCAGCATAAAATTCACGACAGAACACTCCACCACACACATCCCATTTTTAGACGTTTTAGTAAATATCACAAACAATCACATCACCTCATCACTCTACACCAAACCCACCAATGGCCACGGTTACCTTAATTTTAATAGTTGCCACCCTATCACATATAAACGTAACATATCATCTCCAAAAATACCAATGGTATTTGATTACAACACTAACACAGACAAACTCCAAAAACCCCTTAAACAAGTATTCAAACAACTGCAGCATGACCCAACCCTCAACACCATATACAACACGCTTCCACTCAGTGCAAGAAGACAGCCCCCAAATCTAAGGTCACTTCTATCATCCACAAAAATACACAACACTTCCGCACCACTAGGAAACAAATTATGCAACAAACCCAGGTGCAAAGTGTGCAAACACATAAATACTAGCGACACATTTACACTCCCAGGCACAAAAACTCAATTTAAACTCCCTCTGCTTCACTTGCGATAGTCCCAATGTAGTTTACATAATATATTGCACTAAATGCACAAAGGGTAATTACGTGGGGGAAACAGGCCGAGAGTTCCACTTACGTTTCAACAACCACAAACAAACAATTAGGGACAAATGCACACAGCACACAATAGTAATGCACTACACCCTCCCATAACACAGCATAGACAATATGCAATGTGTACTTACAGCCTCCAACTTTCGGACACAGAGAAAAAGAAGGCAACATGAAAAGAAACTCATTCTGAAACTTAACACCCACATCTTCGGTCTCAATAAAAATTTGGGACCGCTAAATGAGTACTCTTTTTATAAAAAATAGAAGCCTACCAAAGACATTTCCCCACGGGGCACTGGGCAGAGTGAGTATGCACAGTGAAAGAACGGTTTAGCATTTCTCAGTAGAAGGTAGTTTTTGTTTACGTAAGGTCTTATACATACATATATATATATATGATGAAAATAATGGAAATAGTATTCCGACAAAATAGAGAAATAAAAAGAAACAAACCGTATTATGTGTTCATCAATGTTTCGTCTTTATTTCGAGACTTCCTCTGGATGAATGAGATTAAGAAACAAAAAATACCAGTACAAAATATTTGAAAATGTTTCACGTGCACAGTGTGATGCAGTTCTATTTCAGAAAAACGGAAAAAGACGTTGGAAATTCAAAAAGGAGGGGGGGGGTTGGCACTGTTAAAGAGAGGGAAATATTAGTGACGTCATATAGTCGTTAATGTAATTTTAAAAATATGAACACAGTTAATATTCTTACTGGAAAAAAAGATACATCTGTTGAAATTCAAATATAGGTTTGTAACAGAAATGAAATGAGTGTTTTTTATGTAATTTATTGATTGAGATTATGTGTTAATTATTTGATTGAGATTATGTGTTAATTATTTGAATGGTGTGAGAAGGTTAACCTGTGTCTACAGTTAAATAATGTTCTTTTAATAAAAGTTTACTTATTAATGGCGCTATGTTATAGAAACCTGCACAGTGTTTAATTGTGCTTGAAATTGCGATAAGCGCAGATTCAAGAAGTCTCCGGCGCGGTTTATTTGAAATAAATTTAAATACTTTTGCTTGTTTAAATTCAAAGTTGTGATTATGCTGCAATGAATGAGAAAATAATGCACTTCAAGAATTGCTATTTTTTATATCTCTTTTATGTTCACTGAGCCTTTTTTTCCAATTTACGCTGAGTTTCACCAACGTATTTATGATGGCAATTATGGAAAGGAATAGTGTATATACCTCCATTGGAAACTGGTTTGTTATGGAGATGTTTCGTAGTTTTTAATATATGTCTTATGGTTAGTGATGTGGTTTGTACGATAGGAATTTCTAGTTTGTTTAGTGTGTTACACATTATTGTATTATTAGTGTGTGTAGGTAAAAGAAGATGTCTGTTTATGAGAGAAAGGTCTGGTGTGTATGATTTTTTATTATTATTTATTCTGGAAAATATTTGTGTGGCTTTCCTCTTAGCATTCAATATGAAATATGTCAGATATTGCAAGGTTTTCAAAATGTTTGTGAGATATTTGAATTCTTCGTCCAGATATTCAGGACTGCAAATTCTGAAAGCGCGTAAGAAATCAATTATCATCCCTGTTTTTATTTTATTATTATGGTGTGAGTAGAAATGTATGCAATCGTTTTTGTGTGTAGTTTTGCGGTGAACTTTGAAGGATAGTTTACTATTGGATTTTATAATAAGTATGTCTAGAAAAGGTAATGAGTTATTGTTTTCTGTTTCATAGGTAAACTTTATGGAAGGTTCGACTGAGTCTAATTTGTCTCTAATGATATTTATGCGCATATTTTCAGGAAGAAAAATTAAAATGTTATCAATGTATCTGAAATACTCTGTGTTTGGAGGTAATCTGAATTTGAAAGGACCAGATTCTAGGAATTCTAAGAAAAGGCAAGCTAATACTCCACTAAGAAGGTTACCCATAGGAAGACCAAAATTTTATTTATAGAAATTGTTATTGAAGTGAAAATAAGTCATGTTAGTTATAAGTCTAATGATTTTTATAAGAGTGTCGGGAGGAAAAGGTAAGCTAATGTTAGATTTTTTAAAATGTTTAAGGAGTAAATTCACGCATTTTTTAATGGGGACATTAGTATATAATGATGTTATATCTAAGCTGTGTATAGTTTTGTTTTGAACATTAATGTTTTTTATTTTGTTCAGTAAATCTCCGGAGTTCTTTATGTGGGAGGTGCTGATAGTGCCCAGTAGTGGAGTCAAAACGTTGGATATGGCACGTGCAATTTTGTGTGTTGCACTATCGATGCCGGATATTATAGGGCGCATAGGGATATCTGGTTTGTGAGTTTTGGGGATGCCATATAGTGACGGAACATTGGGGTGGTATTCAATGTATGACATCCAAGTTTTATCGTTTTTTATAAGTTTTTTATAAGATTGGTTGAAATTCTCAATACTTCGATTTACTGTCTTTAAATCAGTTTTGGTGTAAGCGTCGTTGTCTGCCAACAATGTGGAAACTTTTTCCAGGTATTCATCTTTTTCAATTAATACTATACCACCGCCTTCATCAGCTGGTGATATAATCAAGTTCTTGTTATTCGCTAGGTGTTTCAAAGAATCTAGCTATCTCTTAGGAAGTACAGTTTCATATGGATGAGTAACTGCAACAGAAATAACACACTGTATGAAACCTTTTTGAAAATCCGTATCTTCATGTTTGTAATTCTTCAAAATTGCGTCGGTGGTAATATTTGAATGTATGCCAGTTGCGAATTTTAGTCCGAAACTAAGGGCTTCAATTTCGGTGTCTGAGAGTACTTTGGTAGAAAGATTTTGTATTAGATCCGGGCGTCCTATAGCTCTCCATTTGCTGTCGGAAATTAATTTTGTAAGTTTATTATCCAGTTTGTGACAATGGCGGGTGCTGAATCTTTGAACTGATTTGTTTATATTTAAGAAAAAATTGTGTGTCATGGTGTAGTTCTGTAGTAGGTCGTTAGCTAATGTTTATATATATATATATATATATACACACATGAGTGTACATGTATATATAGATATATATTTGTATACATATACATATGTATAAATATAAATATAAATATATATATTTGTACACATATATATATATATATATATATATATATATATATATATATATATATATATATATACTCCTTTAAATTCGTTTTTCTTTTGTGTGCATAAATATTCATATTAAAAACCCTCTTTTCTATTTATTTAAAAAGAAAATACAATTTTGTTATATATGGGTTGTAGAATTGCATTCACTAGCAAAAGACCTAGCTAATTTGCATATTCTTTTAAACATTCATTTTACTTAATTCCCTATGAGTTGCTTCGGTTTTTGTAGCAGAATTAGCAGTAACCAAAATGAGAAATAGAGAGCTTACCTTTGATACGTCTGTTTTGGGCTGAGCGGAAGAGAAAGTTCTAAAATGGCGTCCATGGGCTTTTATTAGCGTTTACCCAATGTAATTATCGTTGAATCACGTCTGCTCTCGCGCGATTATGCAAATACGCTGTTCCCGGCCGCTATAAAGGCAGGACACTGGAAAGGAAAGTGAGCGTTCTGCAGATTGTGTGTAGGTGATTCTGGCGAGTGGATTGTGCTTGTTACGACCCACGTATCTGCGAGAAGCGAGTTTTTGTTCCGTCTGTTTTTAGTTGTATTTTTTTTTGTTTGTTTTGCCTACTACATTTTTGTTTCAAGCTATTTCGGCCTGGCTATGGCGAAGGTGCGGATAAGCAGCGATATTATCAAGCCATTCTCTGGCGAGGGAGACGTTGTAGCGTGGCTGAAAAAAGTGAGACTTGTCGCACAACTTCAGCAGGTGGATGATGTAGCAAGCCTGCTACCTTTATATCTGGAAGGTGATGCACTGGCCCTCTACATGGAAATGGAGGAGGACGATCTAAGAGAAATAGACCAGATTGAGGCCCGATTAAAGGAGGCATTTACCGACGACGCGTTTGCAGCATACAGAAAAATAACTATGGTTAGATGGGCTGGCGAACGTGTGGATGTTTACGCCAACAAAATCAGGCAGTTGGTTGGATTTGCCGGATTCACAGGAGATGGCTTAGAGAGACTCACAAAATTGACTTTCGTCACTGGGTTCCCTGATGCTATCTCAATTGCTCTTCAACAGGTGCCGAACATCAAAGTCCTGACCATGGGGGAACTAATGTCGAGAGCAAGAATTTTGACGACGACTGGGGAACACAATCAGGACGTGGTTGCGGCCACACGCTCACCCAACAACTACAGGGCCCAGAATATTCCTGTTAGTGTGACCTGTTTCAAGTGCAATACGAAAGGCCACTTTGCAAAGGACTGTCGAAAACGTGGAACATGCTGTTACCGTTACGGTGAGAGTGGACACTGAGCTCGGAATTGCTCGGGAAACAAGCACGGGGAGGACGCATAAGCACCAGTCTCCTTCCCCACCAAGATGCGAGCACGACGCTCCCGGTGATAAGCATCCATGTTGATGGGACGCGATGTTTGGCGCTATTGATACAGGATGCTCTAGGACTATTTTACATGCAGACCAGTGTCGGTCTTGGAGAAAAATGAACATAAATGTCAAAACGATTGGTGGAATGTCCCATGCGTGCTGCGGTGTTGGAGCGGTCTCTGTGTCCACTGACGAAGGTGTGCCTGCCAGAATCGATGTGTTGGTGGTGTGTGGCAAACCGCTGGGGTTTGACTTACTTCTAGGGATCGGCGCCATAAAAGCTCTGGGCGGTGTCGTTGTCAACCCTTAAAGAATCAGTGCGGCTGGGCGACAGGAAAAATATTAAATGCGCAGCCATTTCTATTAATGAACCGGATTTCACCGCCACCTTTGATCATCAAAACCGAACGTGGACCGCATCGTGGAAGTGGTCTAAGGACCACCCCCCTGAAAGACTACACAATCGAGTGTCAGAATACCCAGTGCCGGGAGAAATCCGTTAAGAATACACGCAGGAGCTCCGCACCTGGATAGATAATGGTTGGCTCATGCCGTACCGAGAGAATAAATTGGGACCTCCCAAAGGCCTAATTCCCCTGATGGCTGTGATGCAGCAGAACAAAGCCAAAGTGCACCCGGTAATGGACTACTGGGAGCTAAATCATTACGTAGACGCGTTTACGGCCAACGTAGATGTTTGTGCGGCTAAGCTGTGCAAATGGAGACAAAAAGGTGCTAACATGTCTCTACTGGACCTCAGGAGAGCATACCTACAAGTCCAGGTCCATGAGACACTGTGGCCATACCAGACTGTGGAAATCGATGGGAAAAAATATTGCCTGACCCGTCTGGGGTTCGGTTTGAATGTGGCTCCCCTGATCATGAGAGCAATTGTCAGCAAAGTATTGTCTCAGGAAGAAGTTGTAAGCTGTGCAGCATCTGCTTACATCGATAACATTTTTGTCAACGAGGACGTGGTGCCCGCAACCCATGTAAGAGAACACCTAGTGCAGTTCGGGTTGGAGTGCAAGAACCCGGAGCGGTTGAAGGACGGTGCACGGGTGCTGGGATTGGCGGTCTGGATGGAACACAGTGAACTACGGTGGAAGCAAGGAAATGCAATTCCAGAGGCTCCCAGTATTGTTACGTGACGAACAATCTTTTCCCTGTGTGGTCGACTTGTCGGGCACTTTCCGGTGTGTGGTTGGCTTCGTGTGGCTTGTGGAATACTTAGAAGGAGAGTAAGTTCGGTAATGAAGGGCTGGGATGATGAAGCAAGGGACGCTGTACTGCATCATATGATGTTCGAAACCTTGGAATCTGTGCAGCAGAATGATCCAGTCCGGGGAAATTGGTGTGTGGATGGCAAAGAGCTGAATGTATGGGTCGATGCTAGCTCCCTAGCAATTGGTGCAGCCTTGGAGATGCGTGAAACTGTGTTGGAGGATGCATGTTGGCTGCGACCTGAAGGTGACTCTCAACATATCAACTTAGCTGAGCTGGATGCCGTATTGAAAGGTATCAATTTGGCTCTACAGTGGCAGAGCAAAGTGCTACACATAAAGACAGATTCTGTCTGCGTATACCATTGGGTCTCGGACACGCTAACTGGAACGGCGCGAGTGCGCACCAAAGCAGCAAGCGAGATGCTTATTAGGAGGTGACTAAGCACTCTAAAGGAGCTTGTGAAAGAGTACGGGCTGACAGTGGACGTGACGCTGGTTCCATCAGCACGAAACATTGCTGACCGTTTGACACGAGTACCACAGACGTGGTTTGAGGCAATGAAAAAGAAAAACGGGCTTGACCCGGTGATAGGCGCGGTTCACACAGACGAGCTGGATGAGAGTCAAATCATGGCTATTCACAAAGGTAGTGGACATCCGGGGGTGCGATACACTACCTACTTCTTCAGGAGAAGTTGCCAACCACGACAAAAGCAACCGTTAAAACGGTCATACGGAAATGTGAGGAATGTCAGTCCATTGACCCAGCGCCAGTCATGTGGGAAAAGGGAAAGCTGGAAGTTAACGAGAATTGGCAAAGAATTGGAATGGATATCACGCATTATGGCACCTTCCATTTTTTAACTCTAACAGACTGTGGTCCATCGCGTTTCTCCATTTGGAGGAAATTGGCAAGGCAGGACTCAGCAAGCGTGATCCATCAGTTGGAAACAGTGTTCCTCGAGCGTGGCTCACCGCATGAAATCCTTTTAGACAATGACACGGCTTTCTGCAGCAACGCATTCCAAGCATTTGCACATAAATGGGGAGTTCACTTGCGATTCCGTTGTGCTTACGCTCCAGCCAGGAATGGCATAGCGGAGCGATGTCACCGTACAGTGAAACGAATAGCGGCTAGAATGCGCTGTCCCATACAGGAAGCTGTCTGCTGGTATAACATCACACCAAGAGACGACACATCTCCCTTCACTGCGCCTGCCAACAGGATTTATTGATATGAAATTTGAGTAAAGGAGACCAATCTCGCAACTGCGTCCGCAGATCCTAAGGACAGCTCTTACCAGGTTGGAGATCGCGTGTGGGTCAAAAGACCGCAAAATCGATGTACCACGAGGTTCAGCAAGGGTGAGGTGACCAAGGTAATCACCCCTCAATCGATTTTGGTGGACGGTGTGCCTCGCCACGTGAAAGATCTGCGCCCTCGCCATTATGTTTTTTCATCGGAGGAAGAAGAAGACAGTACAATGTCTTCTGAACGAGCAGAGAGTATAATGCAGGATGATGGAGAGCCATATAATACACATACTGAAGAAGCGGAAGAGGGACCACCCGTCTTGCCTTTACGAAGGAGTAACCGACAAAGATGGATACTGCCTCCCTGTCCCTGCCCTGATTGTGAAACACCGCCTATGGAACAGACTGGCGGCAATAACGGTGGTAATGAGGAAGATGACAAGGAGGAAGTGCTGCCTCCGCTTCTTCGAAGAAGCACCCGGCAAAGAAGACTGCCTCCATGCCCCGTTTGTGATCATGAGATCAGGGGGGAGTGTAGCAGAATTAGCAGTAACCAAAATGAGAAATAGAGAGCTTACCTTGGATACATCTGTTTTGGGCTGAGCGGAAGAGAAAGTTCTAAAATGGCGTCCATGGGCTTTTATTAGCGTTTACCCAATGTAATTATCGTTGAATCACGTCTGCTCTCGCGTGATTATGCAAATACGTCGTTCCCGGCCGCTATAAAGGCAGGACACTGGAAAGGAAAGCGAGCGTTCTGCAGATTGTGTGCAGGTGATTCTGGCGAGTGGATTGTGCTTGTTACAGCCCACGTGTCTGCGAGAAGCAAGTTTTTGTTCCGTCTGTTTTTAGTTGTATTTTTTTTTGTTTGTTTTGCCTACTACATTTTTATTTCAGTTTTCTAATGAGATAATCATCTTTAGTTAATTATTCATGCAGATACTCTACATGATTTATACTTGCATAATATTTGTGTAAAAAGTTTATAGTGAACACAAAATTGTTTCCATATATATTTATGTATTTTCTATCTATCTATACTCCTATAAATTCGTATTTTTGTGTGTGTGTGTGTATTGATTGATATTTATATTAAAACCCCCTTTCTATTTATTTAAAAAGAAAATACAATGTTCATATATATGGGTTGTGGAATTGCATTCACTAGCAAAAGATCTCGCCTATTTGCATATTCTTTTAAACATTCATTTTAATCAATTCGCTATTAGTTTATTCGGTTTTCTTATGGGATGATCATTTTTCGTTAACTATTACGTGTAATTATATTAATGCAGATATTCTACACGATTTATAATTGCATAATATTTGCGTAAAAAGTTTATAGTAAATATAAAAAATGTTTCCATATATATTTATGTACACGTATATATTTTTGTTTAACAAATTTTGCCTATCTAACTCCTCCTAGAGTTTTTGGTCTAATGACAGGAAACTTCATATATAAGGTATTTGAATGCATGCGAACCTTTATATTTGTGTTTTACTCGGGAAAAATCGGTGTGTGAAAATTAAAAAAAAAATAAATTTGCCAGGTGAAGGTCGAACGCTGGCATTACGAATGCATAATGTAGTAGCTATTGGTTCATGTTTTAATTTTTAGCCTTGCATTAAAAATGAGTTCATAGCCCAGTCATTGACGACAGAGCCAAAAATAAATCAATGTATATCAAATAAGGATGAACGTTCTGGTTTCAATTTTCGGTGGTGGCGCACAAGTCTTCTTTTTTTTTTTTTTTTAAACTTTTTCAATTATTACTATGTATTGCATCCGATCTATCTATCTATCTATAAAAGTGAAAGTGTCTGTGTACATTTCCCTATGCAACAGCTCTGTCAATTTTTAGTCTACAGACTCGAAATTTAATATACAGGAAACTGAGATTTGGGAAAATCTTTGTAATCAGTTTTCGGCCATAAATTTTGCTGTTAAGGGGTCAAAATTCAACGATTTGACCTTTGAGAACTCTACCAAACTCCTCCGACAATTTTGGGTATAAACACTTGAAATTTTAGATATAGGTTCCTTGGACATGTATCTAACTTAATAACTTGATTTGAGCCCAAAACAATAAATGTTAAGGGGTCATAATAAGGGTCAAAGTTTTATAAAAAAATTGACCGCTGCGGTCTCTACCATATTACTCAGACAATTTCTGGTCTAAACATTTGAAATTTGACATAAAGGGTAATCAGAGATAGGGCAAGTTTTTTAATCGGTTTGGGTTGAAAATTTTATTTACCAATATATAAATGTATGTATGTATGTTTGCATGTCTGCCTAAAACTTTCGGCAGAGGCGACGGATGTTCACAAGATCAGTATCGTTTTTAAGCTTGACCTTTCAGATGACAAATATCGAAAAATTGGCTAAAAACATTATTTTCTTCACCTTCAACTGGGCACTTTTCGCCGATATTGTTGAAAGTCATCCTCACTTTTCGATTGTCCAAGCTTAATTCAAACCTACATCATTTCCGGTTTGGCAGTGGTCGTAACAGCAAAGACGTCACGTTTTTTTCCCCATTCTTTTCCTCCTTCGCGGTACGGATTCGAGCCTGCCTTCCTACTACCACTTCTATTTTTTTTTTATTGCTCCAAACACCCGGGCAATGCTGGGCTGAAATGCTGGTATAAATATATAAATATATAAATATATATGTGAATCTTCTTCTGATGAGAAGGAGTGTATTCCTTCGAAACTCCGCGGATTAAGGACTATCCATTTATCTAGTGTTTCCTTTTCAGATTAAATATGTTTTTAACTCATTTCAAAGTGTTTTTTAACATATTTTATTAACTGTTTGCTCATAAATATACACACACACACATATATATATATATATATATATATATATATATATATATATATATATATATATATATAAAGAAGAGAAAGCACAGAATAGTTAACACAGCCTACAACCTCCCAATGTTAAAAATTGTTTTCTAAGTAGTAACATTATTTAGAAATTCATTCGTAACAATCTTAGGGCGTTGTTAAATATTTTATTCTCTCATTTTGCTTACCAATCGCCGACTATTTTCAATTCTATGAAAACTTTCAAGTAACATAATGTATACTTACAACGACCTGATACAATTTGGCTTTGTTTTAAGTCAAAATGAATCTTTTGCTGTCTTACAATTTTCATTCAATTACAAGGAAGACGTTTGAGAAAAAGTATACGCTGAAATTACCCGGTATTTTGAAAATGTACAAAATAATAACGAATCTCTAATCAAATATTTATTAATTTTAAAAGAATCAGAATCTAAAATGGGAATCGTATCAGAATCAAGAAAATTTTTGGAATTGACCCTTCACTAATAAATCTATTATATGTTTTACTCGAATACCTTGTCTTTTTCTTTTCCAGTCTTAAAAGGCCTGTTCAGAAAGGAAGGTTTCCTTCCCTGAGAAATACAAGCCTTTTTGTTATTAATTTATTTACAATCAATTATCCAGTAGGCGGCTCTTGTCATGGTTTCAACCAAATAAAAAAAACATTAATCAACAAAAAGAATCAAATTCACAGCATATACATCACAGCTGACATCCCTCCGGCATGTACATCGACACAAATAATTATCCCATCGAACACATCCATGACTTTATCAGCTTCAATTTGATATGGACAAGTAAACATAACCCCTCAGACAGATGGCTCTCGTTTTTTTTGTTTAGGCCTCTTGATTCCTTTGGGAACATTGGGCTACAACGATGCTCCTTCAATGAACCTGGTTCTGGCTGATCCTCTTCAGTTCAGCCCATGTCATTCCAGCAGCCCTGGGCAACCTCCATGCTTTTTTCCATGTCTGTCTCAGGCGGCTAATTTTACGCTTGCTTTGCGGTTTCCATTCAAGGGCCTGTTTGGTGATGTTGAATGCAGGCTTCTGCAAGGTATGGCCAATCCAGTTCCATTTTCGTTTTGTGATCCATTAGGGTTTCGGTTGGTTTTGCCCCACAGTTGTTCATTGGAGATAATCTCTGGTCATCTGATGTTTAGAATGTTTCTGAAACATCTGTTGGTGAATGTCTGGAGTTTGTGGGTGTTGGTCTTGGTCACTTTTCACGTTTCTGAGCCATAGTGTACAACCGACTTCACATTGGTGTTGAAAATTCGGATCTTATTTCGGAGTGAGAGGGCTGTTGTTCTTCAGATTGGTCTTAAGATGCTGAAGGCGTGTCTGACTTTGCTTATTTGGCGCTTGATGTCCTCATCTGTTCCTCCATCCCTGCTGACAACACTGCCCAGGTATAAAAACTTGTCAACTTCTCTAATGTTCTCTTGTTGCACTAAATCTTGCCTTCTGTTATTTACTCTCATGACCTCTGTCTTCCTAATGTTGATCTGGAGTCCAGTCTTTTCAGCTTCCTCTGCCACATGGCATAACTTCTCCTGCACATCTTGAAACCTGTGTGAAAGGAGAGTGATGTCATCTGCATAGTCCAGGTCCTCCATCTGTTTGGTAAAATTCCACTGGATACCTGTCCTCTGCCCCAGGGTGGATTGTTTCATGACCTAGTTGACCACCACCAGAAATATTATCGGTGAGAGCATGTAACCTTGACGGACACCGGTTTGTATGGTGAAGGGTTCCATCAGTTTCCCATCATGGATCACTTAACAGATGGCATCCTCATACATCTGTTGCATGATGGTGACAAACTTTGGAAGAAATCCATACTGATGCAACAGTCTCCAGATGACCTCTCTATCGATGCTGTCAAATGCCTTCTGGAATTTAACAAAAACTGCACATAAAGTGGTCTGCCACACCCGGCACTGCTCAATGATGATGCGCATGGTTGTGATGGGGTCCGTGCATGAGCGGTCCTGTCAGAAGCCAGCCTGTTCGTCTTGAGGGGTCTTGTCTAAGGCTATCTTCAGCCTCTCGAGAATGATTCTGCTCAGTATTTTGCCTGGTATGGATAGCAGCATGATTTCTCTCCATTTATTACGAGATGAGAGATCACCTTTTTTTGGCAGGTTTACAAGGTGTCCTCGTTTCCAATCCATTGGTACACGTTCTTGTTGTCAAGATCTTGATGAGAAGGGGGTGCAGCATCTCAGTTGAGGTCTGGATATCAGCCTTCAGTACTTCATGTGGTATTCTGTCAAGACCTGCTGACTTGCTTGACGAGGGATTTTATGGCCTTGATGATCTCTGCCTTGCTGAGAGGGTTGGTGTTGATGTCCAGGAGCTGGGTTGGTGGTGGGATGTCTGATGGGGTGGATGATGCTGGTCTGTTGAGCGTCTCCTTGAAATGCTCTGCCCATCTTGCTCTCTGCTCATCTTCTGTTGCAATGGCATTCCCATTCTGGTCTTTCACAGGGTGGCTTGGGTTGCTGTTTTTCCCGGAGAGTGTTCTGGTGATTTCATATAGTCTCAATGTTACATTGGTCTGCTGCAGTTTCTGCCTCTATGAACCTTCTCTTGTCTCTATGTGCATTGTGTTTCACTTCCTTGTTTGTCTCCTAGCATTGCACCTGTAGTTCTTGTTTCTCTACCAAATAATTGGTTAATAGTTTCTTTCAAGTTAGTTCTCTCTGTGATGAGTGCCCAGGTGTCTGTTGTCAGCCATTCTTTGTGCTTCTTCGTCTTCTTGCCCAGGACTGTTTTGCATGTTATCTTCCAGGTCTCTTGAAAACTACTCCACTACTCTTCAGTTGTCTTTTCCTGTAGATGATCAAGCACACTGAACTTGTTTTGTAGTTCTGTCCTGAATTCCTCTGCCTTTTCTTTTAAGTTGTGGACATTGAACTTGTGTGCTGGTCTTGCTTGGTCTTTGTAGGCCCTCAGCTTTGTTCTCACTACTGGCACAGCCAGGTGGTGGTCTGATGCCATGTCTGCACCTCGCTTTATCCTGACATCATGCAGGCTTTGTCTCCACTTTCGTCTGATTGTGACATGATCAATTTGGTTCTCTGTCTTTCCATTGGAGAAAACCCATGTGGTCTTGGGGGAAAATGTGGAAAAAGGGCTCCCCCAATGACCCGGTCGTTGAAAGTGCAGAATTCAGTGAACATCTCTCCATTCTCGTTCCATTCTCTAGTGCCATGTGTGCCCATGATAAGGTCCTTGTCCATGCCAACCTTGGCATTCAAATCCCCCATCAAAGTCTTCATGTCTCTCTTTGGTGTTCTGTCCACAATTGCCTGAATTTGCTACTAAAACTCATCATTGTCTTCAATATCCACTGCGTTAACAGGAGCGTAACACTGTATTATAGTGCTTTCTTGAAGATACAGGTTCCCAGGACAATAATGCCTGCGTTGCCTCGGGCGTCATCAGCAGCACTATACCCTACATGTGTGATTGGCCTTCTTCTTGTCCACTCGTCAGTCTTGTTCTTCCACTGCCATTCCATTGGGTTTCACACAGTCCTAAGATCTTAAGATTGTATCTGTGCATCTCACTACGCATGTCTTGCCTGTCTCATAAAGGGTTCTGATGTTCCAAGACCCTATTCTGGTCTTGGCCTTAGCTGTCAGATGGGTTGTCCATGCACTGGCTTACTGGAAACTTTCACCTGCTCGCGTCATGAACTCTACTAGAGATGACTTTTCCCAGACTAAGAAGTCCACAGATGATGCCGTTGTGGTTTCTGTAACTTTCTTTCCTTTACAGAATTGGGTTGTTGGCCCTATTCTAACCCCCAACCTGGAGGACCAATGAGTGCTCTTAGTTTGATCTCTACCTTTCAACCTGTCTGGCTTGGGTGATGCTACCAGGAGACGAATCTCCTGCCAGCATAGCTATCTGGGTCCTAGAGACACGCAAGCCCCCTAACCACACCAAGGTTGCACTCACAACAAATAATTATCCCATGGAACACTGTAAGAGTACGATTACCACTCGGGTACATTCACAACTTTATCAGCTTCATTTTGATACAGACAAGTAAACATAACCCCCAGATAGATGGCTCCCTACAGTACATTAAAACATGAAAACAAACATCAATCAAAAATGAAGAACAAAAATGACGATTAATGCTGAGAGTCACTTGTCTACTACGATGTCTGCTGGATAAGTATAAATACTGCAGGCTTTTTAACAAGCAGTCAGAAACGACTGGATCGCCTGGCGGTGAGGTTCGTCCTGTCAGTAGCTTAACCCACTGCAGCAACAGCAGTCATGCCACAACAGAACGGGTTAGACTACCTCCTCTCTCGACAGAAGCCTAACCCAGTAGCAGCAGCAGCCACCTGCTCACTTAATACTAGCACCTCAACATCGCAGCAGCCGCTGGCTAGCCATCGTCGACTCACACCAGACGACACATGCACCTACCTTTCTTCGCTGAAAAGCCATTGTCTATCTTTGTGAAATCGACTCCTCCTCCCCAGCACCTTCCTGCAACTTGAACGGCACCATTCTGCAGTTTCCAACACCCTTTCATAGCAAGCCTGCACCTTTCTGCAATTTCCAGCATCCGTGCATAGCAAGCCCGCATCTTCCTGCAGTTTCCAGCTACGACTATAAAGCGGCTTCAGTTCGAACACAAGCAATATTTCAACTCTCAACCTAACACCTTCGACTTCCTTTATTTATTTTTCAGAAAATAAACCTGGACGGATTTATATTCGTTCACGACTGTATCAAATGCGTTTGTCATCTCTTCTTGGTAATGTTGTTCGTCTCTTTCTTGTCTGTCTCATCTTTTAGTTGTAGGGTCGATTCCCACTGACTGTCAGCTCCACAACAAATCCCTATATTATATTTCAAGCGTTGACCGACGCTCACACTTGAACAAATATTGAAAACTATAACAACATCTGAAGACGTCCCAAGGATTATTCCCACCGTCATGCGATGTTTAACAAAATAAGAAAAAATTAAATTAAATAAAACGTGGATTTTCCTGATGAAGAATTTATTATAATTTGAAAGATTGAATTTGTTTTTATAAATAAATATATTCATTTATTTAAAAAAAAATGTCTGCACTTGTTTTAGTCTTAGTACTTAATTACTTAAAAAATTGCTAGGTTTATTTATGGTGTCTTTTACATATAAAAAAAAACACCCAATACTTTTGCTGATGAGACTTTGTTTAAAAAAAAAACTATATATTAAAATTATTGTCCGTGGCTTAATGTCTATCACAATAAAAACATCGTTTCCGAAATGATCGTACAAATTATTGACTTTGTTGTTATTCTTTCTTATGAAACAGATTTTTAATTTTTAATTCTAATGTGAATTTTAAATTATCAATCACATTACTAAATATTAAAGTAGCTCTAGGATATTTGCCTATCGAGCTTATTATATATCTGAATTACAACGAGCACTGTTCTTTTCTTGTATTAAATTAGTAATTTTACTATCACATTAAAATACACTCTGCTCTTTTGACTACTGTTCTAACCCCCTTTATATATATATATATATATATATATATATATATATATATATATATATATATATATATATATATATATATAGTTGGTAAAACTGGTAATTAGTAAAAACTTGAAGAGAGTGCTCAATACTATTGCAGAGCAAATATGTGTTTTATTTTTTTATTACCGTTTTATCTGTTTGGTTACATATGTTTCAGATGTTGGACCATGTTTACGATCCGACAGCTTCGTCAGGCCTCGCAGAAGTGGTTGTTAGTTATTGGGAAAAAGGTGTTTTTAAGAAAAGAAAGAAAGAAAGAAAAGGGCAGAGGCGGGGGTTGACATTATTTCAGTTTTGAAGGTTAAAGATACATTCGATTGTATTGTGTGTGTGGGGGTAGCAGATTCAGGTAGGCGTGAGTGGAGATATATGGATATAGGTAGAGGGAGGTGGAGAGAGGATGATAAAGAGAAAAGTGAGGGGATAAGGAGAGAGGGGGAGAAAGTTTCAATATTTTGGTTTTAGATTTTACTGGCTTTTGGTTTTTCAGCAAGGTATATTAAATAGATGGGAGAGGGAGAGAGAGGGGAAGAGAGGGAGAGCGAGAGGGAAAGAGAGGGAGAGAGAGAGAGAGAGAAGGAAAGGGTTAGTGTAGATGTCATTTTTTTTGACAAGTAGGGGTTTCGTTTAAATGTTCGTAGTCGTTACACGTCGGCTTGTCCATTGCCGTTTATAATAGTTTTTTTTTTATTACATAGGTTAATGCACGCGCACATTCGCATACATACATATACATACATAGGTACACTTCTAGGCATCCACATACAGACACATACGTACATGCATATATATATAAACAAAGTAAATGCAGCATACATGGGTTCATAAGTAGACATACACATATATATACACAACTCTTATACATATGTACACTCACAAAAATATATAGGCACATATACACACATATATGCATATATATATATATATACACACACGCCCACTTATATACATATATGTGGAGATAAGGTCTCCAGTAAGAAGTAGATGTACATACACACATACATACATCCATATGCATCTACTCTTACACACGTATATGCAATTACATAAATATAGATATTAATAAATGTTAATAAAAATATATAAGCATGTAGACATATATAGACACACATACACAATTATATATATATATATATATATATATATACACACACATATGTTCATATATATACAGACATGCCCATATTTATACTAAGTAAATAAGGTAACGACAAATAGACATTAATAGATAAATAAATAAAAATAATAATACAAAATAATATATATATACTAGAAAGAATATATATGATACTAGAAAATTGATTGGCTAACTAAAATCTCAATAGAAGGTGCGTATATAAAACCGAAAGACAGCCACAAAATTCGCGTATAAGCCTGAAGAGTCCTAGAGTGGATGAAATGTGGCATATTCAGTGTAGCTTAATCGCCATATATATTTTATAACTTACTATATATATATATATATATATATATATATATATATATATATATATATATATATTTGGCGAGATTATTTATCCCATGGATCGATCAGTAGAACTGCTGACTGTCAATGCGATGGTTCTAGGTTCAATCCTCGGCTTGGGAGAGATGCTAGTCTAGCGGCACTGATGAGTTGTGATACAACGAAACATGACTGTATGTCGATGACTACAAATATATATATATATATATAGTAAAGCTTAATACGGTTGGGATTAAATTTTCTATATATAAATACTGTTATTTATATTAGTTTGAAGTTTACCAGGTAAACACTATATCCTTTTGTTTTCATTAAATATATATGCATATATATATATATATATATATATATATATATATATATATATATATATATATATATTGAAATGTTCATTATTTTAAAAATGCTGCGAAGAGCATATTGATCCTGCTGAAAAAGCTAAAAGCAAAACAAAAAAAAATATTTTCAAATTAAGTTGGACGTCGATTGCGTCTTTTGTCAGTTGAACAGAATCATCTTATGTGAGTAAAGGATTTTTTTTATTACTTCAAAACTGCTGCGAAGAGCATATCGATCCTGGTGATGAAAAGTATTTGAATCTCCGCAAATGCCAACCTTACGTCACAGCTTGTGCGGAAATTATAACAGTATAGGATAAGCTCAACAGGTTATACCGTCGGATGAAAGAAACACTCACTTCAGACCTAAATCGTGGCAGAATGAGGAGATAGTCTATGGTAATCATGTAGGACCACTCATGATGGAAGACTGATGTAGAACCTGAACTGGCTAATGGGCCCTGGTAATGTGATGGGGAGTAGCATGACAGTTATGCACCTTGGCAGAAGAACTAAAGAATCAGTCAATGGCAAGGCACAAAAAACGCTGAGCAGAAGAATCATTAAAAGATCAACAGTCAGGTTAAACGTCTAATTGAGAAACTACTGCGATTCACCTGTAGACATAGCTCACACAGGTGATATTAACCGAGCTATCGAAAGATTCAATATGATTCTAAATCAAACCAAAATTCCATACCACATCGACTGCCACACAGGTAACCAAGGGTCGCTACTTAATGTGCCGGCACTGACCACAGCTATCGACAAGTTTACTACAGCACCAAAACCTAGGCTAGCAAAATGTAGACATACCATCAAAATATTCACCTTTAATGTACGGACACTTCAACCCACATCTCAAATATCAGAACTTGTTGTTTCATCCAAAGAACACGATATTGATATTGTGTGTATTCAAGAGCACCGTCTCTTCCACAATGGCATGGACATAAAGTACGATGAAATTGGTAACAGCTGGACACTAGTATCAGCGTCAGCATGGAAAAATTCAACAAATTGTACCATTGGAGGAGTAGTCTGCTTTGCCCTCGAGCATTGAAATCATTGAAAAGTGCTGAGAAGATAACACAAAGGATAATTCTTGTTACTTTCAGTGGTAATCCTGCTACTACTGTTATTTGTTGCTACAGCCCTACCAACGTCAGTGACAAGCAAGAGATCCGTAATTTCTACGATGAACTCTCAGCAATAGTGCGCTCAATCCCCAAACATAATTTATTGGTTATCAGGGTGACATGAATGCGCACATAGGACGGGAAAACAAGTTCTCTTTCCATGATAGAACAAACTGAAATGGAGAGTATCTATTAACTTTTCTCCTTGAAAACAACCTACAATGCATGAATACCCGTTTTCAGAAAAGACCCGGTAAGCTCTGTACCCATCAATCCCTAAATGGAGACAAGGCACAACTGGACTATCTTTTTATGAATAAGAAGTGGATCAATAGCTGTCATACCTGTGAAGCTTATAGCAGTTTCTATGGTGTGTCTGCTGATCATAGGATCATAACCTCAAAGTTGAAGTTAAGTCTACGAGCGAACAAAACTAAAAAATCATCTAGACATCCCTACAACTGGTCAACGTTGTCACATGACAATCAGATCAAACAGAGATTCATATTCAAACTGCGAAAAAGATTTGATGCTTTACAAGCACAAGAGCAGGAACCAATTGCTAATACCACCTATGAAAACTTTGGTAGATCGCACCAAGAAGCAGCAAAGAAGTGTATACCTCTGAAGCCCAAGGTAAAGCGAAAAGTACCGTGGGAAAATGACAAAATAATATTAAAACGAGAAAAGTTAAAAAACATAATCAAAAAGCAACATAAATACCCCACTCGACAGAATACAAAATTAAGGAAGTAGGCGCTTCAAAAGCTTAGTATGATGTACCTATCAGAACAACAGAAGTTTGTTCAAGAACAAATAGATCAAATCCAGAATGCAGCAGATAACAAACAATCCTATCTGGCTTGGCAAGTAATAAATGAGATATCTGGGTGCAAACGACCTGCCAAAGCTAAGTTAAAGGCAAACACTCCAAAAAATGCATGTTCGAAATGGAAAGCACATTTTGAAAAGCTACTCGGAAACAAACCAGAAGTGACAGACCAACCAATTCAGCCAATTGTTGTACAGGAACTCGGTATTGAGAAGCGTGATTTTACAATTGAGGAACTTCTAAATGTACTAAAGAAGACCAAGAATCGTAAAGCTGCAGGTTTAGATAACATACTTCCTGAAGTATTGAAGACATATGGTTCAATGACATCCTACTTAATTCATGCAATTCTGTATATAAACAAAAAAATATTCATATATGGAGGTGTAGGAAAACGCGTGACTTACCTAACTAGCACGTGTGCATAATTCAACGGGTCGGTCGTGAAACGAAATGAATGAAGAAGAAAGAAACAAAAACGGCTGCCTTATCTCTTTATATGCCTGCAATGTGACCACCCTATATGCAAATGAGATGCTCCTGGTTGGAGATAAAAGAGGATTGATTTTTTTTAGAGGGCACATTCATTTTGAAGCTGGATTTCGAAGAAATAAGCTGAATTAGCAGAAGTGCGTTTGGAGTTGAGAGAAGGTGCGTTACGTATACAGAAGTTTGGAAGTTGGAAGTTTGGACAACAGTGTCAAACTTACCCAGGAAATTATTGGTGTGAAGGGCAGAAGAAATAACACTCAAGTTATTGAATTATAGGAGGGAAGGATGCATACTTCCCTTCCCCAAGAAGGGTGACCTAAGCATACCAAGCAACTACAGAGGAATAACACTCACTCCAATTGCAGCAAAAATCTACAATGCCATGCTTCTCAACCGTATCCAACCAAAGATTGAAGAAGTGCTCAGGAAGAACCAGAATGGATTTAGAAAGAATCGCTCTACTACTAGTCAAATACTTACTGTTAGGAGACTGATTGAAGGAGTCAAAGCAAAAAACATTGAGGCAGTCATAATCTTTGTAGATTTCTCCAAAGCATTCGACTCCGTACATAGAGGAAAAATGGCCAGCATATTAAAAGCATATGGCATTCTAAATGAAGTCATTAATGCTATCATGATGCTATATGAGCACACTCGAGCAATGTTCAAGTCGCCAGATGGAGACACTGAATTTTTCGACATCCACACATGGGTCCTACAAGGAGATACTCTTGCCCTTTTTCTTTTCATTGTCTGTCTTGACTTTGTACTTCGCACCTCTGTTGATATACACAACACGCTAGGTTTCACCTTAAATTAATCCAGAAACAGACGCCATCAATCAGCACACATAACTGATGCAGATTACGCAGACGATATTGCTTTGTTCGCGAATAACACTGCTGATGCGCAAACACTGTTACGTAAGCTAGAAAAGTCTGCAAATTACATTGGTCTCCACATTAATGCGGATAAGACAAAGTTTATGACTTTCAATGTGAAAGGAGAGATCAGGGCTCTGGTTGGATCAACACTGAAAGAAGTCGCTGAGTTTACGTATCTGGGCAGCAACATAGCTTCCACAGAGATAGATATCAAAATTCGCATCTCAAAAGCATGGACTGCATTGGATGGGTTGTGTTCAGTATGGACTTCGGGACTAAGTAACAAACTGAAAAGGTAGTTCTTCAGGGCAGTGGTAGAGTCTATGCATGATGGTAGAGTCTATCTATGCTACGAACAGTATTAAATATATCTTGGAAAAATCATCTCACGAAGCAGCAACTTTATGGCAACCTACCTGCCATCTCTAATACTGTCAGAGAAAGACACCTACGATTTGCTGGTCATTGTTTGAGGAGCAAGCATGAATTGATGAGTCATGTATTGCTATGAACTCCACGACATGGATGCGCAAGCAAAGGATGACCTAGATTCACGTATATCCAGCAAATAGCACACGACGCCAACTGTGAACCTGAAGATCTGAGCCAGCTGATGGAAGACAGGAAACTCTGGAGAGGAAGAGTCACATTGGTCCGGGCAAAGAGCCCGTCATAATGATGATGATGATATATATATATATATATATATATATATATATATATATATATAATATAAAGCTGAATGTGTGTGTGTGTGGTCACGAATAGGCTCCTATATAGTTGACTATTTTAAAAAACTGATTACATATAATGCTAGAAGATGTATCGAGACACAGGAATGGGTATGTTTGATCTGGCAGAACAGTGGTTCATTAAAATTGTGGGGTCTGCGTTCGCGCCTGGTCCACAAAGTATGGAAATAAAAAATTAAAAAATTAAAAAAAAAACGTTTACAGATATTGATATAGATGTACATAAAAATACTTTGATAAGTATGTTTTAACTTAAATAGGGATGGTATAATAAAATTGTGGGGTCTGCGTTCGTGCCTGGCCTCCATAGAATGGAAATAGGCACAAACTTTAATAAAGACTTTTCATATCTATCTGCATAAGTATACTTTGATAATTATGTTTCAGTTTGAAGAAATATGGTATAATAAAATTATGGGGTGTTCGTTCGTTCCTGATCTCCATAGAATGTAAATATGTCACAAAGTTTAACAAGGTTTTTTAATATAGATCCACAGAATATTGTGATAAGTGCTTCAGTGTGAACAGGTATGGTATAATAAATTATTTTGATACCCCCGAATTCGAAGCTATCTCTTTACAACCCTCCCTTTTCATAACCTATCATACTTTAATAAATCAGAGTCCATTTTCTGTAGGCTGTTTTTGAACGCAATCAACGACGGGTATTTTGCTAGTATATATATATATATATATATATATATATATATATATATATATAGTAATTTATAAAATATATATGGCGATTAAGCTACACTGAATATTCTGCGTTTCATCCAACTATAGGATTCGTCAGGCTTATGCGCGAATTCTGTCGTTGCTTCTTGTTTTTATATATGTTGAGGATTTCTAGTCGGCCAATCAGCTTTCTAGTATCCACCGCGCCCCTTCCTACCAGCCAATGGGCATGCATTTTATCAAACAAAGGATCTGTTTTAGAACTAGGTTAGTGGTTTTAGGTGGCCGCTCTCCTTTTTTTTTTTTTTTTTTTTATACATATAAATATACCTATGTGCACACAACAATGCACATACATATACATATATACATATATATATATATATATACATATATGTATGTGGTCGTTTATGTATATTCATGTTTATGTAATTTATTTATTTATTTATTTATTTTTTTTTCCTATTGTTATTGTTAGTTTTAAAGCTATTTTGTATCGCTATCCTAGAGTAAGTTTTATTTTGTGAACACAGTTGTTTGCTATTTCCCGCCTACAGTTTAATAGGTTTTGAGGTTCTTTAAAGTAAAGGATAGAAAATTTTTCATGGAGGCATAATTTACATGGGTCGTCTAAATGTCTGCATGTGGTAGCTTGTCTCATTATTTTCCATTCGACTACCGGCGAATGTCTGCTTTCTTTGAGTTCCCAGTATTTATTCGCTAGTGTTGTTTTCATACGGTGTTTTTTATTTTTGAATGTGGTTTTGTGGTCATAGTATCAGGTTTTGAAATCTAAGGAAGTCATGCCTATGTAATATTTCTTGTTATTCGGGTTTTCTTTCACAAATATTGTTGCTTGATAAACTACGCTTTTTGTTAGACATTTATTTTGGACTGGGCAAAATGTGTGGTGTCTACAATTGCATTTATCTTGTTCGTTATTAGTATTTTTATTTATGGTATGGTTGTTCTTGTCCGGGGTTGGTTTGTTATTATTATTATTATTATTATTATTATTATTATTATTATCATCTATTTATTTCTGCTAGTGTTGGTTTTATTTCTGTCATGGTGTCTACTTTTTTTTATTGTTTATTTTGTTGTTGTTTACATTGTTTTCATTTAGTATTTTGTTATTATGTGCCTTAATTATCATCTCTAAATTTTCGCAACAACTGTAAGATAACTTCAAGGTATTTTTATTGAAGATTTTGTGTAAGGGGTTGGTTGCGGGAAAGTGTTTTTCAATAAGATCTAGAAATTTCTTGCCAAGTTTTGTTTTTAACATTTGATTGTATGGGGCCGTATACCAAATTATAGTTCTTTTTCTTCTGTTCTTAATTTTATTATAGTTGTTGGTGTTTTGTTGCTTATATTTGATATCGATATTTTTGTATCCACTATTTTTTAGTGCTGTTTCGTAAATATTGGATGACCTGTTAAATGCATTTTCGTCGCTTGAGTTATTACTGAGTCTACTTACGATCGAGTTAGGAATATGTTGTTATATGAGTTATTACTGAGTCTACTTACGATCGAGTTAGGAATATGTTTAAAAAAAAAAAAAAAAGAAAAAAAAGGAGAGCGGCCACCTAAAATCACTTACCTAGTTCTAAAACAGATCCTTTGTTTGATTGGCTGGTAGGAAGGGGCGCGGTGGATACTAGAAAGCTGATTGGCCGACTAGAAATCCTCAACATATATAAAAACAAGAAGCAACGACAGAATTCGCGCATAAGCCTGACGAATCCTATAGTTGGATGAAACGCAGAATATTCAGTGTAGCTTAATCGCCATATATATTTTATAAATTACGAACTAGCTCTACCTATGTATTGAGCACTTTTGAAGTAAATACTTAAAGTTTACGCATAAATCTATACTTTCGTATATTAAATTTATGCGAATAGATGAATTAGTTATATATATATATATATATATATATATATACTAGCAGGGGTGCCCGGCGTTGCTCGGGTGTTTGGAGGTGTATGCTGTGCAAAAAAAGCAAAAAAAAAAAAAAAAAGGTAAATTTTTTAAAACTTTGACCCCTATTATGACCCCTTAAAATTTATTGTTTCGGGCTCAAATCACTTTATTAAGTTAGATCCATGTTCAAGGAACCTAAATCTAAAATTTCAAGTGTCTAGACCCAAAATTGTCGGAGGAGTTTGGTAGAGTTCTTAAAGGTCAAATCGTTGAAATTTGA
Source organism: Euprymna scolopes (assembly GCF_053919585.1). Taxonomy (NCBI): domain Eukaryota; kingdom Metazoa; phylum Mollusca; class Cephalopoda; order Sepiida; family Sepiolidae; genus Euprymna; species Euprymna scolopes. The sequence continues at coordinate 90,521,387 of NC_136508.1, read as the reverse complement.
CCCCTTAACAGCCAAATTTCTGGCTGACACCCGTCACATCGATTTTCCCAAATCTCAGTACCCGGTATTTCAAATTTCGAGTCTATAGACTAAAAATTGACAGAGTTATTGCGTAGGGAAATGTACACAGACACACAGACAGACACGTTCACTTTTATATATATATATATATATATATATATATATATATATATATATATAGAGAGAGAGAGAGAGAGAGAGAGAGAGAAAGAGAGAGAGAGATAGATAGATAGATACATACATGGCAAATGTTTACTTTAACTACAACAGAACACCGACCAATAAAATTGCGATGTATAGGTTTTCGGGGTCGCTGACAACGAATCTGATATTCAAACTCGTTGCAAATTTACCGTTTGCTATTTTGTCAACTCACCGCCATCGTTTATGCTATTCTTACATGATGCGTCCGCGTATGGACGCGCGTAGTAAGGTGACTTGTCACATCGCGGAAGAATTTTTAAGCAGACATTTGAAATAATAAGAATGTTTTCAAAAACAAAATGTGGTTCCTTTTTCTGTGTTACGTAGTTTTTAATGGTTTTTAATTGATCAAAAGCAAATTAAGTTTTCACGAGCGATTTACAAAAACATTTTTATTTTTTATTTTTTTTATTTTTTTTTTTTTTTGCAGGGGGTGTATTAAATTAAAGAACTTGTACAACATTTAAGAGGTGCTTCTGCAGTTTAATTTACCGTTTTTCCGCCCCCCTCCCCACCGTTTTCCCGTAAGTAACGCGCCGACATACACCGAGCAGAAGAACTGTTTAATTTTTCACAAAAATTCTGTTTACATTAGGGGGTAGGGGGCGGTGAGGGGCAGGAGCAATGTTGTACAAGTTCTTTAATTGAATACACCCCCTGCAAAAAAAAAAAAAATAATAATAAAAAATAACAAAACGAAAAATAAAAATGTTTTTGTAAATCGCGCGTGAAAACTTGTTTGTTTTTAGATCAATTAAAAACCATCAAAAACTACGTAACACAGAAAAATGAACCACATTTTGTTTTTGAAAACATTCTTGTTATTTCAAATGTCTACTTAAAAATTCTTCCGCGATGTGACAAGTCACCTTACTACGCGCGTCCATGCGCGGACGCATCATGTAAGAATAGCATAAACGATGGCGGTGAGTTGACAAAATAGTCCGAGGGTTCCATCATGCAAACGGTAAATTTTCGTGGTTAGTTTGAAGTTTTTCCAACGGGTGGAGGCTTGTAAGTGTTTATTATACATTGGTATGCTGAATTTTTATTGCTTTTTTATTTGGTTTGTCCAGGGAGGCGTTGACCTCGCTGTAGTCGCTGTCTCTTTCTGCTAATGTTTTTTTCTTTTCTTTTAGGGTGGGGTAGGGTGTGTGTATGTGTGTGTGCGTGTGTGTGTGTTTATGTGTGTGTGTGTGCGCGTGTGTGTGTGCGTGTGTGTGTTAAGCAAACACACACGCGCACACACACGCGCACACACACACACTTACAAGCCTCCACCCCTTGGAAAAACTTCAAACTAACCACGAAAATCGCCATTTTTACACATTTGAAAATAATTTCTGATGAGGACGCATCACAGACCGTCTGAAACGCGCGAAAACGATTTTAATGACTTAAAAACATTATTACAATGATCCAAACATAATTCTCAATGAAAAACCAAGACACGGAATAATAAAATAATGTTAAAAATTACACATTGTTGGTGACTACTCCCTTATTTAAATATACATCTTTCTTTGGTTGGAATTTATTAACCCATTATATATATATATATATATATATATATATATATATATATATATATATATATATATATTATTTTTAAAATATAATTATCCACTGACACGTGTTTTGTCGTCCACGACTCATCAGAGTGGCTGAATCTAGCAAGATTCGATATATATATATATATATACAGACCTATATGGATAAATATATATATAGACATATATATATATATACAGACCTATATGGATAAATATATATATATATATATATACATACATATTATCGAGCTTATCATATATCTACAGTACAGCGAGCACTGTTTTCTTTTAATAGTATTAATACATTTACTAGTACATTAAAATAAACTCTGCCCTTTAGACTCTAGGTCTAATTCCCTCAAAATTCATACACACACACACATATATATATATTTATTAAGCCCAAGTCCAATCACCCACCATCCATTATAAAACAGATTCCTAACTCGATCGTAAGTAGACTCAACAATAACTCAAGCGATGAAAATGTATTTATCAGATCAATCAATATCTACGAAATAGCCCTAAAAAATCGTGGATACAAAAATATTGATATCAAATATAAGCAACAAAACACAAATAACAATAAAATTAAAAATAGAAGAAAAAGAAATATAATCTGGTATATGGCGCCGTACAATCACGTTAAAACAAAACTTGGCAAGAAATTTCTAGATCTCATCCAAAAGCACTTCCTCATAACTAATCCCTTACACAAAATTTTCAATAAAAACATTGTTATCATACAGCTGCTACGAAAATTAGAGGTGATAATTAAAACACATGATAACAAAATATTTAATAAAAGCAATGAAAACAACAAAATGAATAATAAAAAAAGTGGGCATCATGACAACAATAAAACTAACAAAACAACACATATGTAACTAGTAGAAATAATAATAATAATAATAATAATAATAATAATAATAATAATAATAATAATAATAATAATAATAATAATTCTGATTTCGTTTATCAACGTCTCTCTGGAAAGGGATGGGATTCATTTTCAGAGGATTTCCCTTAATCCCGGCTTTAAACCAGGAGCTTCAAAGATCAAGGGTTTTCCTAAGGATGTTGGTGGTTTTAGTCGGTCTGAAGGCTGTCTAAAACATCAGGGATTTGTAGTTTTTTCAATTGTCCTTCGAGTCGACTTGATACTTACGACTAGAATTATTTGTGTTTTAATCCCATGTATACGCCTTATCTCCAAGGCCAATGGAGCATAATTGCTCCACTTCTCATTCTCCTTTTCTCTTACATTCCTGTCCTAGGGTACTGAAAAGTCTACAATCTGCCAGTTTTTTGAGACCTTGTCAATGATGACCAAATCCGGACGATTATGTTCCGATTACTTGGTCGTTATGACACTTTTGTCCCACCATACCTGTACCTTGCCATCCTCACTTGTTCTCACTTCATCAGGCACCTCCTCACACTATTTTCCAACACACTTCACCCCAACCCTCTTACACACCTCCCAATATATCCGGAGTCCCATGCGATTGTGTCTTTTGCGGTACTCTCTCTGGGCAAGTCCAGTACACCCTGCTGCAAGGTGCTCTGAGGTCTTACCACAAATCCGGCATTCTGCAGCAATTTCCTCTCCTAGAACCACTTTTTTGAACAATTGTGTTCCTAATGCCTGCTCTTGTGCTGCACAAACAAAAGCTTCAGTACTCTTAGCCAGATACCCAGCTCTAAGCCATTGCCATGATCTTTCATCAGCCACTTCTACTATATCCTGGAAGAACCTTTCTAGCCAGTTCCTCTGCCCTTTCTCTATCCATATGTTTCACATAATCAGCCTTGGTCTCACATACCTCCACTTCATTGGCCACAACCTTAAGCATCCACTCCTCACTTCTAACCACATGCTCCTTCAATGACATCTCCTCGATTCTAACACAATCTTTTACACTTTTCAATCCTCTCCCACCATCTTTCCTCTTTTGATACAGCCTTGCTATGCTACTTCGAATGTGAAATATTCCAAACATTGCTAAAACTTTTCTTGTTTTGATATCCATAGCATGCAAATCCTTGTCAGACTATCCTAAAATTCCCCGCACTGTATTTCAAAACACCGATTGCCCATGCATTCACTGCTTTCATTAGATTTCCTCCATATAGTTTCGACTTTGCAATTAGTTTCACTCTTCTAAGATACCCCTTCCTGACTTTCTCTTTCATTTCTCTGTTCATGATGCCTACACCCTCCAACACTCCCAAATACTTATATCCTGTATATTCTATTTCTTTCATGATTTCTCCATTTGGCAGCACTATTCCATTCGAATGAACCTTTACTCTTCTTTTCATCACCAGCACTGCACATTTACTAATCCCAAAATCCATCCAAATGTCTTCTGAGTATGTCCTCACAAGTTCTACCAGTCTCTCCATTTCCTTTTATTTTTACCGAATATTTTCAAATCATCCATAAACAGTAGATGGTTGAGGGGTCTGTCACCAGAGCCAAAGTTATACCCCAGTTTTTCTCTCTTCAAGAGAATACCCATTGGCATCATTATCATTACAAAAAGAAGTGGCGATAACGAATCTCCTTGAAATATTCCACGTTTAATGCTACCCTGCCCCATCACCTCTCTGTTTGCTATCAGCACCTTTTTCCATTGAGCCATACTTATCTCCAAAAGCCCTACCACATTCTCAGCAATTTTACTTTTCGTTATTCATTTCATTCCTAACCATCCATTCAATCTCTTCTCTTGCAATCACTGAAAGTAGGTTGCTATTTTTAATTTGTTTTAACTGGGATACCAAACTTGCAACACTTCTAGCTCCTCCTCCTCTCGATTCCCATTCTTCCTTCACTTTTCGGATATATCCACCAGATTTGGTACTTCCATTTCTTACAAAGCATTCCCACAGTACTCTTTTTTTTCCATCCGTCCATGGTTTTTTGACATTTCCTGTTCCAACTCCCTTCGTGCCTTGGGACCCTTTCTGGCCATTCTTACTTCCCCTATATCCAGCCGCATCCTCAGAATTTCGAACAGTTGTATGATGATAACAGGACCCATCCTGTTGACCAGTGGGGCACCTACTGGATGTGAGACCATCGCAAAATGTTCCAGCCTCATTCACGTCATTATTTTCAATATTTTGATTTGACATTCTCCCATAAATGGGGTTAGTGAATTTTAGGTTACACCACCACCGATAGTTTTATCGAGACATTATCTCTAGGAGGGTTCCCCACCAAGGTTAAAGATCCCCTCCTGACCTTTCTCTTCCACCACCACTATTACCATTACCACCACCAACAGCAATAGAAATAAAATCTACAATGATAATGGTTACACTAATATCGGTAGTACTAATAATAACAGCAACAGCAACAATAGCAATGGCAGCAAAAAACAACACCTACCATTACAGCTACAGTAATAATAAAAACATACCACAACTACTACCACCACCACCACTAATAATAATAGTAATAACTAATAAAGTAAATTTTTTTAATAATAATGATAATAATAAAAATAATAATAACAATAATAATAATAAGAAGAAGAAGAACAACAACAATGATAATAATGATAATAATAATAATAATTTAAGTTAGAAACGCTTACTTTGTTCGTCTGCTATTTTTTTTTTAACTCCGCCGCTGATGTTGCTGATGGCCAGAAAAAATGTGCACAAAAAACAGAAACATAAAACATCCGAACATGAGAAAGAAAATTTTTCGTTTAACTGTGAATTTAAGGTGTAAATTATAATTTCACTTAGAAACGCTTAGTTTTGTGTTTTTTTTCTTCTGCTACTTTTTTAAACTCCGCGGCTGATGTTGCTGATGGCCGGAGAAAATGTACACACAAACAGAAACATGAAACATCCAAACATGTGCAAAGCAATTCCTCGTTTAACCGTGAATTTAAGGTGTAAATTACAATTTCACTTAGAAACATTTACTTGTTTTGTCTGCTATTTTTTTGTTTTTGTTTTTTATAAATCTGCCACTGGTGTTGCTGTTGGCCAGAAAAAATGTACACAAAACAGAAACATAAAACATCCGACCATGTGCAAGACAATTCCTCATTTAACCGCGAATTTAAGGTTCTAATTATAATTTCAGTTAGAAACGCTTACTTGTTTCATCTGCTATTTTTTTAAACTCCGCTGCTGGTGTGGCTGTTGGCCGGAAAAAATGTACACAAAAATAGAAACATAAAACATCTGTGCAAGACAATTCATCATTTGTTTTTTAATAATAATGATGATGACGATGATGATGATAAAAAAACAACTCCGGACAATGACAACCATAGTTGAAATAAATATAAAAATACTGATAATGAACAAGATAAATGCAACTGTAGATCCCGCACACTTTGGCCACTTTAAAATAAATGTCTAACCAAAAGCATAGTTTACCAGGCCACAATATTTGCAAAAGAAAACCCGAATAACAAGAAATATTATGTAGGTATGACTTCCTTAGATTTAAAAACCTGATATTATGATCACAAAAGTACGTTAAAAAATAAAAAACACAGAATGAAAACAACATTAGCATACAAATACTGAGAACTCAAAGAAAGCGGACGTTCACCGGTAGTCGAATGGAAAGTAGTAAGACAAGCAAACACATGTAGAGATCTAGACGATTCATGTAGATTATGCCTTCATGAAAACTTTGCTATCCTATACTTTACCGAACTCCAACATCTATTAAACTGTAGGAGAGAAATAGCGAACAACGGGATAAAATTTACTCTACGATAGTGATACAAAATAATTTAAAGATAGATTAACAATAACAATAGAAAACAAATAAATGAAATAAACACACACACATACGTATATATATATATATATATATATATATATATATATATATATATATATATATATATATATATACTAGCATGGGTGCCCAGCGTTGCCCGGGTGTGCGGAGGTGTGCGTTGAGCAAAAAAAAAAGAAAAAAGTGTTAATAGGAAGGCAGGCTCAAACACGCACTGCGAAGGAGGAAAAGGACGGGGAAAAACGTGATGTCTGTGCTGTTACGACCACTGCCAAATACTGAAGTGATGTAGGTTTAAATTAAGGCTAGACAATCGAAAAGAGAGAATGACTTTCGAAAATATTGGAGAATAAAGCGACCCCTCCCTGTAAAAAAGTGCCCAATTGAAGATGAAGAAATTAATGTTTTTAGCCAATTTTTCAGTACTTGTCGTCTGAAGGGTCGAGCTCAAAACAATACTGATCTTGTGAAAATCCGTTGTCTCTGTTTAAAATTTTAGGCAGGCATGCAAACATACATACATTTATATATTGCTAGCTCAAATTTTCGACCCAAACTGATTAAAAAACTTGCCCTATCTCTGACTACCCTTTATGTAAAATTTTAAATGTTTAGATCAGAAATTGTCTGAGTAATTTGGTAGAGGCCGCAGAGGTCAAATTTTTTTTTTTTTTACTTTGGCCCCTATTATAACCCCTGAACATTTATTGTTTTGGGCTCAAATCGTTATTAAGTTAGATCATGTCCAAGGAACCTATATCTAAAATTTCAAGTGTTTAGACCCAAATTTGTTGGAGGAGTTTGGTAGGGACCGCAAATGCCAATCACCCCTTAACAGCCAAATTTCTGACTGAAAATGAATTACAAAGATTTTCCGAAATCTCAGTACCCTGTATATCAAATTTCGAGTCTGTAGACTGAAAATTGACAGAGTTATTGTGTCGGGAAATGTACACAGACAGATAGACACTTTCACAGATATATAGATTGAGTATATATATATATATTGAATATATATATATATATATATATATATATATATATATATATATATATATATATATATATATTCAATCTTTATACATATACATATATTGAATATATATACAAATATACATATATTGAATATATATATGTATATATAGTAAATATAGATACATATATATAATGAATATATATTAATATATATATATTGAATATGTACACATATCCTGGGCCTAACTCTTTTCCTGATCTACATTAATGATCTTCCAAATCACATCCTTACATCATTTGTAGACATTTATGCTGATGACACTACCATTTATGGTAGCACATCTAAGACAGTAAACGACCAAGTTCTCTCCGATTCTCTCTCCTCTGATCTTGAGCATGTAGTACAATGGGGAAAGGAGTGGCGGGTTACTTTTAATGCATCTAAAACCAAGCTTCTCTCTTTACATCATCAACATTCTGATCCACATCTGGCATCAATTGAAATTAATGGCTCTCGTCTTCAGGAGGCCTCAAGTTTTGACAAGCTTCTGGGCTTGACCATTACTCCTGATCTTAAATGGAACACGTACATCAAATCTGTTGCCAGGGACGCTGGAAAAATGGTGGGATCTTTCTATCGATCCAGTAGATATCTCACTGCTGATGCAATTCTCTATCTATATAAGAGCCAGGTACGTCCAAGGATGGAATACTGTTGCCACATCTAGACAGGAGCTGCTAGAAAGGACTTGTCCTGCCTTGATAGAGTTCAAAATAGACTTCGTAGCATCGTAGGAGATGTCCTTTTCTCTTCCCTGCAACCTCTATCTCACAGAAGAGATGTTGCGAGTTTGTCCCTAATGTATCGTTACTTTCATGGAAAGTGTTCGAATGAGCTTCAGTCTATGGTACCCCCTCGAAAACACTATCAATAATTTCCCCCACTCTTTATCTGTGCCTAAACCTAAACGTAGATTCCATGAACAAAGCTTCTTTCTTAGAACTGCACGCCTGTGGAATTGTCTTCCGTTTTCCTGCTTTCCGGCTGACTACAATGTGGTTGTGTTCAAGTCTAACGTAAATAAGTTCTTGATGAGCCGTTCCATATAAGTTATCAAATTTACCGAATTTTCATTACTAATGATTACTATATTGTCCAATTTCTACTGTACACTCTTTAACCCTTATCCTTGAGTGGCCTCTTGGCCTTGATACTGTGGTGATTCCTGTGTAAAAAAAAATATATATATATATTGAATATATGTACATATGTATACATTGAATTCATATCTATCTATATAAATTCGTATTCATGTCTGTTTGTTTATTCACAATTTCATTAATATATACAAAAGTCTCCTTACTTTATTCTCTCTCATTTTTATACTAGCATTTCAGCCCAGCGTTGCCCAGGTTTTTGGATGTGTGTGTTGAGCAAGTTATGTTAGATCCATGTCCAAAGAAACCTATATCTAAAATTTCAAGCATTTAGACCCAAAACTGTATATCAAATTTCGAGTCTGTAGACTGAAAATTGACCGAGTTATTGCGCTGAAAAATGTACACACACAGACACACACACAGACACGTTCACTTTTATATATATAATAGTGTTGCCCGGGTGTTTGGATGTGTATGTTGAGCAAAAAAAAAAAAATGTGGTAGTAGGAAGGAAGACTCGAACCCGTACTGCAAAGGAGGAAAAGAAGGGAAACAAAAACTGATGTCTTTGTGGTTACGACCATTGCCAAACCTGAAGTGTGTTATGTTTAAATTAAGGCTAGACAATCTAAAGGAGAGAATAACTTTTTAAAATATCAGCGAAAAAACGACCCCTCCCTGTAGAAAAGTGCCTAGTTGAAGGTGAAGATATTAATGATTTAAGCCAATTTTTCGATATTTGTCGTATAAAAGGTCGGACTTTAAAACAATACTGATCTTGGTAAAATCCGTCGCATCTGTCGAAAGTTTTTAGGTAGACATGCAAACATACATGCATACATACATACATTTATATATTGGTAACTAAAAATTTTCGATCCAAACCGATTAAAAAGCTTGCCTTATCTCTGAATATCCTTTATGCAAAATTTCAAATGTTTAGATCAGAAATTGTCTGAGTAATTTGGCAGAGAATGCAGAGTTCAATTTTTAAAAAAATTTGACCCTTATATGACCCCTTAAAATTTATTGTTTTGGGCTCAAATCAAGTTATTAAGTTAGATCAACGTCCAAGGAACCTATATCTAAAATTTCAAGTGTTTAGACCGAAAATTGTCTGAGGAGTTTGGTAGAGTTCTCAAAAGTGAAATCGTTGAACTTTGACCCCTTAACAAATTTCTGGCCGAAAACCGATCACAAGATTTTTCGAAATCTCAGTACACTGTTTATCAAATTTCGAGTCTGTAGACTAAAAATTGAGAGAGTTATTGCGTAGGGAAATGTACACACAGACAAACAGACACGTTCACTTTTATAGATATACTAGCGGGGCTACCCGGCGTTGCTCGGGATCGTATAAACAATGAAAAAATTGAATTTGGTTTTGTAATATATTTGTTATTCTTATTGTAAGGTTTCCGAGTCAACTATCGTCGTAGTCGTCGTTCTTCGTGCGTGCGTGCTCTATATATACTACTAATCAGACGACGGTGTCAATCTTTTGTGTGTCCCGTCTTAATGGTCGTTCCTATTCTCTACATGCCCTCCCCCCACCATGTGACCACACTACCGTCGTTTTGTGGTCATGTGACTGGAGAATTCCGTGTTGTAGTGAGTTGGTCCTTGCATTTGAGGGGAAAGTGGCCTTTTGGTGCTCGTGTTACCCTCATGCTGCGTCGTGGGACCGGACTCGTCTGCATTGGCTTGTGGTTGATCGGATCTTGGTCCACCTCCATATCTGTTTCTGATGTGTCACAATCAGCTTCTTCCACCTCCATCATCTCATGCATGTTGCACGGTGGTTTGCTGTCCTCCCTTCTTGGTGTTTGGGGAGGTGGTTGATGGGGTTGTTGAGTGGGTAGATACTCCGGCGTATCCATGACCGGTTTGATTTTCCTGAGGAAACGGCGATTGCGTAATGTGATCCTGCCGCTACCATCCAACCGTATCCTGTACTGCCTGTTACCCATTGTCTCGACGACTCTCCCAGTTTTCGCCCATCGTCGTGGATTTGGTCCCTCCTGATTCTGCACCTGCACAGACTCGCCGACTCGGAGCTGTTGGAGGGGGCGGCTGTGTATGTCGTACTGTTCTTTGTTAAGTATGTGCCTTTTCGCCATCGCCCTCTCTCTCAAATCTCTGGTCTTCGTCCAACGCTTGTGGATGCAGTATTTTTTGCGAAGTGCGGGGAGATGGCCCCTTACTGTTCGACCATATAGTATTTCCGCCGGCGACAATCCAAGGTCCTGACTGGGCGTATTCCTATGAGTCATCATCGCCCGTGCTGCCCGATCATGATGTAGGTGTCCGTAGCCATCAACGCAGTCCATCAGCATTCTTTTGGCCGTTTTTACGGCCAGTTCAGCTCGGCCATTACTCTGGGGGTAATGTGCAGATGATATGCGCCTTTTTACGCCCCAGTCTTCTAGGAACGATTTGTATTCTAGTGAATCGAATGGTGGCCCTCCATCGGATGATATTTCCTCCGGCGCACCACACGTGCAAAACCAAACCCTCAGGGCGTTACACACCGCTGCAGCCCTTCCTGATGGTAGTGGTGTGACCTCAATCCAACCGGTATATCGGTCCGCGTATACCATGTAACTTTTCCCGTGCATATCTAACAAGTCAGTGACTGTCTTTTGAAATGGGAATTCCGGGTTTATGGGTGGCATTAGTGGTTCCCTAGGCTGGGATGAGGCAATCGAATTGCAACTCCGACATTGCGCCCTTGTTTGTCGGATGCTGGCGTCTAAACCAGGCCAAAATAACCGTTGTCTGGCGTTAGCCAACATACCATTCGCCCCTTGATGGGCGGAGTGTAACGCCTCTAACACCTCGGCTCTAAGCCGTTTTGGTATCAAAATTTTGTCCCCTTTTATGGGTACCCCTTCCAGACAATATAGTTGGTCTGCCATCGGCCAGAATTGCCGGATTTCTGGTGGTAGTTCGTGGCGTGACCTTGGGAACCCGTTTTGAATGTATGACGCCAACGTTCGGCACTCCTCATCGGTGGCTGCAGCTGCGACTATCCTATCCCAGGTGATCGCTCGGAACTTGGGGTCATGTGCGTATGCAGCTATGATGGATGCTTGTATACTCCCCTCGATTTGCTGGGAAGTGTCAGTGCCCTTTAGTCTGCTGTGTCTTGACGGCGCCGGGTATCGGGATGTGCAGTCCGGTGCTGCGTTGAGTTTCCCAGGAACATGCCTAATCTGGAACCTGTACATCAACGACCGCTCCTTGAATGAGAACAGGCGGGGATTTTTTATATTCTCCAGGATCTGATCCGAGAAAATTTTCACTAGGGGCTGGTGGTCCACGGTGACCAATAGGTCTGGGGATCCCAGGATGAACATCCTACAAGACTCCAAGCCATAAATCAGCGCTAGAGCCTCCCCCTCTATAGGGGAATAATGAGATTCTGCATCTTTCGTGAAGCGAGACCCGGCCAAAATCATCTTCCAGTGGTCCTTACCACAGTTGGGACCTAATTCCGTTGGGCATTGGCAATGCTTCTGGAACAGAAAATACCCAATGCCAACCTTACTGAAGTCGGTTGAAAGGCAGGTCACTCTGTTCATATCGAAGGTTTTCACCCCTTCTTCGATTTTCTGAACGATATTCCTCTTCGACTCTTCGAAAAGTCTATTCAATGTGTCATCCCAGTAAAATTTACGGTTCTTTGTCTGCAGCAACTCTCGAAAAGGGGCCATTATATCGACCTGTGCAAATGTATACGACACCTGGTTAACTAAACCAAACTAGGACCTGATACCAGTAATGCTCGTTGGGGTCGGGAAATTGAGAATAGCCTCCGTCATTTTTTTAGTTGGCTTCACGCCGTCCGAGGTTATCACAAAGCCGGCAAATTCAACTTCATCGTCAGCAAATTGAAATTTGTCAGGGTTAAAGACTATCCCACTTTTACCACAATGGGTAATATAGTCCACAGTATGCCAGAAAGCCAATTCTAAGGACCTGTCCCATAGGAGTGTGTCGTCTATACACCGGGTCTTTCGAGGCATGTCAACTGTGATGTCATCGAACCGGCGCGTGTACCCGTCCCCGGATGCGTGAAAACCCTGGGGAGCCCTGAGATACCGATAACGACCCCATTCCGTTATGAACATGGTCGCGTCCCGGGCTTTTGGGGAGAGTGGCAGACTATGGTACCCATTCCATGCGTCCAAGACAGTCTATTTGGTTTGGGCAGGCACCACGGACACCTGATTAAAAGGGGACGGTGTGTGATGAGTCTCTCTCATCGTTGCTGAATTCAATTTTTGTAGGTCTACCGTCCTTCTTGGTGACCCGTCTTTCTTTGGAGCGACTACCATCCTCGAACACCAGATCGTAGGTGTGCCTGCTGGTACCGGTTCGATAATACCCAACGCAACATCTCGATCCAAATCATCCTTTACCCTTTTCTTCCAGTGATGAGGGACTGGAATGGGTGTGTGTATGGCCGATGGTTTCGCCCCCGGGATAAAAGTTATATCCAGCGGCCTCCCTAACATGACTTGTAATGGTTGATGGGGGCAGGTGTTGAATGCGCTGGACTTAAAGTGTTCACGTAACCACTTCTCTAACCGTTTCCTATTATCTCCAGTGGGGGTAAACGGGATCCTCGCTGGCTTGTCCGGGACGGATTCTCTTTTCGGACATCCACATGGTGCTGTCCCACTTTCTGAAGCCGATAAATCTGCCTTTGATACTCGATGCGGGAAGTCGCGATTGATTACTCCTAGGTCTTTGAGGGCCGATTCTGACAAGTAGAATCCTGACGTGTTTTCTGAAACGTAGACCACTTGTCGCGTTTCCTTCTGACTGAGCTTAATCTGAGTCAGGACCACCCCCTTGATATCTAGGGGTTCGTCTGTGATTCCCCGTATCCTGTGGGTGGTAGGTATCAGGATCCTGCTGGTGCACCCTAATATTTTCAATATTTCTGGGCCACTCGAACACATCTGAGCACCAGTATCTTCAATGGCCTGGATGCGGTGTTTTCGACGGCTTACTCCCTTATCCAAAACGCACCCGAATTTAGCCTGGGACTCTGGTATCAGGGACACATCGACCATTAATGAGGGTGGTGGCTCAGGGGGACTTCTCCTGAACCCACCACTGCTCCGTGCAAGGTGTGGCACTGCTGCTATTCTACCTTTTTGATTGTAACATGCCGGTGCCCCCTCCATTCTGCTGCCGAAAATATTCGATTGACGTGTGGCATCGTTTGTTGACTCCGCCGTCGACCTCTCCTGTTTCCGGCACACTCTTTGTAAGTGGCCTGTGACGCCACAATTAAAACATTTTAGCCCCCTCGCCGGGCAGTTCTTCCGCCTTTTTAACCCACTGGGGTGTGAGGTCCTCCCACACCCTTCACAAGGACTATTCTGAGGGGTTTTGAGCGGCTGCTCCTTCCGAGATGGTTTTTTCTCGGTTGTTAGTAGGCCAAAAGTCGAGTGTCCCTCTGAGCCTCGTTGCAACTGAGGAGCAGACGTCTCTGTAGTTTCTAAACTAACCAGCCTGTGAAGCTTCTGCTCCACAGTGGTTAGAATATTTGCTTCGGCCAGCAATTTACACTGGTACTCCGCATTTGCCAGACCGGCTACGAGTTGGCCAGCTACCATGTCCTCCGAATAGTTTACGGCTTGCCGGCAGTTCTCGTTGGGGCACAGAACCGTGAAATTGCAAAACCGTGCCTGGGACCGAAGCTTTGCCAAGAACTGTGCGGGTCCCTCCCCCGTCTGTTGTCTGATGTTATGAAATTTATGTCTATGCACCTCCGGGTGTAGACCTTTCACCGCAATGAACTGTATATGCCTTAAGAGTTGTTCCTCTGTGACAGAATTGAGGGTTTCAGGCCCAACTAAGTCAAATAAAAGTTTATTTACCTCATTTGAGCAGGCTGTCCTTAGTTCATTGCGGATTTCCACGGGGTAGGTAAGGCCACACATTTGTTTGTATCAGGCCCACGAGTCGATGAAAAGCGCCCAGTCCGCGTCGGTGAATCCATGTTCGATACGTGGCCGGTCTGGTTTCTTGGTGTTAGACCGACTCGAGGCACTCCCTCCGCGAAGCTCATTGTTTTCTCTTTGCAGATTTATTATTTGTTGAATCAACTGTATGTATTGGCCGTCCTCGTGTTGTCCTGACGCCATTATACTCCAAAAATCGTGCAAAAGAAATTATGTTGAAAAATAAATCCTGTTCGTAGCGCCATGTAAGATTTCCGAGTCGACTATCGTCGTAGTCGTTGTTCTTCCCCCGGTGCGTGCGTGCGTGCTCTATATATACTACTAATCAGACGACGGTGTCACTCTTTTGTGTGTCCCGTCTTAATGGTCGTTCCTATTCTCTACACTTATGAGAGAGGAATTTTGTATGTTTATGTATCATTTGCTATTTCGAGCAAAAGAATATTTTACCTACATAAGACGTGTATTACACATATGAAATAATTGTATCTTACCTAAGGTAGGTAATTTACAGCATGTATATGCAAGGACAGGTAATAAACAACACATTTATCTCATCAAATCCCAAGCGATGCCAGGTATTTTACTAATATATATTCTCACCTATTTCATTTAATCACGGGCAATGCTGGGTGTTTTGCTAGTATATATCTCAATCAATCTCATTAAATCCTGGGCGACGCAAGGTATTCTGTTAGTATATATTTCAATCAATCTAATTCAATCCAAGGAACGCCAAGTATTCTGCTAGTATATATTTGCATCTATCTCATTACATCCCAGCTGACCATGTATTCTGCTTGCATACATTTGCATGTATCTCATTGAATCCAGGGTGACTCCTGGTAATCTGTAAGTATATATGTTGACGTATCTCGTTGAATCCCATAATTCTTGGATTGTTACAAATTTCGACATTTTAACCCACATTATCGCTCACCTGTCTAAAATAATAACTTTAAGACATCATCCAAAAAACTCAAATTTCATAATTTTTCATAATTTTTGGATATGTTACTAATTTCAACCACCATGTCACATGATTTAACTTACATTATTGCCTCAACTCTTACTAAAATAAAAACATTGATACATAGGCTATGGTATGTTACTAATTTCTACTATCGTTTTTCATGAGTAAATCCACATTATCGCCCCATTCTATCACTAAAATAATAACTTTTAGGCATTGTATGGCTGGTTATTTCATTACAAACCCACCAACAAAGTAACTCACAATATATCATTTTTCATAATTCTTGGATATATTACTAATTTCAACGATTATTTTTAATGAAGTAACCCAAATAATCGCCACCTCTTGCTAAAATAATAACTTCCATAAATTGTCTGGTATGTCTACTTCATTACGAATATACCAATCAAATAACTCACATTTCATCATTTTTCATAATTTTTGGATATGTTGCTAATTTCAATCGTAATTTTTTCTGAATTCAATCACATAATCCCTCTCCTCTTACTAAAATAATACCTTTGAGACGTTTCTAGGCTGTTTATTTCATTACAAACACATCAATAAAATACCTCACATTTCATCATTTTTCATAATTCTTGGATATGTTATGAATTTTGACAATCAAATTTAATGAGTGCGCACATATAATAACCCAATTCTTATTAAAATCATAAATTCGCTACATTGACTGGGATGTTTATTTCATTATAAACACACCAATCAAATAACTGAAACTTCATTTTTCATAATTCTTGGATATGTTACTAATTTTGACCATTTTTCAAGAGTTAGTCCACATTATCGCCACCTCCTATTACTAAAATAATAACTTTCAGACATTGTATGGCTGTTTTTTTTTTCATTACAAACACACCTATCAAGTTACTCACATTTGACCATTTTTCATAATTCTTGGATATGTTACTAATTTTGACAATTATTTTTAATAAAGTAACCCAAATAATTGTCCCACTCATTAACCGACATGATCCCGTTCCTCTTACAAAAATAACAACTTTTATACATCTTCTAGCCTGTCTATTTCATTACTAACACACCAATCAAATAATTCACATTTAATAATTTTTCATAATTCTTAGATATGTAACTAATTTTGACAGTCATTGTTTGTTATTTAATCAGCATAATCGACCCCCTCTTACTAAGAAACTAACTTTCAGACAATATCTGGGCTGTTTATTTAATTATAAACACACTAATAATTTACATTTAATAACTTTTCAAAATTCTTGGATATGATACTAATTTCGACAATCGTTTTCCACATAATCTCCTCTCCTCTAAAGATATTCAACATTGAAGCTACATCCAAGGGAGGTCATTTGCATATTATAACAATGATTTTATATTATTCTAATGGTGTTCGACAATGAAGCTACATCCAAGGGAGGTCACTTACATATTATAACAATGTTTGTATATTATTCCAATGGTATTTGACAACGAAGCTACATCCAAGGGAGGTCACTTGCATATTATAACATGGATTGTATATTATTCTAATGGTATTAAACCACGAAGCTACAGCCAAGGGAGGTCATTTGCATATTATAACAATGATTATATATTATTATAACGGTGTTCAACAATGAATCTACATCCAAGAGAGGTCACTTACATATTATAACAATCTAGTGATTAATGATCTGCATAAATCATTTGGTAATCCCAAGTAGTCACCCATCTGATAATGAACAACTTCATTGTTGCTTAACTTTGGTGATCTACATAAAGCATTTTGATAATGACCAGACTACGTATTACTTAACTTTAGTGATCTGCATAAATAATTTGCTAATTCGAACTAGTCACCTATCTGATAATGACCAGACTACGTATGGCTTAACTTTAGTGATCTGCTTAAATCATTTGGTAATCCCAAGTAGTCACCCATCTGATAATGAACAGACTACATATTTCTTAACTGTAGTGATCTGCATAAGTAATTTGGTAATCCCGTGTAGTCACCCATCCTAGAATGACCAGACTACATATTGCTTAACTTTCGTGACCTGCATAAATTATTTGGTAATCCCAAGTAGCCACCCATCCTAGAATGACCAAACTACGTATTGCTTAACTTTTGTGATCTGCATAAGTCATTTGGTAATCCCAAGTAGTCACCCATTCTAGAATGACCAGACCACGTATTGCTAAACTTTCGTGATCAGCATAAATAATTTGGTAATTCGAAGTAGTCACCCATCCTAGAATGACCAGACTACGTATTGCTAAACTTTCGTGATCTGCATAAGTCATTTGGTAATCCCAAGTAGTCACCCAGACTAAAATGACCAGACTACATATTGCTTAACTTTCGTTATCTGCATAAGTCATTTGGTATTGCCAAGTAGTCACCCATCCTAGAATGACCATACTATTTATTGCTTACCTTTCGTGATCTGCCTAAGTCATTTAGTAATCCCAAGTAGTCACCTCTGCTAAAATGACAAGACAATGTATTGCTTAACTTTCGTGATCTGCATAAGTCATTTGGTAATCCCGTGTAGTCACCCACCCTAGAATGACCAGACTATGTATTGCTTGACTTTCGTGACCTGCATAATTCATTTGGCAATCCGAAGTAGTCACCCATCCAAGTATGACCAGACTATGTATTGCTTAACTTTCATGATCTGCATAAGTCATTTGGTAATCCCAGGTAGTCAACCATGCTAAAATGACCAGACTATGTATTGCTTAACTTTGGTGATCTGCATAAAGCATTTGGTAATCCCAAGTAGTCACCCAGACTAAAATGACCAGACGATTTATTGCTTAACATTTTATGATCTGCCTACATCATTTGGTAATCCCAAGTAGTCACCCATCCTAGAATGACTAGACTATTTATTGCTTAACTTTTGTGATCTGCCTAAGTAATTAGGTGATCCCAAGTAGTGACCCATCCAAGAATGACCAGACTATATATTGCTTAACTTTAACGATCTGCATAAATCATTTGGTAATCCACATAGTCACCCATCCTAGAATGACCAGACTACTTATTGCTTAACTTTTGTGATCTGCATCAGTCATTTGGTAATCCCAAGTAGTCACTCATGCTAAAATGACCAGACTACATATTGCTTAACTTTGGTGATCTGCATAAAGCACTTGGTAATACCAAGTAGTCACGCATCCTAGAATGACTAGACTATGTATTGCTTAACTTTGGTGATCTGCATAAGTCATTTGGTAATCCCAAGTAGTCACCCATCCTAAAATTACCAGACTACATATTGCTTAACTTTCGTGATCTGCATAAGCAATCACCCTCCCTAGAATGACCAGACTATGTATTGCTGTACTTTCATGATCTGAATAAGTCATTTGGTAATCCCAAGTAGTCACCCATCCTAGAATTACCAGACTATGTATTGCTTAACTTTTGTGATCTGCATAAGCCATTTGGTAATCCCAAGTTGTCACCCAACCTAGAATGACCAGACTATGTATTGCTTAACTTTCGTGACCTGCATAAGTCATTTGGTAATCCCAAGTAGTCACCCATCTTAGGATGACCAATCTTTGCATGTCAATCTTTAGAGAAACAAACGTCAATCGAAAATAAGGATGACCTTCTAAATAATAATGTTTTTAGTTCAGCTGTGATATTTGGAATATGACATCTGGTCTCAATTTAGTTTATCGATAAATATAAATTTAATAGATGATAATGCTCGGCAGAAAATTAAGCTGTATAAGACGGTTACTTGGCCTTTTGGCTAAGATTTGTAGGTTCAATTTGTTTTTCAATCAATAAAATAGATAAATAACATCAAAGTGTAGTATCTGTTCTCCAGCATACAAAACTTCTGCTCTTGGAAGGAATCCACCACCGGGCTCTCGGGCTAGGTTTAAGGTGTTTTTTGCATACTAACTTACGTTAGCAAGGACCGACCCCCTCCTTTGGGGAGTCAGGACCTAGAGGACCGACTCCACATTTGTGGGAGCTTGGACCCGAAAACCGATCCCCTTTTTTGGGAGACTGGAATCTCGGGACCAACACCACTAGCGCTGGTAGTTGAGACCTTCTTTTTTGATTTTTTCGTTTTTGCATGTAATTTTTTCTTCGTTTCGGTCTTACTTCTCGAGACTGGCATGGTCTACTTTCTCACCACTTAATTGCCTGAGCAGCACTCTGACCTGCCAGGCCAAAACTGAGTCTATTTTTGCTGCTCTCCCAGTGGATCGAGCAGACAGGGTGACGTGGGGTAGGGCGGGTGTTTCGTTTCTGCTCCCCTCTGTGGGCAGGAATGTCTATCCCCTCTCTCTCTTAATTGCGACGCGGCACTCTGACCCGCTAGCACCCACTGCGTCTTTCTTCTCTGCTCTCCCCCCTCGCGGGGGGATTTGAGCTGCTAACCCGACATCCCCTTGAGGGGAGGTCAAAAACACTAATTTCTTCTGAGTCCGCTCCTCCCCCCTCCCCCCTCCACCCCCTCTATTCCCCTGGGTTTTCTTTTCTCCCCACTACACTTTGGTCCGCGTCAGCGGCCAGTGCTACCGCCACGATGCCAGGCAGGAGGGGTACGTCACCCCAAATGCGCAACATCACCCCCGCAGACGACTCCCCATGTGAGGGAACTAATGCATCTCCCGGCAAGACGGCGCCAGAAAACAAGGTAGGGCCCCAGCGCACGGCGACCTTGAAAATGGATGAAGGCGTAGGGCCGTAGCTTGCGGCGACTCCCCGGAAAACCACCTGCAACTGCTGCTCCCCACGAGGGCAGCCCGTCGAAAAACGCAGCTGCCGGAAAGCCTACAGGGGACAATGCAACGGAAGTGGCACCTACAGCATCCCAAGTCCCCCAACAAGTAGACGGGTCTGCGAGATCTGTGTCATCGGCTCCCCAAGAGGGCAACTCCCCCTCAGCTGAAGAGATGGAAGAGAACAGCGCAGCGGAAAAAACAGAGGAGCTGGTCAATGCGACCTTAGCCTCTCTAAAAGCGCTGTTTGAGGAGGAGACCAAGATCCCACCCCTCAGCACTCCCCAAGAGGGCAATGAAGGGAAGAAGAAAACCAGGGTGGAGGTAGATGCATCAACCAGTTCCAACAAACACAAACTGGGAGCAGCGTCACCCCCCCACCTCTGCGACTGCAAAAGCCACTGCTGGGAACACATCCCCAGGAGGGGAGGCACCTCCAACCCCGAAAGAGAATGCCACCCAGCAGAAGAAGAAGAAAAAGGGGAATGACCCGGAAAGCAGAGAAAGCCAGCACGCGATAGTAAATGCGGACTGGCCAACTCTGACTGGTAAAGGTCAAACCTCTCGCACTGTCACTGAGCAGCCAACGGTCACTGAGCAGCCAACGGCCTCGCCTACGACTCCTGTCCCTGGACCAGCAGACACTCAACCGGAGGGAGGATCAGCATGGTGCCCCAAAGAACAGCTGAACAAGATGAAGCCAGAGGACTACAAGGAGCTCTTCGACTCCAAGTATAAGAAATACACGGAGGGGAACACCATCCAACCTCTCCCGGGGCAGGTTGAAGGCTTGGAGAAGAGAGTCCTCTCCTTCATCACGTCAGACACAAAGACGAGGGGTCTGACGGGTGTCAACAAGGACACTATGCTGAAACTGCTGTTGGAGCAGAACATCCCAGCCAGTTACGTCTGCAGACGGAGCTACGCGCAATGGGATGTGCTGCTTCCCACCCCCGAAGACGCCGACAAACTGTCCAGGACCACCCACCAGAGCAGGAACATCAAGCTGCAGCCGGTGTACCTGAACAAGAGGAGGGCCAACGTTTCTGCCTTGAACGTCCCCTGTTACATGGAAGCCAACCAGCTGGGAGCCATCCTCAGCCAGTACGGGGACGTCCAGGAGGTAACACCAGTCCGCGGTCAAAGGAACATCATGACCGGGGACTACAAGATTCAGATGGTCCTGGACAAGGCCGGCTTCTATGGAATCCCGGCGACGCTGAGGTTTGGGGACTGGACGCTTTCACTGATAGTGGAAGGGAGAAAGCCCCACTGCTGGTAATGCCAACAACAAGGGCACATGGCCAAAGACTGCCCCAAGAAGACCAGGAACCCACCCAAGAAACGGGCAAAGAAGCAGCACCAGTCAAAGCCTCCGCTCCCGCTCCGACCACAAGCCTCTCAGAAGCACAAATGGGCTGGGTGATGGCCACTAAAAAAGGGAAGACACTCCAACAGTCATCCTTACAGACAGTGACCAGAGACCAACCCGAAAAACAAGAGGCCATGGACACACAGACATCCCCCTCCTCAAACAAGAGGAAATTACAAGAGTCTGAGGAGGAGGTAGTGTCCGAGGAAGAGGAGGCAACTCCATTACCCGTGAAGCTGAGCGCAACCGAGATCAGAAGGGCCAGAAGGAGGAAGAGCAGGAAGACACGCGCCGACCCCCCTACCCCTACTGAGAAAGACACTACAACAGTCTCACAAGCTGAGCCCCCCGCTACCCCACCATCCCAGCAGCCAGAGCAACGATCCCCCTCCCTCTCTCTCCCCAAAGCCCCCAGAAACCCTTCACTGGCCCCTTCAACAAACCAACAAACTGAACAGGCAACCCCCACCCCACGTCCCTCTTCTCCGCCCCCACCCAAAGAGACCCCTTCCCCAACAACCGCAGTGCGCAAAGAATGCACCAAGAAACTCCCTTTCCTGCCAGGAGGTAGGAACTGTCAACCCGACCCTCACCAATCAATACCGGACTTTAAAGGACAACAGAAGGTCCGGTACAACAAGTTGAGGAGCCTGGTGTACGTTGATGGTGACAACGTTGCGGATCCCACCAAGTTTAAAGACGATCCCATGTTGACCACTTTTGTTAGGGTCAACAAGGACTCTAGGACACAATCCCTCTGGGCAATGATAAAGGCAGCTAAGGATGCGATCCCGGGCCAGCAGCTGGTGGACAGGGACCATCCGTCACTGAACAATTTCTTCTTCAAGTGTGAGGGCAGAGTCCCTGTGTATATCCACCCCTCGTTCTACAGGGCACTTAAACTAACCTTCCCCTGGACGTGGGAGGTGTGGCCAAGGACGGAGTACCCTCAGCAGACTTACTTACCGGCAGCCTCGAGGATTTTAGACCCGTCTGTGACACTGAATAAGGTAAGTGAACATGGCTACATTGAATGTGAGGGGCATCAGGTGTCGAAGCAAGGCCTCGCGTGTTGTGAGAGACTTGGTGTCCCTTAAGGTAGATATTGCTGCTATCCAGGAGACCCACTTTATTTGTGACGAGGATTGTCAGGTGCTGGTGAACGACTACAATGTTTACTCAGCATATGGCAATACTTATAGTCGTGGAATCTCCTTGCTAGTGAGTCGCACCCTGTCAGCGTGGGTGAATGTTGTTCACGCAGGCGAGGACGGGCGTCTGGTTGTTGTTGATGTTGCCGTTAATTGCAGTGTTTTTCGGATTGTCGCGGTTTATGCTCCAAATTCTCACGTCCTTTTTTCGACGGTTGGAGGGCTACTTAGTGGATCCGGAACGGTTAGTGTTAATGGGTGATTGGAATGCAATCCTTGATCCCAAGATAGATAAGGTCGGGGGGACTAGCAGGTCGGTATGGTATGACAACAGTCTGTCTGAACTGATGGCCTCGTGCTATCTCGTCGACAGATTCCGTCTGGATTACCCGGGGCGGGAGATGTGGACGTGGCATTCTGTAGTGCCTTCACATCCGAGTACTTACTTGGATCGGATGTTAGTTAGAAGAGGCGATGTAGACTTTCTATCGTGTTCCACGTTCCACTTGTTAGGACACTCGGACCATAAACTCGTTATGGCCCGTTTAAACTTAAGTGCTAGGCCTAAGCTAGCCGGATACTGGAAGCTTAACAGCACCTTGTTGGAGTTGGAGGACTACCGGTTGAAGGTTACCGAATTAATTCAGCGGGCTTTAGTGGGGGCGGTTACAGGAAGTAAGTGGTGGGTTAGTCTTAAGGCCAAAATTAGACGCTTCTCTGTCCAATACAGCCAACGCCTCGCGTCAGATAAGGCTAAGGCAAAGAAGCGTATAGAGGATGAGCTGACCCGGGCGGTGGAGGGGGGGCCCCCTAGAGATAGCACTAGCTAAACAAAACCTCAGCTGCTTGGCTAGCAAGCGGTATGAAGGCCAAGTAGTTAGGGCTAGGTTAATGAAAGTCTCTAACGAAGCTGTTAATGTTGACGCTGTTGAGCGTAACGCTGTTCTAAGCCGCGGTTCGGATGGGTACATTCGGAAAGTGTATAACCTGGAAGGACACGCTCTAGTATCGACTCGGGAGATATGCGGGGGGTTTCGGGAGCATCTATCGGAGCGCTTCACCCAACTACCCGGACTCAGGGTCGATGAGTTTGGCAGCTATTTGGCTGACTCGCCCCGTCTCACAGCGGCTCAGGCGGCTAGCTGTGATGGTCTTGTTATGGAACATGAGGTCATTACTGCATTGAAGCAGGTCGGCTACAACATGTCCCCAGGGCTTGATGGTTTACCCTACGAGTTTTACTTGAGGCTGTCGCCCATGTTGGTCCCTATTCTGAAGGATATGTTCAACCATTGGTTTGCCCAGGGATCCATCCCTGGACAGGTGACCAAGGGAGTGATCACATTGCTGAGGAAAGGTAAACGGCATGGTGGGGTGGAAATTTTTGATGACTTTAGGCCCTTGACTCTGCTAAACACAGAGTTAAAGATTTTGGCAAAGATTCTGGCGAATCGTTTGCTGGTTGTCATCACTGACTTGATCGAACCCGACGAGAGTTATGCTGTGAAGGGGAGATTGATTCAGAACAATCTTCATCTGATTCGCTCGATCCTAGAGGGAATAGAAGACGACATGGAAGCCGCGCTGATCAGTTTGGATAGGGTCGACCATCGGTTCCTAGGATCTGTGCTAGAGGCCACCGGATTTAATCCGGACTTCCGCAAGTGGATCTTTGTCCTGTATGAAAGACCGACGATAGCGGTGCAGATCAACGGTAAGCTGTCGGAGTCATTTGCCGTCTCCCGGTCGGTGCGTCAGGGTTGTCCACTGTCGCCTCTTTTGTACGTCCTGGCATTGGAACACCTCCTTCACAAGTTAAGGGACGAGGCGGCTACACCAGTCCTGCGCGGCATTGCTTTACCTGGAGGCACACGAGCCAGGGTTTCCGCGTTCGCCGATGACGTCACCGTGTTCGTGTCTTGCCCCACGGACGTTCAAGCGGTGATCCAGGCGCTCGCTCAATACGAAGAAGTCACAGGGGCTGTCTTCAAGCACAGCAAGTCTGTCAGCCTGCGGTTGGGGGCCTGGACCGGGGTAAACTCGCTTCCAGGTATTTTCAGCTGTACCGATGGGCCGGTCCACTTTCTCGGTGTCTGGTATGGACCGTGCCATGTCTAAGGAGGGAGAAAAACTGGTCGGAAGTATATGGCAAGGTCAAATCGTCGGTCAAGACTTGGATTCGAAGGAATTTGTCCTTTAAGGGTCGGGCGGAGGCGTGTGCTACATATGTTTTTCCGCTCATCCTTTACCGATTGTCTGTACTTCCTCTCCCTGCACAACGCCTAACCTGCTTACAAAAGCGCCTTGACTCACTTCTGTGGGACGAGGGTAAGCATTATGTGTGCAGAGAGGTCTGTGTCCAACGTCCGAGCGAGGGAGGCCTGGGTCAGCCTAGTCTCTTGTGTCATAAAAACGCTGAGAGATTGGCTTTCCTGGGTCGTTCGCTAGAGGAGAACGCTCCTTGGGTCCCTGCGGTTGAGAACTCGTTTCCTAATCTCAAACCCGACCCCACGGTAGAAGGTGGTCGTAGAACAAGGGGGGAGTCCAAGTTCTTTGCCGAATGCCGGACTGCACTTAGAGCTTTGCCGGGGACCAGTGTCCTCAAACAGCCTAGAAAGAAACTTTATCAGGAGCACTGTGAAGGATCCTCTTTGTAGGCAGTTAGGTTGGTCGATGGAGGTTGTCCGTTCTTATTGGAGTTGGGCGCCGGGTCAGGATTTTCTGACAAACTCGGAATTCTCCCTCACCTGGCGACTGGTCCGAAAAGCACTGCCCCTCTGCGATGAATTCAGCATGTACAAAGAACAAACGAGGGCCTGGTGTCTGCGCTGCGACGAACACAAACTCGAATCGGTCAAGCATGTGTTTTTCAGTTGCAGCCGGATCCAGGCCCTATTGAAGTACGTCAGAGAGGTAACGGCTCGCATCGATGGCGAGCAGCCACTCGATCTCGACATAGGTTGTTTTGTGTACAACATGGAGCCGCCGTTCCCCAGGGAGGAAAGTATGGTTTTCCTGGTGATCCTAGCAGTAACGCGTATGGTGATTTGGATCACGCACCTTAAGTTGGTCCGCAAAGGGACATCTGTTTCAGATCGGGATCTGATCATTTACTTTAAACATTTGCTTAAGGTAAAGATCAGATGCGATTGGAGGAGGTTGCCCAAAGCGGAGTTTAACAAGAGGTGGGTGCACAGCACTAGTTTGTGCATCCGTCGAGGAGCCAAGTTTGAATACGTGTTCCCTCCTTAGACATGGCACGGGCGGTGCTGGGTCCTTCGGAACCCACCCCGCTTAGGTTTTAGCTAAGAAAAACTTAAGAAGACTCTTGACTGGTGGTACAAATGAGATCCTGTTCCCGCTTTTATTTTTTCTGGTACTAGAGAACCTCTGAGTCGCCCCTTACCACACCACTCGTTTGTTTTTTGAACACCCCCGGTCACTCCCCTACTCAGAGGTCACCTTCCAACCCCCTCCTCCCGCTGCTTTATTTTTGCCAACCCACACTAAGGCTCTTTCCCCAATCCCCGATAGGGATCTCTCTGCTTGTTTTCGGTTCTCCGGAAAACAGTGGAGAGGTCTAGTCATATAGAGTAGCACGGGGGGGTCAATACTACCAACCCAGTAGATCTTTTTTGTTTTTTCATTTTTGCAAAGAACTTTTTTCAAGTAGTTTACCCACTCCACGAATTTTCAAATTTAATTTAAGAACTTTTAATTTTTTCCCAATGAAATTGAACTTTAACACAAATGCACATACAAAAAAAAAAAAAAAAAAATGCATACACAAACACACAGACAAATGTTGATTAATTTGTATATATATTTTTTAATCTTAAACGCTGGGGATATATTAGTTAGATTAAGATCCACAGAGTGAATGAGGTATTTTGGTAAATGTTGCCAGTCAAGAGTAAGACTCCAAAGTCTTCATGATTTACTTTTGTTAGATAGTCACAAAGACCCTGAACTTTTCCCCTCCCCAATTTCTTATAGGGCCTTGTGCCTAAGTTTGTTGCATTGTATTTTTTCATGTTTTTACAATTTTCTATTGCAAATAATGTAAAATATAACGACAATAAACTATATAAATAAGATCAAAGTTTAGTATCTGTTCTCAGACACGAAACTTTTGCTCTTTTTCAAGGGATCCACCACCGGGCTCTCGGGCAAGGTTAAGGTGTTTTTTGCATACTAAGTTTCGTTAGCAAGGACCAGACCCCATCCTTTGGGGAGTCAGGACCTCAAGGACTGACTCCACATTTGTGGGAGCTTGGACCCGAAAACCGATCCCCTTTTCTGGGAGACTGGAATTTTGGGACCAGCACCACTAGTTGTGACAGGCTTTCGTTTGTTTTTTCTTGTTGTTTTTCTTCATTTCGCTCTCACCTCTTGAGACTGGGATGGTCTACTTTCTCACCACTTAATTGCCTGAGCAGCACTCTGACCTGCCAGGCCAAAACTGAGTCTATTTTCGCTGCTCTCCCGTTGGATCGAGCAGACAGGGCTCGCTTTCTCGCTTCCGTTGGGGTAGTTAGTGGGTAGAGTGACATGGGGTAGGGCGGGTGCTTCCTTTCTGCTCCCCTCTGTGGGCAGAGATGTCTATCCCCTCTCTCTCTTAATTGCGACGCGGCACTCTGACCCGCTAGCACCCACTGCGTCTTTCTTCTCTGTTCTTCCCCCCTCACGGGGGATTCGAGCTGCTAACCTGACATCCCCGTAAAGGGAGGTCAAAAACTTTAATTTCTTCCGAGCCGGCTCCTCCTCCACCCCCTCCATTCCCCTGGGTTTTCTTTTCTCCCCACTACACTTTGGTCCGCATCAGCGGCCAGAGCTACCACCACGATGCTAGGCAGGTGGACCATACCAGTCCAAATGTGCAACATTGCACCGCTCGAAGAATCGCCGACGAAGGGAACCAAGCCCTCTCCCTCTAAGAAGGCGGAATGCGAGGTAGGGCCGCAGCCCACGGCGACCTTGCACAAGATCGACAGGGTAGGGCCGCAGCCTGCGGTGACCCATGAAGATGTACCTCCAGCACCCGGAAATGGTGCAACTGCTCCACATGAGGGCAACCCGCTGGGAAAAGCCCCTCCCAACATGCCGGGTGTGGAAAAAGCGGTGAATTCTAAGTCAGCGTCAACCAAAAACCCAGAACCATCGAAAACAGCAAGAGAACAAGT
This sequence comes from Euprymna scolopes, assembly GCF_053919585.1. Taxonomy (NCBI): domain Eukaryota; kingdom Metazoa; phylum Mollusca; class Cephalopoda; order Sepiida; family Sepiolidae; genus Euprymna; species Euprymna scolopes. The sequence continues at coordinate 90,493,290 of NC_136508.1, read as the reverse complement.
CTCTCTCGCTCCCCAAAAGGGCGACTCCCCTTCGGTGGAAAGGGAAGATGAGAGCAGTAATACCGAGGAGCTGTTCTTCAACACGATCGCCTCCATTCAGTCACTCTTCTGGAATGGAGCTAACGTCCGCCCTCCAACACTCCCCAAGACGGCAATGACCAAAACGAGGTAGCGAAGGAAGGGAGCAGCAACGTACCTGCCTGTGCCGACAAAACCAAACGGGCAGAAACAGCACCACCCCCAGCCGCCACACCTTCTACATCATCTGCCGGAGACGCACCCCCAGGAGATGCACCCTCCAAAGAGGAAGAAGGGAGTAACCCAGGGGGTCGGCCACAGCCAGGATACAAACGCATCAGTAGACTGGCCAGCGCTGTCCCCCAACATTGAGACAAGCCAAGCGGACCCCAAACCGGGCGAATCCAACATTAAAGGAGCAGCGCCAGCAAGCCCACGCACGGAGCCAGCCAAACCCAAGCATGGCGAAAACACGGCATGGGGTCTGCAATCCCAAGAAGAGCAGCTGACACCCGAATGCTACAGAGAACTGTTTTCCTCGACTTATAAAGAGTACACCAAGGGAAACATCATCCTTCCCCTTCCTGGACAAGTCGAGGAATTGGAAAACGTGTTCTTTCCCTGATCACTTCTGACCTAAGAACCAGGAGCCTCATGGGAGTCAGCAAGGAAACCATGATTGAACTCCTTCTCGACCAAAACATTTTGGCCAAATACGTCTGCAGAAGGAGTTATGCAATGTGGGACGTGCTGCTCCCCAGCCAAGAAGAAGCTGCAAGACTGTCCAGGACGGACCGGAACTGGAAAAACATCCGTATCCAGCCGGAGTACCTGAACAAGAGAAGAGCCAACATCACCGTGCTGAACATGACATGGCACATACGGGCCAAACAACTAGGAGCCATACTCAGCCAGTACGGTGATGTTGAGGTGGTAACCCCGGTCAAAGGCCAATGCAACGTATTGATGGGGGATTACAAGGTACAGATGGTCCTGAACAGAGCCGAATTTGACAAAATTCCGGCGATGCTCAAGTTCGACAAGTGGACAATATCGGTGATTGTGGAGGGAAGAAAGCCACAGTGCTGGCATTGTCAGAAACAAGGACACATGGCCAAGGACTGCCCAAAAAGAGCCCCGGCCAAGGCCCCGGAAAAAACACCAGCTAAGGCGATGACTGAGATAGTCCCAACCAGATTGCCAATCAGTGGCCCAGGCTACCCCAGCAGCAGAGGTTGGATGGTCGACGGTCACCAGGAAGGGTAAAACCTGCAAAAACTTACCCAAGCAAGTAGTGATCAAAGACCATCCCGAAAAAGCTACAAGAGTCTGAGGAGGGAGCATCCGAAGAAGAGGCCGGCCAATCCGAAACGATCAGCTACACCGTCACAAAGACTACGAAGGAGGAGAGAAAGACGAGGAGGAAGAAGAGCCGGAGAACCAAAGCTATCTCCCCGGACATTATCATCATTGAAACCCCTCTACCTCCAACCCCCATTCAACCAGAGCCAAAAAACCCCTCCCCACCAAGATCCCCCAAGAAGTCATCCCAGTACCCCTCTGGCGACAGTGTAAAGGGGATGGAAAATTACCCCAATCCCCCAACTCAGGACACGCCTCAAAGTCCTATCACCACCCCTACCCCTATTCTTCCTCCTCCTCCTCTTCCTCCCCCTCCGCCTACTACTACCAAAGAAGGTCAAGCCACCACTACGAAAGTCCGTACAGAACGGACTAAGAAGTTTCCCTTCCTGCCAGAAGACAGGATATGTGAAGCGGGCTCTCTGCTACCAGTTCCGGAGTTGAAAGGGAAGCAGAAAGCACAGTACAAGAAACTGCGGAACTTTGTGCACATCGGGGCGGAGAACATTACCAACCCCAGCAACTTCAAGGACGCGCCGATGCTGACAACTTTTGTTTGGGAGAACAAAGACCCCAGAACTCAAGCCCTCTGGTATATGCTAGAGGCAGCGAGGGATGCCATAAAGGGGCAGCAGCTGGTGGACATGGAGCACCCCTCGCTCAGAAAAATAAACTTTTAGTGTGAAGGCAGAATCCCCATCTATTGTCATCCTTCCTTCTACAGGGCGTTAAAACTAACCTTTCCCCTGGACGTGGGAGGCATGGCTAAGGATGGACAGCCTTCTACGGATTTACTTACTGGCAGCCTTGGCCAGGCCATCTACGTTCTCACGGCCGAGGATTTCAGATCCGTCTGTGACACTGCTTAAGGTAAGTGAACATGTCTTTGAACTTGGCCACTTTTAATGTGAGGAGCATCAGGTGTCGAAGCAAGGCCTCGCGCGTTGTGAGAAACCTGGTGTCCCTTAAGGTAGATATTCCTGCTATCCAGGAGACCTACTTTATTTGTTACGAGGATTGCCAGGTGCTGGTAAACGATTACGATGTTTACTCAGCATATGGCAATGCATAGTCGTGGAATCTCCTTGCTAGTGAGTCGCACCCTATCAGCGTCGGTGAATGTTGTTCACGCAGCCGAGGACGGGCGGCTAGTTGTTGTTGATGTTGCCTTTCATTGCAGAGTTTTTTGGATTGTCGCTGTTTATGTTCCCAATTCTGCTGTAGAGAGGGTATCCTTTTTTCGACGGTTGGAGGGCTTCATAGTGGATCCGGAAAAGTTAGTTCTAATGTGTGATTGGAATGCAATCCTTGATCTCAAGATAGATAAGGTCGGAGGGGCTAGTGGGTCGGTGTGGTGTGACAGCAGTCTGTCTGACCTGATGGCCTCGTGCTATCTCATCGATAGGTTCCGTCTGGATCATCCAGGGCGGGAGATGTGGACGTGGCATGCTGTAGTGCCTTCCCATCCGAGTACCTATTTGGATCGGATGTTAGTTAGAAGAGGCGATGTAGACTTTCTATCTTGCCCCATGTTCCACTTGTTAGGACACTCGGACCATAAACTTGTTATGGCCTGTTTGAACTTAAGTGCTAGGCCTACACTAGCCGGATACTGGAAGTTCAACAGCACCTTGTTGGAGCTGGAGGACTACCGGTTGAAGGTTACCAAGTTAATTCAGCAAGCTTTAGTGGGAGCGGTTACAGGGAGTAAGTGGTGGGTTAGTCTTAAGGCCAAAATTAGACGCTTCTCTGTTCAGTACAGCCAACGCCTCGTGCTAGATAAGGCTAAGGCAAAGAAGCGTATAGAGGATAAGCTGACCTGGGCGGTAGAGGGGGGGGGGGACTCCCTAGAGATAGCATTAGCCAAACAAGACCTCAGCCGCTTGGCTAGCGAGCGGTATGAAGGTCAAGTATTTAGAGCTAGGTTAATGAAAGTCTCTAACGAAGCTGTTAATGTTGACGCTGTTGAGCGTAAGGCTGCTCTAAGGCGCGGTTCGGACGGGTACATTCGGAAAGTACATAACCTGGAAGGACGTGACCTAGTATCGACTTGGGAGATCTGGGAGGGGTTTCGGGAGCATCTATCAGAGCGCTTCACCCAACTACCCGGACTCAGGGTCGATGAGTTTGGCAGCTATTTTGCTGACTTGCCCCGCCTCATGGCGGCTTGGGCGGCTAGCTGTGATGGTCTTGTTATGGAACAGGAGGTCATTACTGCATTGAAGCAAGTCGGCTAAAACAAGTCCCCAGGGCTTGATGGTTTACTCTACGAGTTTTACTTGAGGCTGTCGCCCATGTTGGTCCCTATTCTGAAGGATGTGTTCAACCATTGGTTTGCCCAGGGATCCATCCCTGGACAGGTGACCAAGGGAGTGATCACATTGCTGAGGAAAGGTCAACGGCATGGTGGGGTGGAAACTTTTGACGACTTTAGGCCCTTGACTCTACTAAACACAGAGTTAAAGATTTTGGCAAAGATTCTTGCGACTCGCTTGCAGGTTGTCATCGCTGACTTGATCGAACCAGAGCAGAGCTATGCTGTGAAGGGGAGATCGATTCAAGACAATCTTCATCTGATTCGCTCGATTATAGAGGGAATAGAAGACAACACTGATGCCACGCTGATCAGTTTGGATCAGTCCAAGGCGTTCGATAGGGTTGACCATCGGTTCCCGGGATCTGTGCTAGAGGCCGCCGGATTTAATCCGGACTTCCGCAAGTGGATCTTTGTCCTGTATGATAGACCGACGGTAGTGGTGTAGATCAACGGTAAGCTGTCGGAGTCATTTGCCGTCTCCCGGTCGGTGCATCAGGGTTGTCCGCTGTCGCCTCTCTTGTACGTCCTGGCATTGGAACCCCTCCTTCGCAAGTTAAGGGACGAGGCGGCTACACCAGTCCTGCGTGGAATTGCTTTACCTGGAGGCACACGAGCCAGGGTTTCCGCGTTTGCCAATGACGTCACCGTGTTCATGTCTTGCCCCACGGACGTTCAAGCGGTGGTCGAGGTGCTCGCTCGATGCGAAGAAGTCACAGGGGCTGTCTTCAAGCGCAGCAAGTCTGTTGGCCTGCAGTTGGGGGCCTGGACCAGGGTAAACTCGCTTCCAGGTATCGATGGGCCGGTCCGCATTCTCGGTGTCTGGTTTGGACCGGGACTTCAGCTGGAGAAAAATTGGTCGGAAGTATATGACAAGGTCAAATCGTCGGTCAAGACTTGGATTTGAAGGGTCGGGTGGAGGCTTGTGCTACATACGTCTTTCCGCTCATCCTTTACCGATTGTCTGTACTTCCTCTCCCTGCACAATGCCTAACCCGCTTACAAAAGCGCCTCGACTCACTTCTGTGGGACGAGGTTAAGCATTATGTGTGCTGAGAGGTCTGTGTCCAACGTCCGAGTGAGGGAGGCCTGGGTCAGCTCAGTCTCTTGTGTCATAAAAGCGCTAGAGATTGGCTTTCCTGGGTAGAGGAGAACGCTCCTTGGGTCTCTACGGTTGAGAACTTGTTTCCCAATCTCAAACCCGACCCCTCAGTAGAAGGTCGTCGTAAAACGAGGGGGAAGTCCAAATTCTTTGCCGAATGCCGGTGTGCACTTAGAGCTTTGCCGGGGACCAGTGTCCTCGAACAGCCTAGAAAGAGACTTTATCGGGAGTTAGTGGTGGGTACCGCAAAGGATCCTCTTTGTAGGCGGTTAGGTTGGTTGATGGAGGTTATCCGCCCTCAATGGAGTTGGGTGCCGGGTCGGGATTTTCTGACAAACTCAGAATTCTCCCTGACCTGGCGACTGGTCTGAAAAGCACTGCCCCTCTTCGACGAATTCAGCAAGTACAAAGAACAAATGAGGGCCTGGTGTCTGCGCTGCGACGAACACAAACTCGAATCGGTCGAGCATGCGTTTTTCAGTTGTAGCCGGATTCAGGCCCTATTGGAGTACGTCGGAGAGGTAATGGCTTACATCGATGGTGAGTGGCCGCTCGATCTCGACATAGGATAATTCGTTTACAACATGGAGCCGCCGTTCCCCAGGGAGGAAAGAATGGTTTTCCTGGCGATCCTAGCAGTAGCGCGTATGGTGATCTGGATCACGCGCCTTAAGTTGGTCTACGAAGGGACATCTGTTCTGGATCGGGATCTGATCATTTACTTTAAACATTTGCTTAAGGTAAAGATCAGATGCGATTGGAGGAGGTCGCCTAGAGTGGAATTCAACAAGAGGTGGGTGCGCAGCACTAGTTTGTGCTTCCATCGAGGAGCCAAGTTTCAGTATGTGTTCCCCCCTTAAGCATGGCACGTGCGGTGCTGGGTCCTTCGGAACCCATCCCACTTAGATTCTAGCTAAGTCATTTTAGGAAGACTCTTGACTGGTAGTACAAATGAGATCCTGTTCCTGATTTTATTTTTTGGTATTAGAGAACCTCTGAGTCTGCCCATCCCCTTTGCGCCACATCTTTGCTTTTTGACATTCCCGGTCATCCCCCTACTCAGAGGGCACCTTCCAACCCCCTCCACCCATTGTTTTATTTTCTCCCACTTCCATTAAGGTTTCTTCCCAATCCCCATTAGCGATCGCCCTGCTTGTTTTCGGTTCCCCGGAAAACAGTGGGGGGGTCTAATCACCTAGATTAGTATAAAGGGGGGCCTCACTAACAACCCAGTAGAATTTATTTTTTATTTTTGATATGAACATTTTTGATTAGCTTTCCCCACTCCACGAACATTTTTACTCTTAATCCAAAGACTTTTTATTTTCAAATGAAATTGAACTTTATTTTCTCACACATGCACACAAAACATTTTATATATATATAAAAAAAAATGCATACACAACATACAGACACCTTTTTCTTTTTCTTTTTGTAAATATGTCAATGTTATTCAAAACGCTGGGGTTTTATTAGTTAGATTAGGATCCACAGAGTGAATGAGGTATTGTGGTAAATGTTGCCAGTCAAGAGTAAGACTCCAAAGTCTTCATTATTCACTTTTTGTCACTTTAGTCACAAAGACCCTGTACCCTCCCCCTCCCCATTTCTTATAGGGCTTGTGCCTAATTTTGTTATTGAAAATTTTTGTGTGTTGCAGTTGCAAAATTGTATGTCCAAATTTTTGAAAATAATAAAATATATAAATAAGATCAAAGTGTAGTATCTGTTCTTAGAATTCAAGTCGTCTCATCTTTCGCCCCAACCCCCACTAAGAAAACTGGAAAATAAGAAGGATTTATGTCACCAAATCCATTAACACTCATTTCGTATTATATTAAAATAGGTTGTAGTGACACAAACGCTGATTAACTCATACCTCCCACCTTCCTCCCTCTCAATAGAATTAGGTCGTAGTGTTACTAATATAAAAAAGAAAATAGCCGTTTCTTTTTTGTTTTGTTTTGTTGTGCAAACAGGCATCGATCGTCTCAAGCCAAATATTTTTAAGCGTAATTTTTTTTATTTACTTATCATTTTTGCGTATTATTTTTGGTTTAAGTCTCGGATTTTACTAATTTTAACTTGCTAATAACTTTGGTAATGTTGTCATAGCGTAGAAGTTCATAGTTTAATTTCTATGAGGGTTACATTTTTTTTACCGATAACAACAATGTTTTTATATACAGACTGCCATTACAGCTTGCAGGCGTCAAGATCACGTGACATGTCTCAGCGGATTTTAAATACAATGTGACTCAAAATAAATGGGCCCCGTGTTCACTTTATGTAGAAGAGTTGGGGCCCGTTTTTTGGGGGGCACTTATAAATCGATTTAAAAATATGTAATGTTTAGTAGTAATTGTCTGTATTTTTGAGATGAGGTGTTTTCATTGATTGAGATTGTCGGACTGACTTCCTCATTTTGGTTGTTATCGTCACAACGTTTCGGCCGTTTTGCCCTCCGGCCTTCATCAGGTGTTTTGTATCGAACTGGGGAACCGTTTGTTAGGAGTCTCGAACCCAACCCTCTATTATTATTACGGGGGTACTGTGTTCAGACTCCAGCTAAGCTCTGGGACATAATTGCTGATTCTCTGTTTTGAATGTTACTTTTTCACTGCCTTCGTTCAGGATTGAACTCAGCACCTTTGGGTAACTGTAAACTTTGATACAACGTTTAGGACCACTCGGTCATATGGCACTAGGACAATTCTTAGTTAGTTTTTGTTAATGTTAAACCTATATTGTTATTCAAAGTTTTCTCTTTCTATCAGCGGTGTCCAAATTGCATTCAGCTCTATGCTTGGTTTGCTCAGTAGGTTGTTATGTCCGAGCATGTGAGCTGTTTCTTTAAGTTTTCTCACTTTCCAGTGGGTCTCTCTGTTTATTATTTTTACTTCATCCCATAGGGGGCGATGGTCCCCCCTCTCCATCCAGACATGGTTGGCTATACCCAATTTTTCTGTCTCCCCTTTAGTTACCGCTTTTCGGTGTTCTTCACCCTTACTTTAAGGAGGCGGCATGTTTCACCCTTGTAAACCTTTCTGCAACTGCATGGGATGGAGTATATGCAGTTTTTGGTCATGTTCTCTTCCATGCGGGGCTTCACTCGTACCAGGTGTCGTCTGAGTGTTGACTACCGTCCTGATGTTGTAGGGGGCACATATTCTCTGAATCTTTTCGGAGATGCCTCGTATGTATGGTAGGCAGACCGTTGGAGGTTTTTGAGTTTCATTCTCCTCTCTTATACTATTTCCACGTCTGGTGGATAGTATGCTATCGGGGTAGTTGTTATGACGGAGGGTATTCTTCAACCTGACCATTTTTGGTGGTATGTAATGGTGTCGCTACTTATTGTCTCTGCTCAATGTTGTAAGCAGCGTGCGATTCCATGTTTGATACTGTATGGGTAATGGGAGTTGAAGTTAAGGTATTGTCCGGTGAAGGTAGGCTTGCAATATACGGATGTCTTAAACCCATGCTCTGTGCGTGATATGAGTATATCAAGGAAGGCCAGTTGGTTATCTTTTTCTTTCTCCATTGTGAACTGTATCGATAATCTTATTGAGTTCACATGGTCTAGGAGAGCCTGGATGTCTTCCTGATGGGGCCAGAGTGTGAAGGTGTCATCACCGTATCTTAGCCACATGGTGGGCTTTAAGGGAACTGAACCTAAAGCCATGTCTTCGAAGTATTCCATGTATATGTTCGCCATCACTGGTGATAATGGCGAGCCCATAGCTAGCCCATCCTCTTGTCGATATAGGTCAGTACTCATTCTGAAGTAGGTTGTTTTTATGCAGAATGTCAGCATTTTCATTAAGTTTGGCAATGGTACACATGTGCGCTCTTCTATGGAGACGTCCGCAGCTAGTTTGTCTTGAATTACTGCTAGTGCCTCACTACTTGGGACTTTAGTGAACAGGCTAACCACATCTAGGCTTACCATTTGGTTTGTACTGATGGGTGCTCCCCAGTGGCATAGCTAGACCTTTTGCCGCCCGGGCGGTAGTAAAATTTGCCGCCTCCCCCCCCGGCATTTGGGTGCCCGGAAAGTTCGTCCAGGGAAAATTCGCCCATGGATAATTCGTTCATGGAAAATTCGTCCATTTTTTGCTAGGTAGGAAAACTGATCCATTATTATTAAGTTAACATTTATTCTGTAGTTGCTTAATTTTCATACCTTGCGAAAATTAGTTCTACGGTATCTAATTTTCCTAAATTCAATTAAATTAAAATATGAAAACTGATTTTTAATATTTTTTATTCATTTGAGATTTTATCTGTTTTCCTTTTGTTTTAAGTAGATGGTGGGGGTTGCCGGGGTGATTTTGTCCGATCCCCCAGCTAGCAATTGTAAAGTTTACAAGGAGTATGCTACAAAAACAAACGTTTGATACTTTCAAAGTCTTAGCCTCATGAATTGGACAGTAATAAAATTAATGAATTCAAACTTTCGCATCTAATGTTATTTCCTCTTTGATGGCAGTGTATATACACCCAAATATCCAACTTTCTTTTCGCACCTATTCGATAAAAATTTATATGAAAGTTCCCCTTTAAGTATGAAATCTTTCTGAGGTCATTTTGTTTTTTTGGTGCTTGGCCAAGCCTGGGCTTAGCCCTATCCTGTTAGGTCAGCCGGTCACTGAGTATATCTCCAGAAATAATTAATGCTTGCATTTTTTAAACTTAGTGATTGAAATGAATTAAAGCAATTTATTCTCAATTAATGGAAATTTTGAAAACTCCAAACTGTTAAACTATTTATCAAGTAATAATTTACAATTGCGTTTGGAGTTTTCAAAATTTCCATTAATTGAGAATAAATTGCTTTAATTCATTTCAAGATCGGTTTTTAATGTAGAGAAAGTTCAACCTAGATTAAAACAAAAAAATTGCCTCAATCTTGAAGGATATATATGTATATGTATGTATCTACATGTATGTATGTATGTATATATGTATGTATATATTTATATTATATATGCATATATATATACATATATGTATATATATATATACATATATATGTATGTATATATTTATATTATATATGCATATATATATATACATATATGTATATATATATATACATATATATGTATGTATATATGCGTATTTATATATGTGTATATGTGTGTATATATGTATATATGCACGTATGTATGTATATATGTATATGTATGTATAAATATATGTGTATATGCACATATATATGTATATATGCACATATATAGTTATAAAATAAATACGTATTTATTATAATGCTCCCATAATGTTGAGCATAATGAGAGCCGAAAATGGCAAACGGCCGTAAGCGAATATAGCAATGGTCTTGTTTAAAATTAGATCTTGTGTACAATTAGAGCTGAGGTCGGTTTGGCAACGACTGCCGATTGTTCCCATTTACTTGCCTCTCCACGAGGGCAGAGTTAGACACAAGGCCGGTTTTTAATGTGGGGAAAATCCAGCTCCACAAAAAGGGGCACTCTGGATAGGAACAAAAATAAAAATTCTCAGTCATGAACGATTTCCCCATACTGACCGACGACAGAAAAGGAGAAGTGTATCATTAGAACAGATACTACACTGTGATATCAGCCCAAAGGCTGCTAATTGTTGTTAAAATATTTCTCCCTCGCTCTCTCAGATGGTCGGATTTCGTTCCTAGCTGGAAGTAGTTGCTAAAGTCTAGCCGCACCGATGAGCTGTAAACAGCGAAACAGTCCTGTGTGTGAATGACTATTACACACACACACACACACACACACACACACACACACACACACATATATATGTAATTTAATTATGTTTTTACATGCATAAAATTTATTTTAGTTTATCTTATTTTATGCACGTAAAAAAATAATTAAATTAAATTAAATGCGTCCAAAAAGTTAGGGCGATTCAATTCATTCATATAATAATATGAATAATAAAGAGCTTATAGCTAAGGTAGCGAATGTATAAAAATATATAAAAAATGTAAACAAACGCTTATCGCGGAACAAACGCCAATAACAAAAAAAATCTTAACCTTATATATATATATATATATATATATATATATATATATATATATATATATATATTAGTGGATGTATATATATATCATGTAATATTAATCGAATATTTATTAAAATGAAAAGTAAGAGAAATAAATCGAATTAACAATTTCGGGTTTGTTTTATTATACACATAGATTCGAAGAAAAACTGTAAAAAAATAAAAAATGGCGCCAGACTTCGTTTAGAATGCGGCAAGTTCGGGAAATTGACTTAAAACTAAATGCATATTGAAAATACTCTTAGAAACCCACCGAATATATGTCACCCTATGTCACGCTAACATATATTGAATGGATTTCATTTGTATTTTTCGCATATACCGATAGACACTATGTTTTTCTAACTGATTACACGTTTTAAGTGAGTAAAAAACACTAAAAACTTGTCGAGATAGGTAGAAGAGTAACTTATCTTGCCTTTGATAACATTTATTTGTTATATATTTTTGACAGTTTTTTCGAATCTATGTGCATAGTAAAACAACCCCAAAATGTCTATTATATTTATAAATAATAAATGTAAAAGTTTTAAAAACAAAACTCAAATGTATTATAAACGTAAAATAATTGTGTCCATACTTTTAAAAAAGTCAAATTTATTCAAATGTGCCCTAAATAAAGTTTTATGGTCTTCCTTCTTTTTATTTCCATTCATTCCTTTTTTTTAAGTAGATAATGTTTTCAATCAAATCGGAACCTGATATGCCTCTCTTCAAGTATTCACTTGTAGGTGTGAAATCACCAAAACCCATGAGAATGGATTGTTTATGATCCTTTTAAACCAACCAATTCTAATATAAGCCAAAACTAGCTGACAAAATATGACAGTTCAGACTGACACACTCAACTTGTTACTACTGAATCTTCATAAGAAAAATTACTAAGGAACACCAGAACATCAGCCCAAGAGAAACTAATTCCTACTACCAGCAACAAAGGTTAGTGCCATACACATTAACATTTTCGTTTCTTTAAAATGCCCAAGTGGAAAAATAGTTATTAAAGTAGGCGAAAATATATTTAAGCCTGAGAAAATGTGCACGTTTCCTATATTGGGTTTACACTGTTTTCTTAACGATGGCAATGTCAAGTCTTTCTTTATGAAATTGAAATTGTAGGCTCTTCAATATATTTTATTTTGGTGGTAGGGAGACTTAAAAATATATTTAGATAAATAAATGCGTGCTAAGAAACGTTAATAATTATCTAAAATTTACATAGAAAGAATAAACGCTATTCTGTTAGTCAATTCTGTTGGAAATGGGTGATAATCTTAAATCAAATATATATGAGAAACTGATTCCCCACTTTAATTCCTAAAATAATTTTCTCATTATAACAGTTTTTCAAGATATTCTTATTTACAAATTTACCAATTGTTCATCAAATTATTTTATATTAAGTTAGTATTAAAATTATTCTTTAAATTTCTGATACGATTTTAAAACTGTTTAAACTTTTGAATGTAATGAGTTTATTCTTTTTAATATTAAACATAGAACTAATTTAAACAGAAAAATATGTGAGAGCCAAAGTTTATTTTTCGATTTGGTTTCATTATTAACGTTTTTGCTTCATCATCGCTAAGAAAATACTACAAAATTAATAGAGAAATAAAAATGCAAAGATATAGATGTTAACATCTTCAACATATGAAATTTTTCTTTAATTTTCAATTTGTCATTTTTGAGGGGCCTTTTTTTACAGCAAAAGAGAGGCTTCATTTTAGAATTTGGCCTTTTTTTCTTAAAAATATATTTAACAAAATATTTTTTACTTATTTACTTTTGTTTTAAAACCGATAATTGATATTCTGGAAAATTATATTATTTTTTAGTTGTTTCATTTGATTCTGTTTGTTTTATTTTTCATTTGATGGCTTTGTTTTGGTAATTATGCAGAGAAAAGACCATGAAACTCAATTTTTATGGTATCTTGTATTTATTAAAATGTTATGTGAAACAAAAAAAAAAAAATTCTTAATTATTTTATTTTATTATCAAGATATTCATAACAAGTACAGAATATTTACAAATTAAAATTATTAGTTGTTATTATCAGCTGTTGTTTTTTGCTTGCTAGAAACAAAGGAAACTCGCTAAATTTCGTTTCGCTAAAATTTGCGTTTCCTTCAATTTTTTACATCCGTTTGCGGCCGTCATCTTGCGTACGACTTTAGTGAAGATGACCATTCCTTGTATTTTTCTATAACATTCCTTAAATAAGGAAATACTTTGAAAAATATTTACTTATTAGTTTAATTAGTTTTGGGGTTTGTTTTACAATACAAAGAGATTTGAAAAGGTGCAAAAAATAAAATATACAACAAATAAATGTTCCTATTGGCTATAAAAGTTAATTGAATCATTTATTGGTGTTTTAAAGTAGTTTGAAAGCCTCTTTCCCCGTAAGTTTCTATTTTACGGGGGGGGGGGTAGTGACGGGTCTCGCTCTCTAAGTATATATGTATTTTTAGGGATAGGCATCTAAGATTTTATGGGGGGGGTGTCTCACCTTTTGTGGTACTATTACGGAACAACACAAAAGGTGCTTATGCAGAGAAATAGCGTGCTATTTCTTAAAATAGTATTTAAATTTTTTTTCAGATTATTTACGTGAATTTTAAAATGAAGAGAATTAAGGAGAGTGGTGCGGCATTCCGTAAAAAGCGAAAAACAAAAGAAGAGGAAGAAAACAAGAATAAAGGCACGTTGTTGAAATTCACCAAAAAGACTTCTATGGCCGAAATGACGGAAACGAAAGTCGAAAATCTTGCTGAAACCGAAGATGAAGTTAACGTTGATACTGTTAGTTCGTAAGTCGACATTGCCCGCGTTGATACATCAACAACTGCCAATGATGATGCGCGTGAAGTTGAAGAATTGGAAAGGCAATCACTGGTTGTCGCGACCGATTTTACAGATGTTGGTCTATGGCCTATTGAGATTAGTCATGAAATTCGCGCTATGCCTGTTCGGCAGGGATCTGCCGCTGTGCAGCACCTTGATCAGAATTCAAGGAAATAGTGCGACCAGGGACAAAAACAAAAGGCGACGTTAGAAACCTAACAAAAAAACTGGTTCTATCAGGTATTGCGGAACGGTGAGAAAAGTTTGCGAACTTGGATGGTGTATTCTCCTGCCAGAGAAGCCTTATTTTGCTTCTGCTGCAGACTATTTTCAATTGGACTCTCGAGTTTTTCTGCTGATGTGGATTTCAAGAATTGGTGGAAATTAAATCCAAAAGTACATGCTCAGGCGTTTCTTGACTGGAATGAGCTAGAGATCCGACTTGCTGAAGGAAAGGTAGTTGATAAAGTTGAGCAAAATATCATTGAGAAAGAAACAAAGAAGTGGCGAGAAATCCTAGCTAGATTGCTGGACATTATCAGATTTCTCGCCAAGCAGAATCTGGCGCTACGAGGTCACCGGGAAGACATCCATAATGATGAAAGGGGTCAAGAAAACAAAGGAAATTTCTTGGAATTGGTAAATCTATTGGCTAAATATGACCCTGTACTCCGTGAACATTTGGTTAAAGTTAACCTAGGGAAGAAATTCACTATTTCTTATCTGTCACCAGAAATTCAAAATGAGTTTGTGAGCATTTTAGCAAAGCAGGTCAGAAAGAAAATTATCGATCAGATAAAGAAAAGCAAGTATTTTTGTATAATTTTTTATAGTACTCCCGATGTATCTCACAAGGACCAGATGAGTGAGGTGTTGCGCTACGTGAAAGTTGACAGAAATGAAGTGACGGTGGAGGAGTCGTTTCTCCGCTTCATCGAAACAAAGGGTAAAAGCGCGGAGGACATTTCTGAACTCATTTTGAGAGAATTGGAGAATGATGAGATACAGATTGGTGACTGTATTGGCCAGGCATTTGACAATGCCGCTGTTATGGCAGGTCACCGATCGGGTGTGCAGAAACGAATCTCTGAAATCAACCCAAAAGCTCTATTTGTGCCATGCACAAACCATTCACTAAATCTGGCTTGTGTACATGCAGCTTCAGTAGCGGTTCACTCTGTTACATTTTTTGGCACACTGGACCGGTTATTCTCGTTCTTTTCTGCATCTACACATCGCTGGGACGTCTTGATTCAGTTGACCGGTCTAAGTGTAAAACGGACTGTGGATACTAGATGGAGTAGTCGAGCAGATGCTGTAGATGTTGTGATAAAAAAATATTGGAAGTCGTCATTGCCCTGGAACAGCTCACAGAAAAAGGAGAAAGTGCAACCACAAGATCAGATGCATCTTTAATTCTCAACTCGGTACTATCGTTTCCGTTTCTTTTATTTCTGAACCTTTGGAAAACTATTCTCCCAGAAATCAATGATGCCCAGAAATATCTTAAAAAAAATCTGCAACATGTAATGAAAAATAAAGACCTTTTAAGATATTAGAAAGGTTTTATTCAACATAAAATTCAGCAGGTACAACAACATGGTCGGTAACGAACGACTAAGCTGGGAAAAGGCGCCAATTTCGTTCTATTTGTAAACATCTGGTGCGCATGCGCACTAGCGCTCTAAACTCACAACACTCTCCACCACATTTTATTTATATTTCGGGTTGCAGGTGATCTTCCTTCCCCTTTTTGTTGCTCCTGGAAGAAATTTGAAAACGCCCTTCTTCAAGTCAGACTGTTGCTGCTGCTCTTCTATTTCTAAACACTTTGTTTTGTCGACTGAAGAGAAAGATTCTCCATTTGGTGAGGTATTATTCTTTGGGGTCTCCTGTTGATCAATCGACTCTGGTTCGCGGATGTTTGATGGAGTAGTAGAATCTGGTGATGTACCATGATCAGGGGAGACAGGAGATTCCAAGTTTGTAGAGGAGGGGTCAGTGACAAGAGTGGGGGCTAGGTCTTCTGTTGAGGCTGTTGACTGACGGTCGTCAGGGAAACGAATTCTGGCAAAATTGGGAGTTGCAGATATTATATCTACTGGTTCCACTAGGGGATCTGACTTGTGTTGGCGGACAAACTTCCTAAGGAGGACCGGTCCTCCTTGCAGCCACTCGGGTAAGGTATATCCGGTGCCCGACCTTCTGGAAAAGTTAAACATTCTCTCGTGTGGGGTTGAGTTAGTTGCTGTACAAAGTAGCGATCGAATAGAGTGCAAAGCTATGTCGAGTACTTCGTGCCAATTGCCTGGTTTTGAGTGCAAGTTTGATCGTTTTCCAAATTGTGCCATTTACTCTCTCGCATTGTCCATTGCCAAATGGATGGTATGGAGTTGAGTGGGTAATCACAACTCCATGTTGCCAGAGAAACTCTTTTAGTTCACATGAAATAAACTGACTTCCTCGATCACTATGGATGGAATCTGGGCAGCCAAAAAAGGTAAATAAATTCTGGAGACAATTTATAACAGTTTTTGTTGATATGTCCTGACATGGATAGACAAAAGGATAGCATGAATATTCATCTACAATCACGAGTAGGTATTTGAGATTATTCGTAGATGGTTTCGGTCCCATGAAATCTATTGAAAGACGTTCAAAGGGGGATCGGGAATGGATTAATCAACCTGATGGAGGTTTGAAGAACCTTGGCTTTAGTTCAGTACATATTTGACATTCAGCGCAGGTGCGTTTAGCATCTTCCATGGAGAATGGTAGATTCTTCTGCCTCACAAAGTGATAGAGTCTCGCTACTCCAGGATGACAAGGTGCTGCGTGCAGGTCCTTTAGTGATAATGAGCGCGAAGCAGAGCATGATCGAGAAAGGGTATCTGCAGAGTTATTAAGAGAACCTGGTCTATATACTATCTCATAAGAATAGTTTGAAAGTTCAAGTCTCCACCGAAGCAGCTTATCGTTTTTGATACGATTTGGTGTCTGCGTGTTGAACATAAATGATGCAGCCTGTTGGTCAGTAATAATGGTAAAGTATCGACAGAGTAAGAGGTCACGCCATTTACGCACAGATTCTACAATGGCTGCCGATTCACGTTCCACTGCTGAATGTCGACGCTCTGACTGTGTTAGGGTTCTGGAAAAATATGCTACTGGACGTCCATTCTGGGAAAGGTAGGCTGCTAATGCTGTCGCAGATGCATCAGTTTCTATCGTAAAAGGAACTTCGTCCTCAATGGCTGCAACCGAAGCCTTGCAAATTTCATCTTTCATGGCTTGAAATTGATTTTTGAGTTTCTCAGTGATAGGAAAGGACGTAATGTTTAATAAAGGTGAAATCCGATCTGAGAAATTCTCTATCCATGGTGAATAGTATGAGAAGAGACCTAGAGCCCGCCTGAGTGACTTACTGCAGTTCGGAATCGGTAATTCTTTTAGTGGTGTAAGTCTGTCTGGATCAGGACTGATTGTTCCATTTTCCAATAAGTGCCCTAGAAACTTTAGTTTGGTTATACCATATTCACATTTTACAGGGTTTAGTTGCAAGTTAAGACGGTTGATAACCTTTCTAAAAGCTTCCATATTTTCGTTTAATTCTTTATTAGTTTTTCCTCTGATGACAATGTCATCAATGTAGGCAAATGTACCTTGGAGTTCATGTTCTTGAATCAGATTATGCATAATACGTTGAAACACAGCTACTGAGTTCGTTAGCCCAAAAGGTAACCTAGAAAACTCGTATAGTCCTCCGTCAGCTTCAAATGCTGTGTAAATTCTCTCATCTCTACGTATAGGGCATTGATAATATGCAGACTTCAGGTCCAACTTATTGAAAATTTTGTACTGTGATAGTTGGCGTATGATATCCGAAATTTTGGGAAGCGGAAAAGCATCCAAAAGTGTAAACTGATTTATAGTTGCAGAATAGTCAACGACCATGCGACGCTTATGTCTTTCATTTCTAGTTACTAGTACTTGGGCTCTCCATGGGGAATTCGATTTGATTATGATACCTTCTTTTAATAATTTTTGTATCTCATTCCGGATAAATTCGCAGTCCGATGCTGAGTAGTTTCTGCTTTTTGTTGTGATGGGTTTACAATTCTTTGCTAAATTAGCAAAAAGAGACGGTGGCTCGATTTTCATCTGAGTGACGTTACAAATCTGTAAAGATGGTATCTTTCCGTTATAACGGAATTCCACCCGGTTATGCAATTGCATGAACTCTTGTCCTAGTATAATTGGAGCACACAAGTTGGGAAGGATAGATAGACGCATATTAGTGTAAATTTGTCCATTAACAGCGATGGACGCAACACAGTGTCCTAAGGTTTTGCTCGTGAGATTCGAGGAAGCCATGCTTACCGTATCATTAGAAGGTAATATACTAAGGCCGAGTGATCTCACGATGTTCATTCGTATAAAGTTATGAGTGCTTCCACTGTCTACCATAGCTTTCAAACAGGTACTATTAATTTTTGCATTTACTACAGAATATTGTGTGCATGGAGTGCATTGGGATGACACAGTGAGGGCAATATATGCAGAACTAGTCCTGGTATTATAAGTTGTTTGTTTTATTTTAGATCGGCAGACTTTAGAGAAGTGGCCCCTCTTTCCACATTTAAGGCAGTCAGCATTCCGAGCTGGGCAAATATTTCGAGAATGATTTTCTCGTCCACAGAATTGGCATCTGGCGAAGTGAGTCGCCTGATTATTTCTGGAAACAGCAGCACATTCATTAGTTAGTTCCAAACTAGAGTTATTTTCAGATTCATCTGCATGAATAGATGCCTTTGCTACAATTGATGTCATAAGCTGCTGCATTATGTTGGGCCATTTCTAGACTTCGTGCAGTTGCTACGGCATGATCTAGGTTAATTTCAAAACTTTCAAGTAATCTCTGCCTAATAGTTGAGGAAGTGAGACCTGTGATAAATGCGTCACGTATCGCTAGCTCCGCATGTTGAGAGGCAATAACATCTTCAAATTTACAATCCTTAGAAAGATTCTTTAGTTTTAGGAGAAACTGATCAATAGATTCACCTTGATTTTGTTTCCTAGTGGCGAGAAGGTGACGAGCAAACACAGAATTTACCGGTTTTACATAGGTTGCTTGAAGGATGCTAATAGCCCTCTTGAATGTTGAACAGTGAGATATAAGAGAATAGACCTTCGGTGAGATGAAATTAATCAGAATACTTAACTTATTCGGAGGATTTTGAGGATGAGTGACTGTGAGAGAGTCGATGCAGTTGATGAGGGTACGATACCAATGATTCCATTCGTCAGCGGTTGTATCTGACTATCCTTCGAATTTACCAGGTCTAAGTATAGCATCCATTGTTGCTGTTAATTTTTAATTTTATGTTGAATAAATTGTAATGAAAAATAAAGACCTTTTAAGATATTAGAAAGGTTTTATTCAACATAAAATTCAGCAGGTACAACAACATGGTCGGTAACGAACGACTAAGCTGGGAAAAGGCGCCAATTTCGTTCTATTTGTAAACATCTGGTGCACATGCGCACTAGCGCTCTAAACTCACAACACAACAAAGTTCTGTCAGGCTGACGGCGTTGAAAGATTTCCTTCTTCAGAATAGAGAAAAAATAGTGGACACTGCAATAGACGAGTCAAAAACACTCTGCTCTGAAATGGGGATAAGCATGGAGCGTCGTATTCGCAAAAAGAAACGAATGGATGGTGAAGGATTGACTGACGCAGCGCTGAGTTTTGATACTGACTTGAGACGGGAAATGCTGTCTGTCATAGACAGATTGACTGAAGAAATATCTTGCAGATTTCAACAAGTTCACAATCTTGCAAATAAATACGCTTTTCTTATACCGTCAAATCTGCTTGATGATAATTATGATTGTCAGCTTGGTGGATTTGAAAAAGAGAAATTCTTTGCTGAAAGGAAGAGGTTACAGTATGTTGTAAAAGCTTCAGAAAAAGACAAAATCGATGGACCTCTTGAACTTTTGAACTTTATACAAAGATACCAACTTGGGGATTCCGTCCCTAATATTGTGATCTTGCTGAGAATTTTCCTCACCAGAGCTATTAGCGTTGCTAGCTGTGAGCGCTCTTTCTCAAAACTGAAGCTCATAAAAAACTACCTTAGATCAGCAATGAGCCAGACAAGACTTACAGACTTGGCAATCCTCTCAATAGAGAGGGAACTTGTCGAGGAAGTGAATTTTGATAGAGTCATTGATAACTTTGCCGAAAAAAAGGCGCGAAAAATCTGTTTGTAAATTTTCAACCGACTTGATGCCTTGCGACAGTTCTCTCACAAAAAATAAATTTATAGCCTTATTTGCCATTCATAAATACATTTATTTAAAATATATTAAAACTATTTTTAAAAGAGTTGAAACGTTATTAACAACCATAAATTTCTGAAAACCGAGCGATTACACACACGGATTTAAAAAAGCACCGATACAAGACGTTTTTTCTCTTCGGAGGGCTCGACCTCTTAATAATAACATTATGAAGACAAAGAAAAGAAAACTACATCGGACTATTCTCTCCTTGATACATCCATGTTATTTGGCGAAAATTCGGACTTTAACAACAACGACAAAAAAGTAAATAAAAATTTTATCATTTCATAACATTTTCAGGTTTTCAAATGTTCTCATTTAAATTTATTATTATATTTGCTTGTGTAGCTAATTCATTTAATTTAACATTTTTTTAATAATTTGAATTATAAGTTTTTGTTTTGAAAAAATATTTGGTTTCTTTTTATTTGCGTACCCAGTCTTTATTTTGTTAGTGGTTCAGAGGCTAGGGAATGAGGGTGGGGAGTTGTGTCTCGATTTCGATTCTAGCTCATGGCACCCAAGTCATATATTATTATTGAAAAGAAATTTCAATTATTATTATAATAATATTCAATTATTATTGAAAAGAAATTGTTAAATTAACTGGCTACGTATACAATTACGTAGCCAGTTAATTTAATTTAACAATTTCTTTTCAATAATAATAAGTATGTAAACATTAATCTGAAGGGAATTGTGTGAACATTAATCCGAAGAAAATTATATAATTGTTTTGAAAAATCTTTGGTCTTCTTTGACGAATACTGTAATACGATGAAAATCTAGGACTAATAGCTGCAGTCTAACATTAGTTCCATGAAAATAAATATTTTGAGGGCTTTTGGAATTTTGAAGGTAAACAGATTATCAAATGTGGGGGTGGGGGGGGCAAATCTTACGATCGCCGCGGGCTGCAAAGACTGTTGCTGTTTAATTTTTCAACATTTTTCATAACATGTAAAGCAACTGCTTTCTTTGAAAGGTTACATAGAGAATTTATGCAATTTAAAAAAATTGTTTTACAAATAAAATAGATTTACATCGTATTTTGAGGTTATTCTCATTTTAGTTTTAGTGATAATTTAAAAATAATAAATATTTATAATTAGTACCAATAATGAAAAATTAAATTAAAAATTTAAAAGAATCGGTTTTGGAATCGTAAAATAGGGACACATTTTTGCGATTCCGATACCTCCAATACTTCAGATTTTTACAAACTTTCGGTATAAAATTTCAGATTTTTTGTTAGCTTTTATATATTTTTTCTATTTTCTATTTTTATCCTCTCAAAATGCCGCCCCTGACATGTGCTGCTCGTAAATAAGAGACACATTTTTCTGATTCTGATACCTCAAAAATTTCCGATTTTTTACAACTTTTTCAGTATAAAATGTCAGATTTTTTGTTAGATTTTGTTTATTTTTATTTATTTTTTTCTACTTTCTATTTTTACTCAGGGGGGGGGGGCGGCATGGTGGTGGCATTTTGAGATGGTAAAAGGGGAAAATCGAAAAAAATGCTAACAAAAAATCTGAAATTTTATATCGAAAAGGTTGTAAAAAATGGGAACTTTTGTAGTTATTGGAATCGCAAAAAGGTGTCCCTATTTTGCGAGCAGCATATGTCAGGGGGCGGCGTTTTGAGAGAGTAAAAATAGAAAGTAGAATAAATAAATAAAAATAAACAAAAGCTAACAAAAAATATGAAATTTTATACTAAAACGGTTGTAAAAAATCGGAATTTTGGAGGGTATTGGAATCAGAAAAAATGTGTCCCTATTTTCTGAGCGTCAGTGGGGCGGCATGGGGGCAGCATTTTGAGATGGTAAAAGGGGAAAATCGAAAAAAATGCTAACAAAAAATCTGAAATTTTATATCGAAAAGGTTGTAAAAAATGGGAACTTTTGTAGTTATTGGAATCGTTCACTTTTATAGATATACTAGCATGGGTGCCCGGCGTTGCCCGAGTATTTGGAGATGTATGTTGAGCAAAAAAAAAAAAAAAGCGGTCAATTTTTTAAAATTTGACGCCTATTATGACCCCTTAACATTTTGTTTTGGGATCAAATCAAGTTATTAAGTTAGATCCATGTCCAAGGAATCTATATCTAAAATTTCAAGTGTTTAGACCCCACATGTCGGAGGAGTTTGGTAGAGTTCTCAAAGGTCAGATCGTTTAACTTTGACCACTTAATAGCAAAATTTCTGGCCGAAAATCGATCACATATATTTTCATAAATCTCAGTACCCTGTATATCAAATTTCGAGTCTGTACACTTAAAATTGAGAGATTATTGCGTAGGGAAATGCACACACACAGACACACACAGAGACACACACACACACACACACACACACACACACACACACACACACACACATTGACTTTTATAGATATATAGAAGACCAGCATGGGTGCCCGGTGTTGCCCGTGTATTTGGAGGTGTATGCTGAGCAAAACAAAAAGAAACAAAAACAAAACGGTCATTATTTTTTTAAACTTTCACCCCTATTATGACCTCTTAGCATTTATTGTTTTGGGCTCAAATCAAGTTATTTAGTTAGATCCATGTCCAAGGAAGCTATATCTAAAATTTCAAGTGTTTAGACCCAGAATTTTCGGAGGAGTTTGGTAGAGTTCTCAAAGGTCAAATCGTTGAACTTTAACCCCTTAACAGCCAAATTTCTGGCCGAAAACCGATCACATACATTTTCATAAATCTTGGTACCCTGTATATCAAATTTCGAATCTTTAGACTGAAAATTGACAGAGTTATTGCGTAGGGAAATGTACACAGCTAGACACACAGACAGGCACACAGACAGATACACAGACATGTTTACTTTTATAGATATACTAGCATTTCAGCCCGCCGTTGATATGTCTGTTGAACAAAAAAAAAAAGTGGTAGTAGAAAGCAGGCTCGAATCTGTACCACGAAGAAGGAAAAGAACGGTTAAAAACCTGACGTCTATGCTGTTACGACCACCACCAAACCGGAATTGACATTTTTTAAAATTAAGGCTAGGATAACTTTAAAAAATATCGGCGAAAAAGTGACCCACCCCTGTAGAAAAGTGCTTAGTTGAAGGTGAAGATATTAATGATTTTAGGCAGTTTTTCGATATTTGTCGTATGAAAGGTCGATCTTTAAAACGATACTGATCTTGGTAAAATCCATTGTGTCTGTTGATAGTTTTAGGCGACATGCATACATACATACATACACATACACATACATACATACATACATTTATATATTGGTAACTAAAAATTTTCAACCCAAACCGATGAAAAAGCTTGCCCTATCTCTGAATACCATTTATGTTAAATTTCAAATGTTTAGACCAGAAATTGTCTGAGTAATTTAGAAGAGACTGCAGAGGTCACTTTTTTTTTAAAGCTTTGACCCCTTTTTTGACCCCTTAACATTTATTGTTTTGCGCTCAAATCAAGTTACTAAGTTAGATCCATGTCCAAGGAACGTATGTATATCAAATTTCGAGTCTGTAGACTAAAAATTGAGAATTATTGCGTAGGGAAATATACACGGAGGCCACACAGACATACAGACGGCCACACAGACACACACACAGACACACAGACACGTTCACGTTTATTGATATATAGACAGATTTGTTTAACAAAAATATATACGTATACATAAATATATATGGTGTAGGGGACTAGGATATATAAATACCCCAATCCCGTTACAAAAGAATAATAATGAAACGAATGACATTGAAGGAAACAAAGATTCAATTGATGGATAAGATAAACGTCGTTTATTTGCTGTTGAAAGAATGAACGCTTTAGTTATAACATGTTTTCATGTCCGCGCGAGTGTAACCAATGTTCGTTGCACGACTGGTGTTGTAGCAAGAAAAGGAAACGTGTGTTCATCTCAAGTTCGGGTCACTATCGTTTGTTCACGCGTGGGAAGAAAAATGAGTGTTGTAGTGAAAATGAGAATGACAGTCCAGCGTGTAGACAAAGAAGAGGATATGAGAGTTGACATCAGTCAGTAGTCAGCTATGCGAAGGTGTTCTCAGGGACCAGTAGTAGATAGAGAAAGAGTGTAGGTACTGTCTGTTGGCTCGTGCCCCATACATAGTCGCAGGGGACGTGCGAGCGTGCGCCTCCACAAAGGGTGGCAGCTGGTTAGCCCAACCTCTCTGGTCGAGAGTTGGTTCTAAAAGGGTTAGAAACAGCTTGTCTCTTTGTTTTATACTCGTTTCCGGTGGTCATTTGCGCATGTGTATATTTCCTTAGAAAGCGGAAGTGACGTCGTCCATGTGTGCGTTCGTGTGCGCATGTGTGAGTACATATGTGTGCGTTAGCGTGTGTATATACACGTGAATGTGAGTGTATGTACGCGAACGTGAATATGTGTACGTGTGTGGATGTGGGCGCGTATGTTTCTGTGCGCATATGTATGTGACATAGCTTGAAATGTGAATGTGTGTTTTTGTGTGAGACTTGAAAAAGGCTCGTACAATGGAAACAATTTTGTGTTTACTATAAACTTTTTTTGCAAATATTATGCAAGTATAAATCATGTAGAATATCTGCATGAATATAATTACAGGTAATAGTAAACTAAAGATGATTATCCCATTAAAAAACCGAAGCAACTAATAGGGAATTAATTAAAATGAATGTTTAAAAAAATATTCAAATTAGCGAGATCGTTTGCTAGTGAATGCAATTCCACAACCAAGACATAAGAAAATTGCATTTTTAAAAAAAAATAAACAGAAAAGAGAGTTCTCCTGTCTGTACTGTTGCCCTTTGGCTGTCTCCGACGTCCAAGGACCAGCTGCCGGCCCCTGTTGGGCGGGTGAGCCTTGTTTTTATTGCCTCCCCGCGAGGCCACTAACTGTCTTGTTTTCTATCTTTTTCAGGTTGTCTCTCTTCCCGACTCGACTTAAATAGCTGACCGGTCTGCGTCCGAGGTGGTTCAGAGTCCCCGTAACCTTATGATAGGGGACTACAACCTAAAAATGCGTGTTGACAAGGAAGGACTACAAAACATCCCCCCCATGCTCAGGTGCGACATATGGTCGATGAGCATTATAGTAGAAGGTCGCAGGCCCCACTGTTGGAATTGTCAACAGCAGGGCCATATGGCACGGGAATGTCCGAAAAGAAACCCACAGACAGTAGTAGTAGTAGTAGCAAAGCTGGCGGAAGTGGTACCAGCAGCCCCTGAGAAGCTAACCGGAGGGGGCAAAGAAGCAACAACGTCGGACGGCTGGACTACAGTGGTAAAGAAGAATGGCAGAACCACTAAGACCCCCTCCACAAGAGAGCAGCCCCCTGAGGTACAAGGTCGGCCGGTTCCCACAGTATCGTCAACGGTCTCTTCCACCAACGTTACAACTAAAGAAGTTGTTAGCGGCCAGAAGAGAATGCATCTGGTCTCCTCGTCTGACTCAGAAGGGGAGCACGATAAGGAAACGGCTACTGTGGTAGAGTACCAAGTGCCGAAAAAGGAAACTAAAAAGAAGGCGAGAAAAAACAAGGAGGCGGGTCCCGTTCCCCGTCCCCTATGAATTTAAAGAAGACGGTCTCTATGGTGCAGCCACCCAAAACCCCTACCCTAACCCCATCGGCTGAACCAAAATCCCCATCCCTTTTCGATACCCCCCCAACCGGTGCCCGTTCGTTGTCCCGGGAGAAGCCGGCGACAAAAACTAACAGCGGTAGAAGAGCCGCCTCTGTATCTCCTGTAAGGAGTGAAAAGACGAAAAAGCTCCCCTACCTTCCTGGAGACCGGATTTGCGACGTAGACCCCCTTCACGCTGACACGTATATAACGCAGCGTCATAGGGGTCTGATTAAGCCGCTTAGAGAAATGAAAATGATCGATGGGAAAAGTGTTACCAACCCTAAAAACTTCCCAGACGCCCCCCTAGTCATGACCTTTGTGCGTCTAACAAAAACTGGACGCACGAAGGCCATGTGGAATATGATCGACGATGCTAGGGGGGCGATTCCAGATTTAAAGTTGGTGGAAGAGGGGCATGACTCCCTCAATCAGCTGGCGCCGAGATGCGAAGGTGGGGTTCCTATTTACGTCCACCCTTGTTTGTATAGGGCCCTTAAATTAACGTTTCCCCTGGATGTTGGAGGTATTGC
Source organism: Euprymna scolopes (assembly GCF_053919585.1). Lineage (NCBI taxonomy): Eukaryota > Metazoa > Mollusca > Cephalopoda > Sepiida > Sepiolidae > Euprymna > Euprymna scolopes. The sequence goes on along the minus strand of NC_136508.1, from coordinate 90,467,071 downwards.
GCGAGACGGACGAGTAACGTCCGAGTTGCTTTTGGGCAACCTCGCCCAATTCTGCAGCACCCTTTCTAGCAAAAACTTTAGGTACCGACCTATTGCGGATATCTAGACACAATGGCCACATCCTTGAGCTTGTGTAGTCTGAATGTTAGGGGCATGAGGTGCCGAAGCAAAGCCGCTAGGGTACTGAGGGACCTCATGTCGATGAATATAGATGTGGCTGCGTTACAAGAGACTCACTACGATTGCGTTGACGATCATTGGGCGCAGGAGGGGCATTATGATGTCTTTTCAACATACGGTGATAGTCAAAGTAGGGGGGTTTCTTTGTTAGTTAGGCGCACCCTTTCTGCAATGGTTAGCGTTGTTCACGCAGATGTTGATGGTAGACTGATCGTGGGCGATGTTGCCGTGGCAAATGGAGCGTTTCGAGTAATCGTGGTGTATGCGCCCAATTGCGTACGGGAGCGGGTTTCCTTTTTCCGGCGGTTGGAGGTGTTTCTCGGGGGTTCGGAACGGTTAATACTAGTGGGTGATTGGAATGCCATACTTGATCCCAGGATAGATAAGGTGGGCGGGACTAGCGGGACGGATGGGTGTGAAACCAGTCTGTCGGACCTGATGGCTAGATGCGATCTGGTAGACAGGTATCGGGTGGATCACCCGGGGCGGGAGACGTGGACGTGGCTCTCTAGCAGGCCTTCCGCTTCAAATACCTACTTGGATCAGTTGTTAGTTAGAAGAGGCAACATAGAATACATATCTTGTCCCACGTTCCACTGGTTAGGCCACTCTGACCACAAACTACTTGTGGCCAGGTTAGACTTAGATAGCAACCCCAAGTTAGCTGGGTACTGGAAGTTAAATACCTCCTTACTGGAGATAGGTGACTTTCGGGAAAGGCTAACTAAACACATACAGAAGGGATTAGTGGGGGCGGTTACCGGGAGTAAGTGGTGGGTAAACGCCAAATCTAGCATTAGAGACTTCTCTGTCAAATATGGCCAACACCTCGCGCTAGATAGGGTCAAGGCAGAGAAGCGTCTAGAGGATAGACTATCCCGGGCGGTGGCTGGGGGGGATTCCCTAGAAATAGGTTTAGCTAAGGCGGACCTGAGTCGTTTGGCTAACGAGCGCTATCAGGGCCAGGTAGTTAGGGCTAGAATTAAAAAGATGCCCAATGAAGCTGTGAATGTTGACAAAGCCGAACAAGTCTATTCGTTCGGGCGCAAATCGGATAACTACATTCGTAAAATTCAGAGCCCGGAAGGGGACTCCTTAGTGTTGGCTCGGGGGATTTGCGAGCGGTTTCGAGTGCACTTTGAAGATCTTTTTGCGCAGCTGTCCAGGCTCCGTGTCCAGAAGTTTGGCAAATATTTGGCTTGCTCGCCCCGCCTGGAGGCGGCCCGAGCGGCTGGTTGCGATTGTCGGGTTACAGAGTGTGAGGTCGTAGCTGCTATGATGCAGGTTGCCTATAACAGATCACCAGGACTTTATGGATTACCCTACGAACTATACTTGAGGATGTCGCACATGTTTGTTCCGATTCTGACGGGTGTGTTTAACCACTGGTTTGACACGGGATCTATCCCGAGTCAGGTTACCAAAGGAGTGGTCACACTTCTGAAGAAGAACGACACACATGTTGGGGGGATAGATGATTTTAGGCCAATCACGTTGTTGAATACCGATTTAAAAATCCTGGCCCGAGTGCTGGCGAATCGTTTGCAGATTGTTATCGCTGACTTGGTCGAACCGGATCAGAATTACGCTGTGAAGGGAAGATCAATTCAAAATAATTTGCATTTGATACGTACAGTCATAGAAAATTTAGAAGACGACACTGAAGCCGCGCTGATTAATTTGAATCAGTCCAAGGCGTTTGATAGGGTGGATCATCGTTTCCTGATGTCTGTTTTAGAGACCGCCGGATTTGGATCCGGCTTCTGCAGATGGATTTCCATTTTGTACGACGGCAGTTGTGCAGGTCAACGGGGTGCGGTCGGCGCCGTTCGCGGTTTCTCGGTCGGTGCGACAGGGGTGACCGTTGTCGCCCTTGCTGTATGTCCTCGCGCTGGAACCATTCCTTAGGAAAGTGAGGACTAGGGTGGCTGGACTGGCCCTGCGCGGAATTGCTCTTCCTGGTGGTGCGCGAGCCTGGGTTTCCGCGTTTGCCGATGATGTCACCGTATTTGTTTCGAGCGTCGTTGATATTATTACGGTGATTAAGGCTCTCAAGCGTTATGAACAAGTTACAGGGGTCGTAGTCAATCTCAGCAAATCCGTTGGCCTGAGGTTGGCCGCTTGGCGGGACTCGAATGCTTTGCCTGGCACATTTGCCTGGATGGATGGCCCGGTCCGTATTCTGGGTGTTTGGTTTGGACCCGGTCTATGTCTAGATAACAACTGGTCGGAGGTACAGACCAAGGTCGAAGCGTGTGTGAGGGTTTGGCTTCGAAGGGGATTGTCCCTTAAAGGTAGGGCGGAGGCATGCGCCACTTATGTGTTTCCGCTGATCCTTTACCGATTAGCTGTACTTCCTCTGCCTGCGGTCCGCATGGCGGCCTTAACGCGTGTGCTCTTCTTACTGTTGTGGAATGAGCGACGGCCGCTTGTCCGTAGACAGGTCTGCACTCAACGTCTTGAAGATGGGGGCCTGGGGATGCCTGACCTGGCTAGCCACAAAAATGCCGAAAGGTTGGCGTTCCTGGGTAGAACTCTGATTGAGGAGTCTGATTGGGGTCCCGCGGTCGGTGCAGCTTTTCCCGACCTTATCCCCAATCATTTAATTGAATGCCAAAGAAGGCCGAGAGGGCAATCAAGATTCTTCAACGAATGCCGAAATGCGCTTAGAGCGATGCCAGGGTCCTTGGACCTTGCACAGCCTAGAAGGGCATTATATCGGGGATTAGTGGTGGGGACCGCTTCGGACCCACTTGGGGAGCGGCTGCAGCTGTCGGAGGGGGAGGTTCGCTCTCTATGGAATTGGGCGCCAGGCCGGAGATACCTTAACAATTCCGAATTTTCCCTGACCTGGCGATTGGTTAGAAACGCTCTACCCCTCAATGACATACTGTTTAGAATTGGTATGGTATTTAGTCCCTTTTGTCCACGGTGCGAGGAAGATAGCTTAGAAACCGTAGAACATGCTTTTTATATTTGTTCCAAGCTCCGTGAATTCTGGGAGTATGTCAGTGAGGTCACGTTTCGCATCGTCCCCGATCAGGTGACGATCCTGGATTTAGCATCCGTTGTCTACAACGCAGATCCCTTGTGGCCTAGGGAGGAACGAATGGTGTTCCTAGCGACCTTGGCCGTAGCTAGACTGGTAGTGTGGGTTTCACGCATAGAGATAGGGCGTGGGGAGGAGCCGCCTTCTCATCAGGATCTGATTTTGTATTTTAAACACCAACTTAAAATCAAAATCAGATGCGACAGAAGCAGGTTATCTCGCTCACAGTTTAGTAGGAGGTGGATTCACACCGCTAGTTTATGTGCATTTGTACGAAACAGGCTTGAGTACGTGTTCCCTGCCTAGGCATGGCACACACCGACCGTAAAAGCAACCCCCAGACCAGATCAAGATAATCCCGTAGTGGATCAGTCCCAAAGCTAGTTGGTATAAATGAGTTCCATGTCCCCAATTTTTATTTTAGGTGTTAGGATACCTCCAAAGAAGCCCAGTCCTGATAATTTATTTTAGTCCAAACCCGTCCCGATGTTATTTTTCTTGGAGGTCACCGAATATCCCCTTTCCCCCCCCACTTTATTTTGTCCGTAGCTGTGCCCACTCCCTCTTAGGAAGTGCTCCCTTGTTTTCGGCTGATACCGGAAAACAGGAAGCATTTCAAAATTAAATAGGTAAGGGTGGGTCCGTACTAACACATTCACCGGTTAACGTTTTATTTGGTTCATTTATTTTTTATTACTGTTATTTTTCTTTATTTTGGGGTGTTTTTAAGGCTCTCATTATCCCCGCTCATCATCCGCATATATCATACACATCACAATTTCATCCGCGTATATCATACACATCACAATTTCCATTTTGTCATTATTGCATTGTAAATATAAAGTCATTATAAAAAAAAAAAAAGTCATTGTATATAATTTTATTTAAAAAAAACAAAACAAAAAAAAACTTGTACATATTGTCATTTGGGGCTTTAAGTAGATCCAACTCCTAGAGTGAATGCGGTATTGTGGTGATTGCAACTAGTGATAGGGAATAGACAAGTGGACGACCCCCGACACCCATCTTCCCCCCCACACCCTTTCTGGCCTCATGCCACATTTAAAAAGAATTAGTTGCCTGTTTTATATAATTTTAACCCTAAAATTCTGTAAAATTGGTGATTTTTCTTCTTAAATAAATATTTAAATAAACAGAAAAGAGAGTTCTCCTGTCTGTTCTGTTGCCCTTTGGCTGTCTCCGACGTCCAAAGACCGGCTGCCGGCCCCTGTTGGGTGGGTGAGCCTTGGTTTTATTGTTTTTATTGCCTCCTGCGAGGCCACTAACTGTCTTGTTTTCTATCTTTTTCAGGTTGTCTCTCTTCCCGACTCGACTTAAATAGCTGACCGGTCTGCGTCTGAGGTGGTTCAGAGTCATATCCAACGGAATCCTCAGTCAGGCCAATCGGCGCGTCTGAGCCGGGAAGAAGACGCAGAGGGGGAGGGTAGCTGGTCTTGGCTCCAGTGCAGACATGCCTAGCCCGGGGTCCAGTTCCCAGAGGGGGCTTTGGCCACCTCTAGGCACCGGATTAGGCCCTGAAAAAGTTCTACCACCACGTGTCTGGGTTCCACCATCTCCCCCATCATTATATATAGCCCCAATCCTCCGACTCTCTCGTCAATGACCATCCCTCTTGAAGAAACCCGCATAAATCGGGCGAAACGTTGAGTATCCAGGTCCTTCCACCTCCATTTTATTTCATATATATATATATATATATATATATATATATATATATATATTGAATATACATACATATATATATATATATATATATATATTGAATATACATATATATATATTGAATATACATATATATATATATATAGAATATACATACATATATATATATAGAATATACATACATATATATATATAGAATATACATACATATATATATATAGAATATACATACATATATATATATAGAATATACATACATATCTATATATATATATATATATATATATATATATATATTGAATATACATACATACATATATATATATATATTGAATATACATACATACATATATATATATTGAATATACATACATACATATATATATATTGAATATACATACATACATATATATATATTGAATATACATACATACATATATATATTATAAGGTAAAATTAAAAGCCAAGAACAATGCGAGATTTTTTTTATATAGAGTAAAATTAAATGAAAACAAAAGAAATAAATTTCTTTTTTTTGTTGTTTGTTTTTTCTTTTTCACACAAATTTTAACTCTAAACAACAGTAAATTTTTTTTTCTGTTGTATTCAATGGTGTTACATTTGAAACAACAGAAAAAAAAATTACTGTTGTTTAGAGTTAAAATTTGTGTGAAAAAGAAAAAACAAACAACAAAAAAAAGAAATTTATTTCTTTTGTTTTCATTTAATTTTACTCTATATAAAAAAAATCTCGCATTGTTCTTGGCTTTTAATTTTACCTTATAATTTTCTTCAACAATGCTTCAAGCAAACTACAATCTACTTATATATATATATATATATAAAATACATACATATATATTTATATATACATATAGAATATACATACATATATATATACATATATAGTTATATATACATATATATTTATATATATAGAATATACATATATATATATACACTTGGAATGTAAGAACACTCCAGGATAACAAAAGGAACCCTGAACGAAAAACCGCTATCATAGCATGTGTGTTAAGGCATCATAGAATTTCTGTTGCAGCTCTTTCTGAAACTAGGTTTGCTGATACAGGACAGCTAGAGGAAGTTGAAGGTGGATACACTTTTTATTGGATTGGAAAACCAAGTTCTGAGAAACGTGAATATGATGTTGGTTTTGCCATCAGGACTGATATTGCTAAAAATCTTGAGTCCCTGCCCGTTGGTATAAATGACAGACTTATGTCCTTGCGCATTGCAGTAGGAAAGGACAAATATGCCACATTTTTGAGTTGCTATGCACCTACACTTAATTCATCTGATGAGCTAAAGGAGAGGTTATACTCCTCTTTACGCGAACAAATCAACTAGGTCTGTATACAGGATAAGCTGTTTGTCTTGGGTGACTTCAATGCTCGTGTGGGTAGTGATACACAATTTTGGAGAAATGTCATTGGTTCACATGGAATTGGTAAAGTCAACTCAAATGGTGTTCTCTTATTGTCTCTTTGCAGTGAATTCGATCTTTTGCTCACTAATACAGTGTTTCAGCTGCCTAATTGCAAGAAAGCCAGTTGGAAACATCCCCGGTCTAATCATTATCATCTCATTGATTATGTCATTGTACGTCGTTCTGATAGACAAGATATAAATCTTACACGTTCTTACAGCATCGGGGAATGTTGGTCAGACCATAAATTGATCTGCTCCACAGTCAGGATGAAAACCAAGCGCCCTGTTCGAAACCAACGTAACTCTTCCATCAAGAGAATTGATGTAGGCAAGTTGAAAGTAAAGGAGACAATGCACTCATTTCAAAAGGCTATTGATGAAAAGCTGTCCTCCGTTGTATGTGGGAATGATATTGAGGCATCTTGGAGAGAGTTTAAAACTGCAGTGTGTAACACCAAAGAGAGGCAGCGTGAAATCGTCAGTGACCATTAACTTTTAGTTAAGACGCAGTAGTATTAGTTGGGAGAACATCTTTGATTGTTGAGGACATGGGGCGTCGTCCTCATATTGAGAATCGCCACCCCATGTGGGGGCGAATATAACACCAAAGAGAGGCAGCGTCAGACCATTAGGGTCGATGTGACACTTTTATTTAACGTTAATATTTTATCCCGGGCAATATCGGGTAATTGAAAGATAGATGTTAAGATCTTATTCCGGGCAACACCGGTTAACTAAAAGATATATGTTAATATTTTTTTGTCCCGGGCCGACATCGAAAAAAGAAAGATCTTGCTGCATTTCAATTCTGCCAAAGTATTTTTTTTCCTTTCTTTCTTCGAAGCATAATTCGATTGTTGATATTTTTTCTCTGATTTGAAGTCGCATAGACGCATTGGTCAGATTCAAAGAGTGCGCCGACCGTTTCAAGGACACAATTCATGTGTCAGCTAGAACAACAACAGATAGATTATGTTTTTGCTTTGAACTAAAAACTACATTTGTTGGCGTCACAAAATATATTCGTGACAAGATCAAAGCAAAGATAAATAATTTCTTTGGAATTAAAATTTCACACATGCATTTGTCGGCTTCAGAGAATGTTTGTTGAATCAAATATTAAATGATTTGGTATGACTCTGATAAAACCATTTGAACCCAAAATAACATTCCTAATGTTTTCATTCTCAAACCGAATCGCAGATTTGAAATATATATCAAGAGATTTTTGCCACCCGACAATTTTCAATAACATATTTTGTCGAGATGTTAACAGGAATAATAATTTGTTCATTTCCTTTGATAATGACAAGTGTCACATCTAAGGGCAGAATTCACGAAGCATTTTTTTCTTTGGACGCAGTTTTCTTACTTACGCGGTTATCGCGTATTACGCAGTTTGGAAATTATCCAATGAGAGAAAACTGGTTATTTTCCATCGGCCGTTTTAGAGTGATCGGGGAGGAGTTAGAATTATTCTTGGATTGTGGGAGGTGGCCAATTTCTGTCATCAGTCAAATTATCCAATGAGAGAGGATCAGACGATTTGGTTATCGAGCATTCTGATTGGTCGGGAAGGAATGGGGAATTGTCGCCCCGCCCAGTGCTCTACTATATAAAGACCAAGAAAGTCAGAGCAAAACAGAAGAGGAGAAGAGAGAGTCTGGGAACTCGGAGAAAAACAGAGCAAGTCCGAGAGTCAAGCCACCTCACCTCTCCTCTCTCTCTCTCCCCCCTTGCCTATTGCCCGATAACTAAAAAAAAGGTTAAATTAATAGACCTGTGAATTCCAGCAAGGGGGAGCCCCACTTAGAAGTTTAAATGCTTGCTTACAAATTCATACTCCAAACTGTACATATGTTTGTATATAGTTCTTTTATCGTTTTCTTTTAATACATTCCATATAACCCAATCTCTGGAGTCTTTGTTATTCAAAATTTTCGATTTGCTGATGTGCTGATGTTTTCGTTATTATTTTTTTACTTGTGAAACTGCTTCCGTCAACGAGCACTCGGTATCTCCGAAGACGAAATCTTTAGATGATCACAGAAGATCCGGCCTTGTGGACATTGCAGCAAAGACGATTCCACCAACGCACTGAAGAAGGGCTTACTGGGTGACGCGACATACCAGCGCAGTTTCATAAGTGTATGACTCTGCTAAAGAGTCATTAGGATATTTTCGAAGGAAAAACCAAGATTGGTTTGAGGAAAAGGATCCAACTATCGTCCCACTGCTCAATAACATGCATCAAACCCATCAAGTATGGATTGCTGACAAAAATTCTTCAGTGAAACACAAGGCTTTCAGAATGGCCAAAAGGTTGGCATAATCTCGGCTCCGGAAAATGAAACAAAACTGGTGGAAGCAGAAAGCTGAGGCCTTACAAGATGCGGCAGATAGGTGTGATTTTAAATCATTCTACCAAAACCTCAAGGGGGTGTTTGGTCCCATTTTAAGGGGGACATCTCCAATATTTTCGTTGGATGGCATTCTCCTCACTGATAAGAAAGAAATTACTAAGCGCTGGGCTGAACACTTTTGAAATGTTTTAAACAAAGAATCGACAGTGGATCGAGGAGTGATTGACGGTATTCCTCAGAGGCCAAACATCGAGGCGCTTGCTGATACTCCATCCATGTCGGAGATTGAATGGGCTGTGAAGCAACTTTCAAATGGTAAGGCTCCAGGTGATGACGGCATACCTGCAGAAATATACAAATGTGGAAGCCAACTGTTAATCAGGATACTAAGTGCCCTGTTTTCATTAATATGGGAACTTGGTACCGTGCCACAACAGTTCAAAGACGCATCAATTATTCACCTGTTTAAGGAAATAAGTGTGAGTGTGATAACCATAGAGGAATTTCTCTTTTGTCTGTTGCTGGTAAGATTCTAGCTCGTGTAATCCTAAACAGACTCAATGGTTCAATCTGTAAAACTGTGCTCCCAGAAATCCAGTGTGGTTTTAGGGCAGGAAGAAGTACTGTGGACATGATCTTCAGCCTTTGGCAACTACAGGAGAAAGCGAGGGAGCAGAATAAGGACTTGTTTGTCACATTCGTTGACCTCACAAAGGCATTTGATACCGTCTGTAGGGATGCCCTGTGGACTGTTTTGATGAGGCTTGGTATTCCGGACAAGATGTTGAATGTGATTGTCTCCTTTCACTGGGGAATGGTGGCGACAGTACGATCTGGCTGTGAACAAAGTGAACCATTTGAAGTGTCAAATAGAACTAAGCAAGGATATGTCCTTGCTCCGATCCTATTTGCTCTTTTCTGTTCGGTGATGCTTGAGACAGCTTTCAGGAACACCTCAGGAGGCATAGGTGTTGAGTATCGATCAAGTGGAGGATTATTTAACCAGCAACGGTTCAAGGCCAAAACCAAGACTTCTGTGCAGACTGTTCTTGACCTCTTTTATGCTGATGACTGTGCTCTTGTCACCCATAGTCTTGATGACATGCAGAGCATCCTCAACAGCTTTCCTGGTGCATGTAAGGCCTTCGGTCTTACAATTAGCATAAAAAAGACTGAACTTATTCACCAGCCAAAACCAAACACTACGTCCTCTTCACAACCAGTGGTATATGTTGATGGTAAAGCTTTGAAAACAGTATCTTCTTTTACATACCTGGGCTCTATTGTGTCTGATGATGTTAAATTTGAAAAAGACATCCAATGTAGAATTAATAAAGCTAGTGAGGCATTTGGTAGGTTGCGACACAGACTCTGGAACAGCCACGATGTATCTCTAAAAGTAAAGGTGGCAGTCTACAAATCTGTTGTTCTACCTACTCTTCTGTATGGTGCCGAAACGTGGACCTTGTACCGCAAGCATATGAATCAGCTTGACTCCTTCCATATGAGATGCCTGCATTTTATCTGCAATGTTGGGTGGCAGGATTGTGTTCCGAATAGTGAATTACTGGAGAGATGTGAAATCACTGGTATTGAATCATTTTTGATCAGGATACAAATGCGGTGGTCGGGTCATTTTGTAAGAATGGATGCCTCAAGAGTTCCTAAGCAACTTTTTTATGGGCAACTGACAAATTCTTTCCGTCCAATAGGGCGTCCCCTGCTTCGTTACAAAGATAAACTAAAAGACAACCTGAAACGTTGCGGAATGTCTCTGAGTTCCTGGGAGAGTGCAGCAGAGGATCGCAGAAAATGGAGGAAGACGTGTTTCCTGGGGACCAAAGAATTTGAACATAACTGCCTTCGTGCAAATATGAAGGCAAAACACAAGAAACATCCACCTAAAAATGAATATGTATGCCATTGTGGTTTCAGAGCACGCAGCAAAGCAGGGTTATCTGTTCATTTGAGAAGGCATCTTTGACCTACGAGCATATGAAAGTTCACCATCTGCGGACGAGTGTGCCGGACGTCTACAGAATTGCAATTACGCATGTGGTGTCACAGAGCTTGGGAGCTGCGGAAGATTGCATACTGAACCCTCATTCATCGTCTTCGATGAGAGAATCCACCATATATACACATATATATTTATATATATAGAATATACGTATATATATATACATATATATTTATATATATATAGAATATACGTACATATTTATACATACATATATACATTATATATTGAATATACACACACACACACACATATATATATACATAATATATATATATATGAGTATACATATATATTTATATATATGTATACATTACATATATTATATATATATATATATATATATATATATATATATATATATATATATATATATATATATTCTATATATGCATTGAACATATATATATACATTATATCTATCTATCTCCCCAACCCGTCTGATGCTATCTCTGAAGAGAAGAGTAATTTGAGACTTTTAAAAACTTACTAAGAACTTCACGTGTACATATATGCAAAAAGTCTGTAAATTTTGTGAAATTAACCTTTCATAGAATAGAATTCAAGCATCTGTTTTCCTTCTTGCCTGCGTGAATTTTGTTATTCGTTTTCAGCATACCAGATTAAATTTAACAGCCTCGAGAAGTATGAATACGACACAAGCTAAGTTTTCAACGATCGAGGGGTCCTTACGTAACTTATAAGAGGGGGTGTTACAGATTTGGTTGCCGGTAACCAGGACGACCTTGGGACCGCAGAGGAAGAAAAAAAAGGGTTGCTGGGATTGCGTTATAATCTTACGGATTGGTTGCTGCAACAAGGATATCAACCCAAAACAGGGTGAGACTTAACATTTCTCATTTTTTTTGTTACCACGGACACAAAAACAAAGACAAAAAGAAAAAAAATATTTCCACGACGAAGAAGAGAAAGACTTTAATAATAAAATGAGACAGACATACAGACGAAAGGTCCTGAGATGCGGAAAACGAACAGAAAAGAAAAAGTTGGTGACATTTCAAAAAAAAAAAAAATTTTAAAAGAAACCCTAAAAGAGAGAAAAGAAAACTGAAAAACATAGAAAAACGCCTGGTTGAAAAAAAAAAAACGTTAAGAGAAAATAAAGAAAGAAAAGAATGCATTTTGAAACGCAGAGACAGTGACAGAGAAAGGAGAACTTGAAGAACAATTTTTTTTCCTCTTCCGTTGACTGCAGGAGCGCAACGAAGAGGAAGACAGAGAGAGGAGGAAGAAGACAAAGAAAACAACAGGACCACGGTAAGCGAGCCTTTCTTTCTCTGCTTCACTGTTTGTGCAATCGGAGATTATAGAGAGAGAAGGGGTAAGAAAGATTATATGTGTGTTTTAAAAAGTGGAGAAGTAAGTGTGTTTTAAAAAAAAAGTTTTTATTGGTTTTTGTTTAAAATATTTTGGTGATTGTATAATTGTTTATTTTATTATTCTTTTTGTTGTCAACGTAATTTTTTTGTTGAAGTTAATTGATATTGTGTATATCTGAATGTATTGAATATCATGGGGGCGTGGAGAGATAATCAATAATAATAACATGATAAATAAATCCTTGCGAGAATGTCTTAACATAAAAGGGAATTTTTAATTGCTATCCCAGTGAGATGCGGGCATTTTAACAGCGTCAGGGAGCGACGGTGTTGCTGGCAGAGGTCAGGATGGAATTAACTTTTTACGATGAAGGAGAGAAGGCCTTAGCAGCCCTCTTGGCGATGTTGGGTGACAAAGATGTTGGGTGACAGCTGGCAGCCCAAGAAAATTCCTGGAGGGTCGGAAGACTGGTTTGATCCTAAATGATGTCACGAGAGGCCAACGACGAAAGGTTAAAATAACGTGGTTGAGGTTAAATGAGAACTGTGAGAGAATGCCTGCCACTTGGGGAACGAGAAATCGGAAATGGGATGATGTGTGGCCCCATGACCCACCTGATGCGAGGCTAGAAGGAAAAGGGGCTACCCAGCCTCGAGAATAGTTAATATGAGGGTAGAGAGTTTTGTTCAATTATTTTAAAGTGACTATTCATTGAGTTCTGTCGAGAGCGGTTTGGCTCTGATGATAATGATTAATGACTTTAGTTACATTACAATTTTAAATTGTGAAGGGAGAATTTCGGTAATTGAATTTAGTTGAAAAAAAAGTTTGGTGAAAAAAAAAAACGAGAATATTAATCTAATCAATTAGTGAACTTTGATGAAACATTTTAGCTGAATTGATCTGTGTTTTTATGTAGCGATATTACTGGTTGTTGTTGAGAATTAAACTGTTGAGAGTTGTGTGTTTATGTATTCAAACGAGAATAATTGGAAATATTAAATTTTGAGGGTTGAATTGATTTTTTTGAAAAAAAATTATTTTTGCTAGCTCAGTCTGGAAGGATTTCATATTAAACTGAACAAATTTTAGTTGAGTTCAGTTGAGAATAATTAGAAGCATTCATTCCAGGATCAAATTGACTTTTGGAGGAATTAAAATTTTGCCTCAGTCAGGAAGGACTTCTTAATTGCGAAATAAGGGTAAAAAAGTCCGCAATCTGAACGAAAAATAATTGAAAATAATTATTAGCATCACTGAGTGAAGTGTGGTAATCTCAATTGTGCACGAAAGTTTATTTATTTTTCCATTGTGAGTAAATCAGGTGCGTGATGTTCGCACCTGGAGATATTAATAAAAAAAAAGGACAGAATTTCTCATGCGATAACGAGGCGTTAACTGAGTCTCCTTGAAGGGTGCGGCCTGTGAGGCCATTAGATATTACGCATTTTAGTAATTAATTTTTTTAATTGGTTAAAATGAATTCTGGTTGAAATTTAAGTTGAATTCTGGGGGTAAGAATCAGTAATGATTGAAGTTTGCTGATCCTTGCGTGACCTCGTGGTGCATCTCTGCATATGGATCCATTTGGACATGTTGCCTGGGAGGACGCTGGGGGGCATGTGGATAGTTCCCTGTAGTTTTTTTTATTAACAATCCATAAGGAGACATTAGTTATGTTGGAATTGAGGTCATTGTTTGCACAAGTGTGTGTGTGTCACACGGAGAGAGAGAAGTGTATTATGGAAACGTGTTTTGAAATATCGTAAGGAATTCAATTAATTAGGGGGGGGTATCTAGCTCCCTGTACTTTTTTTAAAATTATTATTTTGACTATCCATGAGGGTACGGAGTAATTTTAGTGAAACTGAATTGGTTGTTTAAACAGCCTGTGACTTTTTGTAAATAGTTGTGTATTGACAGACAGGATTTTCCTCACTTTGTTCTGGGGATCGGCGTGATCAAGCTGGTGTATCTGTGGAGACCAGGAGAGATGGTCTGATAGCAGAGCAGCGAGTGGTAGCTGGCAGAAGGAGGGAGCTGTGTAACTTAATGTGGGCAGTATCGCGAATTGTTGACCCTTGGTGGCCCTGAGCACCACGTTCGCTCTGCTTGTGGTTAGGAAAAAATAGCATTGATGAATGCTCCACCTGGAGGACGGTTGGGGAGATCGATGGCTGTCAGTCATAGCTGTGTTAATGAATGTAAGAGATATTTGGGGGAGTAGAATAATATACCCATATATTAAACTCTTGGAGGAAAAATATTAGTGTTTGTATCTATACCCCTCTGGGATCCAGATGGGATTTATCAGCTTATTACTCCACCCGTTCCATATCCACTGGACACACCCAAGTCAGGGTTGGTAGCTAGTTACAGAGTAGAGTTAGAATATGTAGTGTTTAATAGAGCAAGAGATAGAGTCATGCCGTTGAATCAGCAAGAGGCAGGAAAATGCAGAAATAATGGTCTTAGAATTTGCCAGTCATAGAATCCGTTGTATGTCACTGGAGATCATGAGTTGTGTGTGTTGGGATTATTTCAGGGGGATGAGAGAGTGATAAATATCGGCTGCAAAGTTTAGGCGGCAAGTGAAGGTCTTCAGACTGTGCTATTGATAACAGCGAAGTGAAAAAAAATCTTGTAAATTGCGACTGAAACTCTGTGAAAAACAAATTTTTGAACTATGATTGAATTGATGAACAGAAAAAAATGATAAAAGGGGAATAACTCTTATAAAACTCTGGAAAAAGAAAGGGGGCAAAACTTTTAAACAAGGGAGGTAACTCTTTTGAGCCAATTAATGAACATTTTGCATTTTATTGAGTGACATGTATAAATGGTGATTATCTTTGAATTATTAATGTAAATTGTGGAAAAAATACAAACAAAAAAAAACTTACATGTGAAAAATAAGACTTAAATACCTGATGAACACGTGAACTATGAACTGCATTTTATTATTCCTGATGAACTCTGAACTTTTCTTTAACTGACTTTCTCATAAAGTTTTGAATGAAAAAGGGGGAGAACATTGATTCAAGGGTGGATATTGGATTGTGTGTATGCTATCTTTTTCTTGACAGGTAATTTGATGATGGAGAGAGGGATCTGTGAGAAAAAAATCTGACAGCGAACTGTGAAAGGGATGAAGCGATGTGTTGAGGAATTAGACTCCATTGACTCTATCAATGTAGTCTAATGGGGGCGAATGTTACGTGATCGACCTGATGGGGTGAATTGCCCCTCATTGGGAAGCTGGGTATGCTAAGATAGTTTTAATAGCTCCCGGGTAACAGCGGAGATATCCTGAAGATTCACAATAGAGGATATAAATGTATATTTTATTCCATTGTCAAAATAAATATATTTACTTATTGTTTGGAAGTAGATATATTTTGTTATTAAAAATTGACGACAGAAGTCTGGGAACAATAACATTGGCATTGTCTGGCCTTGGTGAACTCAGTGCCAGGGGTTCTGACTAACAGCCGATGACCCATGGGGATCATGGGAATTAGATGTTGACTTTGAATCTCAGATTGCACGCTAGCGACATGACTGAAGTGCAAACCCGCAATTTAGGTTTTTCTGTAAGTGCATGGTGTGATTTGATTGACCTAGGAAATCATCTCCCCCACACCTGACTTACTATATAGTGCTAGTGTTTCCAGCCAGAGTTTGTGCGTGGAACTTGAAGTAACCACACTGTTCCCTGAGGATGTGACCCCTCCTCCAACCCGTCTGACACTATCTCCGAAGCGAAGAGAGATTTGAGACTTTAAAAAACTTACTAAGAACTTCACATGTACATATATGCAAAAAGTCTGTAAGCATTGTGAAATTAACCTTTCATAGAATAGAATTCAAGCATCTGTTGTCCTTCTTGCCTGTGTGAGTTTTGTTATTCGTTTTCAGCATACCAGATTCAATGTGATGGCCTCAAGAAGTACGAAGATGACACGAGCCAAGTTTTCAACGATCGAGGGGTCCTTATGTAACTTCATAAGAGAGGGTGTTACACAATATCCCTTTTTTGCAGCATCAATATACAATTTCCCTTATTCTATATAGCTAAAATTATTTAATATCTTTAAAAACATTCAATTCAATTTACTATGTTTATTGCCTTTAGCAAATCAGGTGAAAACCTTTTATAATATTTGCTAATATTTTCCTCCGAGGAGATGTATAAACACCAAAAACTCATGGGTTAAGGAAATATATTTTACTTTAATGTATTCTTTGTCTTGCATACAATTAAATTTCTATATTTGAAATTTAACTTTTTCGAATCATAAATTTCAAATTTCTAAATTATGATTTATTTGCTCTATCTAGTATATTGAGCAATTTTATTTAGCTGCGTTAGTCTTATATAAAATATTACATCCAATAATATTTTGTATGGCCGATAACCACTGGATTTGCACACCAGTAGATTTATTTTATTTAATTATTTTGAATAATATATGCATATATATATATATATATATATATATATATATATATATATATATATACACGTATATATATATATATACATACATATACACACATCCATACATATATACATACATATATACATATATATATGTATACATATATATATATATATTTGGTAAAACTGGTAATTAGTAACAAATCCAATAAAATTCACATATATATTGGATGGGCCCCCAACCTGGTGCATTGGGCATATACATACATGCATATATATATATATATATATATATATATATATATATATATATATATATATATATACAGTAGCGTCCAAAAGTTAAGGGCTAGTAGTTTCAAGACAAGTTTAAGTAATTTTTAAGAAAAACCGTTCATTTAAAATACTTAATATGCATATATACTTATAGATATACTCATCACTTATGTCTCGCCTAAATTTAATAAGCATCCGTTGGATATTTTTAAAGTTATGACCAATAACACAAAAGTTTGTCCAAATTCTCGTGGTCCAAAAGTTAAGGGCTAGGCGGTATAATCTTTAATTATTATAACAGTAAGGTACTGTATAGGTGTCAGACAGGTACTATGAATAATCCTACTTCTAATTTTTACTAAAGAACATTAAAATTATTGTAATTGAGTAAAAGAAATGAGTGTTTGTATCGCACTAGTACAACATGGCAGCAAAACAACGTCGTCCCGTTCCTGTCGAAGAAAAACAGCTCATTATTCATCTTCATAGTAATGGCAAGAAAACTTCTAAGATTGTTGACGCCGTAGGAAGGTCTCCTAGTGTAGTAACGCGTATTGTGGCACATTTCAAGCAGTCAGGATCAGTGGCAGCTGCCCCAAAATCTGGTAGACCTCGAATCACAACTGCTCGACAGGATCGTCTTATTGTCAAAATGTCGCTTAAAGACAGATTTAACACTGCTGCTAAAATATCTCGAGAACTAAAGCAAAGGTCTATTGTTCAAGCGTCTCGGCAAACTGTTACACGCCGGTTGCACGCTTCTGGATTGCAATCTCGAGTGCCAGCAAGGAAGCCTCTTATCTCCAAAAAGAATCAGAAACTCCGCCTCGCTTTTGCCCAAGAACACGTTGTGTGGACAACCGAAAACTGGTCCCGTGTGCACTTTAGTGATGAATCGAAGTTTAACGTTATCGGATCTGATGGCAACACGTATGTCCGGCGAAGAACTGGTGAGAGATTGGAGGTTAAGTGCGTGAAAAAAACTGTGAAATTTGGAGGAGGAAGTGTAATGGTTTGGGGCGTTATGTCAGCTGCAGGCTGTGGACTACTGATTCGTCTGCAAGGTGGAATAAATGCAGAAGTTTATAAGCAGATTCTACGGCAGCATGCAGTTCCTAGTCTTCGGTCGTCGCTCTATCAACCTGCAATTTTCATGCAGGATAATGCTCCTTGTCATACTGCTAAGAAAGTAAAAACATTTTTAGATGAGGAAGAAGTTGAAACGATGCGTTGGCCCCCTCAGAGTCCAGATCTTAATACTATTGAGCATATCTGGAAAATAGTTGGTGAACGTGCTCAATTTCAGTGCCCAAAAAATCAAGAAGAACTCTGGCATTGCTTACATGCTGAATGGAGTGCGATAACGCCAGCGTTTTGCAAGAAGTTGGTGGATTCCTGTGCCAAGAGGTGTCAATAAGTCATAAATAGCAAGGGTTTGTTTACCAAATACTAGTTAGTTGGTAATTTCAGCCATTCACAGCAAGGACAAAAGCCGCAATCGTGTTAGCCCTTAACTTTTGGACACACAAATTTTGAACAATTTTATTTAAAATGGTAGTTATTCAAAAAATACTTAGTGTAGGCTAACGAAATTATGACCCATTGAAGATATACATGTTATCTATATAATTGTGAAGTAATTTTTTGTTGTTCGTGTGTATTTGTTTCAAATATATGGTTAAACTTGCTAAGGTTTTACTAGCCCTTAACTTTTGGACGCTACTGTATATATATATATATATACACACACAGACATGCCCTTACCTGTACCAAGCAAACAAGGCAAAGCTAGGATAAAAAGGTAATTAATGAAAAATAATAATAAATGAATAAATAAATAAATAAATAAATAAAAATAAATTAATGTCCGGGTACAGTTAACAAGGAGAGGCCGGGTTGATCTATTGAAAATTCACACACATACGGGGTGGGCCACCATCCTGGCACTTTGAGCAGTGGCTTCATTTGATTTCACTTTCAGTGCTAAATGCATCGCTAATACAGGCACACACACACACACACACACACACATATAAGCACAAATCTTCACATAAACTCAGGTACAGCTGTATCCGCACACGGATGTTCAACTATGCACACCTGCAGAAACACATATATATATGTAGACATAAACAGCTAGGTGCATGCGCCCACACACATAGGCATACATATATAGATATTGTAACGAAAAAGTGTAAGGAAAAATTCAAGATGGCGCCCGACTCTCTCTTTAACACGGTAAGATATCCTCAACACGGCACAAGAAGCAACAGCCACACGATTCCCCAGCCAACTCAATCGTCACTCGCCCACGTCTTTCCCCTCACCCGCTTTTATCGTCGTTCTAGGCCGGCTAAATTTGCATATTCCGAGAATTCGTGTGACTTTGCGAGACATCATACTTTACAAAAGACAGCGGCCGCCATCTTGGTCTTTCTTTTCTATTTTTGGTCGGTAACGCTGAGCTGGTCTCGAGGTAAGTCTTTTTCCCCTCATCCGTCTCTCCCACGTACCCACACAACACGCAAACACGCGGGCGCTTATCTCCTGGATGCACGTTACACTCCCCCCTGATCTGATGATCACATAGAGAGCACTGGGGGGGGGGCCTTTTAGTGCGTGTGCTTCTGCGAAGAGGTACATTCACTGTTTCAGATTCGGGCTCTGGATCTGGTTCCGCCTCATCAGATGAATTATCGCTATCAGTCTCTGGAAGGGGCTCACTGAATCCGTGCATCGGCAGCTCATCGCTAGACGCTTCACTGCTTTCTTCTGTAGTTGTGTGACGCACCTCGGTAGCTGGGCGAAGATCTCGCACATGTCGTGGGGTTCCATCGACCAAAACAGACTGCTGGCTAATCACTCCAGATATTTGTCCTCGCTTAAACTTGTCGGTGCACCGATTTCCTGGAGGCCGCACCCACACTGGATCTCCCACTTCATATCTGTTATATGTTCCCTTGTCGGTTGGCTGCGTAGTGTTGATTCCCTTCACTCCGACTCGGTACGTGTAAATAGCATTCACAGGTGCGGTTGAAGGGGACGTCCCGTCCTTTGGCGTAATGTTGTACCAATATGTTGCTTCCGCAATAGTACATCGCTTCCTGGCAGCAATTCTCTTGATGCTGCGATGGCTTCTTTCAGCAATGCCATTTCCTGACGGCACATGCGCACATCGCAACCGTAGTCGGACGCCCCACTCATCTAACAACTGCCGAACTTGCTGGCTACAAAACGCTGCATCATTGTCAGTCAGGAGCTCTTCCGGCGCACCTCGCTCCAAAAAAATGGATGATAGGTGGCGAACAACATTTGCTGAATCCTGTCTGGTCATCTGCCGCCACACCGCAAATCTTGTAGGCCCGCAATCAATGAGAGTTAGAAAGGGCTTGCTACTGTAATGGGTAATATCCATGGCCAGCCGCTGCCACACACTCTCAACTTCCAAGCGACCCTTCTGCCATCGCTCTGGTGCAGGATCAATAGACTGGCAAGCCTCACAATTTCTGACGATCTGTCTGACATCCATCTTGGTCACTGCTGGGTATGCACGCCTCACAAAATAAAGGGTCCTCTTGATACCCGGATGTCCGCTCTGTGCATGAATTTTTTGTATTTGACATGGGTCGATTGCAACTGCACAAGATCGAGCAGTAATCTCCATTCCCATCTTCGCGGCTTCATACCATTTGTGAGGTACACGGGTCAGTTGGTCAGCACGATTACAATGTGATGGCACCAGAGTGACGCTCAGTGATAGCCCATACTCAGATACCAGGTTTTTTAGCGTGTCTAGCCTTCTCCGTATTAACATTTCGCTTGCTGCCTTGGTACGGATTCGTGTCCGTCCTGAAAGTGTGTCAGACACCCAGTGGTAGACGCAGAGAGAATCTGTGTACAAGGTCAACTTCTTAGACTGCCACTGCAGGGCCAGATTTACCCCCTTTACAACAGCGTCCAGCTCTGCCAGGTTGATATGCTGAGAATCTGTTACGGGCCGCAGCCAACACGCATCCTCGAACACGTTTCCTCCTTGCTCCAACGATACTCCCAACGCCAAAGAACTGGCATCAACCCACACACCTACGTTGTCTCCGTTAACACACCACCGCCCACAGGCAGGGTCCTTCTTGTTCACTCTCTCCAGTGTCTCTTTAATCATCAGAGTTAGTAGGACATCATCGGATATGTCATCCCAACCCGTGGTTGTTAAATTTGCTCTGCGTTTAATCACACCAACAGCTGCGCGGAGCCAGCCACAGACCGGTAAGTGACCAACAAGTTTTCCACACCAAGAAAAAACGGTCCGCCTTGTAACGAGGTTGGGGATGCTTGGAATTTCACTGCCACGCCTCCATTGTAGGGTACCATCTTCTTCATAAACATTCAATCCCAATACACGTGCTCCTTCCCTTAAACGTTCGGGATTCTTGCATTCCAGACCAAACTGAGCCAACTTTTCTTTGACACACGACGCAGACTGTACATCTTCATTGACGTATACGTCATCAATGTAAGCTGACGTTGAGTCCCTCATGGGCTTTTCTTGGGACAATACTGTGTTGACAATAGTCTTCATGATCTGTGGTGCCACATTTAGGCCAAAGCCAAGGCGTGTAAGGCAGTACCTCTGCCCCTGGAACCAAACTGTCTGGAACGGCCACAACGTCTCATCAACTCGCACCTGTAAATAGGCTTTTCGCAAATCCAATATCGAGACATTAGTGCCTTTCTGACGCCATTCCCTCAACTTACTGGCGCATACGTCAGCATCGGCAGTGTAGGCTTCAATATGCTTGTTAAGCTCCCTATAGTCCAGCACGGGCCGTACTTTCGACTTGTTATGCTGGAATTGTCAAGCTTGGGAGGCCCAAGCTTGTCCTCAGGGTAGGGGATTAACCAGCCATCTTGGATCCACGCCTTTAGTTCCCTTTCGTATTCTGCTCGGGCCTCACTGGGTATAGGGTACTCTGCAACCCCATTCTTGAGTTTAGTCGGTGCCATTCCCTCGGTCCACTTCCAAGATGCAATCCAGGCCCTCTTGCGCGAGTCGTAGTCCACTGTAAAATCCGGCCGATCGATATGGAGCGCTGCACACACTGGGGCCTCTAAGAATCGCACCTTTCCATCCCGATGAATTGCGACTCCCCCCAGCGCCTTGATGGCATCGTATCCGAGCAACAGGTCAAACCCCAGGAGATTTCCTTGGGTCACGAGCACATTGATCTTAGTGGCTGCACCGGTGTCCGTGTAGATCTTGACAGTTCCAGCTCCACAGCATGTCTGGGTCTCGCCTCCTATCGTGGTGACTTTGATCTTCCTCTTAGTCCAACTTGGACACAGCCTGGTGCTCACTATAGTATGCGAACAGCCTGAGTCGAGAAGTGCTGAGCAGGGTATCCTGTTTACGTAGACAGTCATTACTGGTTGCGCCTTGTTCAAATTTTGCTCGGGGAGCAGGGCGGCGCTGACGTCCTCTCCCCTGATACGTTTCCCGCACAGTTTTGGGCTAGATGCCCCAAACCGCCACACTTAAAACAGCGCACACGCCCCCTGTTGGTGCAATTCCTTGCAAAATGTCCGCGTCGGCCGCAGCGAAAACATTTCCCATTGCTTGCAGGGTTCTGATTCGGAATCTCCCGAGCGCCAATCTGGCCTGTCTGTGTCGCCATCACAACTGGTTCCCCCAGGTCCTCCTCATCTTTGATGATGGCTCGAGCACGTTCCATTAAGTGTTCCATGGTCGTTGTTGAAACGCTGGTTGAGGCTCTCAGTAGCTGCTTCACCCGAGTGGGAAGGCCCGCCACAAACGCGTATGCGAGCGTCCGCTCCGACACCCCTCCACCGAACAGAACTGCGACTTTCTTTAACTCAGCGAAGAAAACGTCCACGCTTTCCTCCGGTAGAAGTTTTCGGGAAGCAAATTTTTCATAGGCCGTACAAGGATCCATGGCAAATGCCTTGTACAGCGCAGCTTTAATTGCGGTGACATCTCCCTTTTCGGCAGCACTGAGTTGCTGATATACACTCAAGGCACCCCCAGCCAATCTCAGGGGAATCACAGTGTGTACCCTTTTCACCTCACAAAGGTCGCACGTCAGCTCGACCCTTTCAACCCAGTCGACGATGGACGTGGACCCGTCAAACTCGGGTATGAGCTTTAAGTCAAATTTCGACTCGGTCATAGTCCTAGAGGTTAAATGGCCGAAATAGCTTGTAACGAAAAAGTGTAAGGAAAAATTCAAGATGGCGCCCGACTCTCTCTTTAACACGGTAAGATATCCTCAACACGGCACAAGAAGCAACAGCCACACGATTCCCCAGCCAACTCAATCGTCACTCGCCCACGTCTTTCCCCTCACCCGCTTTTATCGTCGTTCTAGGCCGGCTAAATTTGCATATTCCGAGAATTCGTGTGACTTTGCGAGACATCATACTTTACAAAAGACGGCGGCCGCCATCTTGGTCTTTCTTTTCTATTTTTGGTCGGTAACGCTGAGCTGGTCTCGAAGTAAGTCTTTTTCCCCTCATCCGTCTCTCCCACGTACCCACACAACACACAAACACGCGGGCGCTTATCTCCTGGATGCACGTTACAGATATACCTAAATCCACACATGCATCTACATACGATACCCGGGCACACATCCCCACATCTGCGCACACAGAAACGTACACATAAGCATGCATAAGGATATATACATCAATGAAACAGCTGTAATGGAAAAAAATCCAGGAAATAAATGAAGGTTATAAAAAAGAAATATATATATATATATATATATATATATATATATATATATAGTAATTTATAAAATATATATGGCGATTAAACTACACTGAATATTCTGCATTTCTTTCACTGTAGGATTCGTCAGGCTTATGCGCGAATTTTGTGGTTGCTTCTTGTTTTTATATATGTTGAGGATTTCTAGTTAGCCAATCAGCTTTCTAGTATCCACCACGCCCCCTCCTATCAGCCAATGGGCATGCATTTTATCGAACAAAGGATCTGTTTTAGAACTAGGTTAGTGGTTTAAGGTAGATCTTTTCCCTCCTTTTTTTTTTAAGTACCTTCAAAAAAAAATAAATAAATAAAATAAATAAATAAATAAAAAAAATAAAAAACACCATATAAAAACAACACTAGCGAATAAATACTGGGAACTCAAAGAAAGCGGACATTCACCGGTAGTCGAATGGAAAATAATGAGACAAGCTACCATGTGCAGACATTTAGACGACCCATGTAAATTATGCCTCCATGAAAAATTTGCTATCCTGTACTTTAAAGAACCTCAAAATCTATTAAACTGTAGACGAGAAATAGCAAACTGTGTTCACAAAATAAAACTTACTCTAGGATAGAGATACAAAATAGCTTTACAACTAACAATAACAATAGAAAACAAACAAATAAATAAATTAAATAAACATGAATATGCATAAACGATCACACATATATATATGTATATATATATATATATATATATAAATATATATGTATATATGTGTGCATGTGTGTGTGTACACATAGGTATATTCATACTTTCTTTAAGTGCATTTTCTTTAAGTGCATTTTCATAAAATGTTTTATGCTTGTTAAATATTTCGAGTTTAGAGGAATTAGTACTAAGTCTTTTTTCGATAGATGCAGGGACATGTTTAATGATATGTTTTGGGTGGTTCGATAGTGGGTGTATATAGAGTGGGTAAGTATTGTCTTTAGTGTAAGGTTCATATGAGTTATTTGAGAGATGAGAGTTATATCGAGAAAGTTAACAATTTTTACGTTAGATTTAATGTCCAGTTTTAGACCTATTCTGTTCATCTCTTTAGTTAGGGTTTTTTTTTTCAGTTTTTCGCATTTAGGGCCGTTTGAATTTTTAACTATGATAAGGCCATCATCTCTATATAGCCCTATGTTTTTGTTATTTATAGTTTTTGTGAGATTATATAGAATGAAGAGACCAACTAGGTCGGTTGCTTCTGCTGAATCCAGAGATCCTATTGAGAGGTCAAATGATCCGGGTTGGTTCTTCTTAGTCCATTGGGTGTTTTGGCTGATTAGTACTGTTTTTCTAGATTTTTTGATAATCTCCATTGCGGATGGTTGTAGGTCAGAGATTAGTGAGGCAAAGTCTAATGCCTCGTCAAACAGTTCTTTTGATATTGAAGGATAGTAGCTTTCAATGTTGAACTGAATGAATGCGGCCTTCTTTTTTGTTTTGTATATTATTGAACCATCGAATGGTGTCATTGGTGTTAATCGATTGGTTTAATTCATATTTGGTTTTTATTTGTAAATTAATTCTTTCTAATATTCTTTTGCTTATTCTTCCAATTTCTGGCGTCGTGGGGTTTATAAGTCTTGTTTGAGGTTTTATTTCAAAGTTAGGTTTATGGTCCTTAAGTATAATGTATGCTTCCTTACTTGATAGTTTTCCTACTCTGTTGCTAATTTTGAGTGTGTCAGCGATGTTTTTGCTATCTAAGTTGATGTCCTTGACTAGGTCTGTATTTGATTTTTTATAGTTTGTGATAATGTTTTCTTAAAGTAGTTTTAGGTACTTTTGTTTGTGGATTTTGTAGAAGTTTTGCGTTTTATCAGCTTTGAGGTACACTAATTTGAAGGTGTTAATGTTTTGATAAGTTTGTCGAGGTGATGTTGGAATGAGTTTTTTCTATGGTGAAAGGATACTTTGTTTGTAAGTTCCATAAGGTCTGTTTGAAATTTGCAGAGTTGGTCGATAATTGGGGCTGTATCTTGATTGGTGAATCCGAGGTAATCCGTTTGGTTGTGTTTTGTATTTTTTCCTTTCAAAAAGAAATATGCCTTCCATCGCATTAGTTCTTCCGTTCTTAGGGTGAGGTTTAATAGGTAGTTTCTTTTATTTGTCGTTGGTATGTTCTTTACGGAAAAGTTGAAGTTCACCTTTTCCAGAATAGTAGGTAGAGATCCAAGTTTTTAGGATATAGTGCTCAACTGGGTAAGAGCAGATATTTGGTAAAACTGGTAATTAGTAAAAACTTGGAGAGAGTACTCAATACTATTGCAGAGCAAATATGTGTTTTATTTTTTTTATTACCATTTTGTCTGTATGGCTACATATGTTTCCGCTGTTGGACCATGTTTACGATCCAACAGCTCTGTCAGGCATTGCAGAAGTGGTTGTTAGTTATTGGGGAAAAAAGTGTTTTTAAGAAAAGAAAGAAAGAAAGAAAAGGGGAGAGGCGGGGGTTGACATTATTTTAGTTTTGAAGGTTAAAGATACATTCGATTGTATTGTGTGTGTGGGGGTAGCAGATTCAGGTAGGCGTGGGTGGAGATATATGGATATAGGTAGAGGGAGGTGGAGAGAGGATGATAAAGAGAAAAGTGAGGGGGTAAGGAGAGGAGGGGGGAACAGTTTCAATATTTGGGTTTTAAATTTTAACTGGCTTTTGGTTTTTCAGCAAGGTATATTAAATAGATGGGAGAGGGAGAGAGAGAGAGAGAGGAAGAATGAGAGGGAAAGAGAGGTAGAGCGAGAGGGAAAGAGAGGGAGAGAGAGTGGGAAAGGGTTAGTGTAGATGTCATTTTTTTTACACGTACGATGTTCGTTTAAAGGTTTGTACTTGTACGTCGGCTTGTTCCTTGCCGTGTATAATGGGTTTACTTTATATTACATAGGTTAACACACGTGCACATTCGCATACATGCATATACATACATATGTACATTTCTAGACAACCACATACAGACACATACGTACACACACATATATATAAACAAAGTAAATGCAGACATTCATAAGTAGACATACACACACATATACACAACTCTTATACATATACGTACACTCACAAAGATATATAGGCACATATACATATATATATATATGCATATGTATATACACACACCTACTTATATAAGTATATGTGGAGATAAAGTCTTAAGTAAGAAGTAGATGTACATACACACATACATATGCATCTACTCTTACACACGTATATGCAATTACATAAATATAGATATTAATAAGTGTTAATAAAATATAAGCACGTAGACACATAGCCACACACATACAATCATATACATATATATATACAAACATGTTCATATTTATACTAAGTAAATAAGGTAAAGTTAGGACAAATAGACAATAATAGATAAATAAGAATAATAATATAAAATAAAATATTAAAAAAAAATAATAAAAAAATAAAAATAAAAATATGAAATTTTTAATTTTAAAATTTTAAAAGAAATTAAAATTTAAAAATGAAATAAGCAGATGGTTTGGTTATATTGTGAGGTTAGGCAAATGCATCGCAAAGTTCACATATATATTGGGTGGGCCCCCAACCTGGTGCATTGGGCATATACATGCACACACACACACACATATATAGACGGTCGGGTTTCAATCCTGGCTGTAGGTAATTGCTTATCTAGCTGCACTGATGAGCTGTGAAACAGCGAAACAGTACTGTATGTGGATGACTATATATATATATATATATATATATATATATATATATATACACACACACACACACACACACAGCCTTTGAGATTTGAAAAAAATCACTTGACCGCCAGTCAAGTGTGAGAGAAAATTTACTCGCCCCAAAATATTTTTACTTGTCTGACTTTATGTCTTTGTTTCAGTCAATAATAGTAAATAATTTTACAACAATTCAAGAAATTACCGTGTGTATAATCTAACAAGAAAATATTTGTTTAACTCTTGTAAATCAACTATTTTATTATTACAAACATTTCAGTAAATATTCAACAAAACGTTAAAATACAGCACCAGTTTCTTTATATAACATCATTCATATTATTATTCCATAGAAATAAGAATCATTTCTTCGGATGCTTGACGGAACGATGCGTTTTTTCCTCCTTCAAATGTCTGTCCTTACTTTTGTAAGCATGAAGTGTATGTAGTTGTAACGTCAAAGAATTTTTTTCCAAATGAATTTCAAAATCAGAGAGCTAAATGAAGGGGGCATTTTGACTACACCCGGAATGTGTAAATTTGACCTCTTGTTGACATTTAGCGTCACCACTCTTTTTTTTTAATATGATATTCCAACGGTCTCACAGCTAGAGATGAAAGAATTCACAAATGACATAGGTCATTCTAAGTCACCGCATATTTGAGTGTCGTAAAATAAATGAGTTCCCCCCCCCCCCGTTTCTTTATTTAAAAAAACTTTATTGACTGGCGGGCGAGTGATTTACGACTTTTAGACGCCCCAAGAAATTTTCAATCGACTGTGGCGACCGGTCGTGTAAAGTCTCAAAGGTTGTATATATATATATATATATATATATATATATATATATACACAGACATGCACCTACCTGTACCAAGCAAACAAGGCAAAGCTAGGATAAAAAGGTAATTAATAACAAATAATAATAAATAAATAAATCTATATATATAAAAGCGAAAATGTGTGTATGTATGTATGTATGTATGTGTGTTTGTACGCCTCGTAAAAACTTTCGACACGGATTTTCACGAGATCGGTATCATTTTAAACTTTCAACCTTCGCCTGATAAATATCGAAAAATTGGCCAAAAACATTAATTTCTTCACTCTAAAATCATCAGTTTTCTACAGGGAGGGGTCAGCAAAAACCGTCCTCTCATGACAAGTTTGCTTCTACACATGTGTCATACGACGTCGGAACATGATTTACTTTAAACAGAATTTTGTCAACGTCATCTTAGCTCAGTTGCTTAGAGCGTGGCCTCATTATCTAAAGGTTTTGGGTTCGAATCGTGGTGTGAGATATTTTCTTTTTTCGATTTTTAAAATTTTAATATTGAAACAGGGTTATTTAAGCCATTTTTCACGTGTTTTTTTTGTTTTTATTTTTCAGATTGTTAATGAAGTTTTAATGTTCGTTTTTCTGTTTCGCATTTTCTTTTTTTGTTTTTCCCATTTTTACATTTAACATCATTCGTTTGCCTTACGTTAGTTTTTTTTTTGTGTGTTTTTTTAAATATTTACTTCGCTTATTCTTGTTTTGATTAACACCCCCTGCCTGAGCACACACACCTCGAAACACCCGAGCAACGCCGGGTACCATTAGATTAATATGCAATCATTGTAATATTATGTCAGTGAACTCTCTTCAATGTGGCTTCATAGCTGGATATTTGTACTAGCAGAATACCCAGCATTGCCGGTGATTGGATAAGAAAGGTGGATATATGTACTAGCAAAATACCCGACGTTGCCTGGGATTAGATGAGATAGGTGGGATGCTTCCTAGGAGAATACCTGGGATCGGATAAGATAGGTGGACATTTGTAATAACAGAATACCCTATATAGGGAGATGGGGCGATTGTGTCGTAAAATCATAATTATTGTCCAAATAAGTAACATATCAAAGAATTATGAAAAATGATGAAATGTGAGTTGATTGGTGTGTTTGTAATGAAATAACTAGCCTGACAATGTCTCAAATGTATTTTTTGTAAGAGGAAGGGGATTATGTGGGTCAAATAATGAACAATGATTGTCGAAATTAGTAACATATCCAAGAATTATGAAAAATGATAAAATTTGAGTTATTTGTTTGATGTGTTTGTAATGAAAAAAAAAAAAAAAAAACCCAGCCAGACAATGTCTCAAAATTATTATATTAATAAGAGGAAGGGGATTATGTGGGTTAAATCATGAAAAACGATTGTCGAAATTAGCAACATATCCAAGAAATATGAAAAGTGATTAAATGTAAGTTATATGTGTTTATAATGAAATAAACAGCCCATATATAGTTTCAAAGTGATTATTTTAGTAAGAGGGGGTTAATTATGTGGGTTACACATGATAAAAAATGATCGTAAAAATTAGTAACATATCCAAGAATTATGAAAAATGAGTAAATTTGAGTTATTTGTTTGGTGTGTTCTTAATGAAATAGAAAGGTAAGATGATGTATTAAAGTTATTATCATAGTAAGAACGGGGCCATAATTAGTGTTAAATCAAGGAAAATGGTTATTGAAATTAGTAACATATCCAAGGATTATGAAAAATGATGACATGTGAGTTATTTGATTAGTGTGTTTGTAATGAAATAGACAGGCCAGACAATGTCTCAAATGTATTATTTTAGTAAGAGGTGAGCGATAATGTTGGGTAACTCATGAAACATGATTGTCGAAATAAGTAACATATCCAAGAATTATGAAAAGTTATGAAATGTAAGTTATTTTATTTGTGTGTTTATAATGAAATAAACAGCCTAGAAAAAGTCTCAGTTATTTCTTTAGGAGGAAGGGGTCAATTATGTGGGTTTAATCATGAACAATTACTGTCGAAATTAGTAACATATCCAACAATTATGAAAAATGATGAAATGTGAGTTATTTGATTTGTGTGTTTGTAATAAAATAACTAGCCATATAATATCCCTAAGTTATTTTTTAGCAGGAGGAGATGGGATTATATGGGTTAAATCATGAAAAACGATTGTAAAAATTAGTATCATATCCAAGAATTATGAAAAGTTATTAAATGTAAGTTATTTGATTGGTGTGTTTATAATGAAATAAACAGCCCAGATATTGTCTGAAAGTTAGTATTTTAGTAAGAGGGGGTCGATTATACGGGTTAAATCATAAACAATGATTGTCGAAATTAGTAACATATCCAAGAATTATGAAAAATGATTAAATGTGAGTTATTTGATTGGTGTGTTCGTAATAAAATAGACAGGCTAGAAGATGTATCAAAGTTGTCATTTTTGTAAGAGGAAGGGGATCGTGTCGGTTAAAGAGGGGGGCGATTATTTGGGTTACTTCATTAAAAATAATTCTCGAAATTAATAACATATCCAAGACTTATGAAAAATGGTAAAATGTGAGTAAATTGATAGGTGTGTTTGTAATTAAAAAAACAGCCATACAATGTCTGGAAGTTATTATTTTAGTGATAGGAGGTGGCGATAATGTGGATTAACTCATGAAAAATTATTGTTGAAATTAGTAACATATCCAAGAATTATGAAAAATGAAGTTTTAGTTATTTGGTTGGTGTATTTATAATGAAATAAACATCCCAGTCAATATAGCAAATTTATTATTTTAGTAAGAATTGGGCTATTATATGTGCGCACTCATTAAATTTGATTGTCGAAATTCATAACATATCCAAGAATTATGAAAAAGGATGAAATTTGAGGTATTTTATTGATGTGTTTGTAATGAAATAAACCGCCAAGAAATGTCTCAAAGGTATTATTTTAGTAAGAAGAGAGGGATTATGTGATTGAACTCTGAAAAAATGACGTTTGAAATTAGCAACATATCCAAAAATTATGAAAAATGATGAAATGTGAATTATTTAATTGGTGTAGACGTACCAGACATTTTATGGCAGTTATTATTTTAGTAAGATGTGGCGATTATTTGGGTTACTTCATTAAAAATAATTGTCGAAATTAGTAACATATCCAAGAATTATGAAAAATGATATAATGTGAGTTACTTTGTTGGTGGGTTTGTAATGAAATAACCAGCCATACAATGTCTAAAAGTTATTATTTTAGTGATAGAAGGGGGCGATAATGTGGATTTACTTGTGAAAAATGATAGTAGAAATTAGTAACAAAGTTTTTATTTTAGTAAGAGTGGGGGCGATAATGTAAGTTAAATCATGTGATATGTTTGTTGAAATTAGTAAAATATCCAAAAATTATGAAAAATGATGAAATGTGAGTTATTTGGATGATGTGTTTGTAATGAAAAACCAGCCAAGACAATGTCTCAAAGTTATTATTTTAGACAGGTGAGCGATAATGTGGGTTAAATTGTCGAAATGTGTAACAATCCAAGAATTATGGGATTCAACAAGATACGTCTGCATATATACTTACAGATTACACGGAGTCACCCTGGATTCAATGAGATACATGCAAATGTATGCAAGCAGAATACACCATCACCTGGGATGTAATGAGATAGATGCAAATATATACTAGCAGAATACTTGGAGTTGCCTTGGATAAAAGTAGATTGATTGAAATATATACAAACAGAATACATTGCATTGCCTAGGATTTAATGAGATTGATTGTAATGTATACTAGCAAAATACCCAGCGTTGCCCGGGATTGAATGAAATAGGTGAGAATATTAGCAAAATACCTGGCATCGCTTGGGATTTGATGAGATAAATGTGTTGTATATTACCTGTCCTTGAATATACATGCTGTAAATTACCTACCCTAGGTAAGATACAATTTTTTCACATGTGTAATGCCCGTCTTATGCAGGTAAAATATTCTTTTGCTCGAAATAGCAAATGATACATAAACATACAAAATTCCTCACTCATAAGAATAACAAATATATTACAAAACCAAATTCAATTTTTCATTGTTTATACGGTCCTGAGCAACGCCGGGTGGCCCCGCTAGTCTACATATATAAAAGCGAAAATGTGTCTATGTATGTATGTATGAATGTATGTGTGTATGTAAGCAAACGTTTGTTTATTCTATGTGCTATGTATTTTCGGATTGTTTTACTCTGTTATTCATGTTGAATTAACCTATTCGTAACACCCATCATCATCGTTGTCATGAACGTTGAGGATTTGTGCCATTATGAACGTACGTTCATTTAAAAAGCTGTGCAACCGGCGAAGCGAACGTTTGTTTATTCATTGTACTACGTATTTTCGGATTGTTTTACTCTGTTATTCATGTTGAATTAACCTATTAATAACACCAATCATCATCGTCGTCATGAACATTGAGGATTTGTGCCGTTATGAACGCGTTTTCAGTTTAAAAACTGTGCAACCGGCAAAGCGAACGTTTGTTTATTCTATGTGCTATGTATTTTCGGATTGTTTTACTCTTTTATTCATGTTGAATTCACCTATTCGTAACACCCATAATCATTGTCATCATGAACGTTGCGGATTTGTGCCGTTATGAACGCGTTTTCAGTTTAAAAACTGTGCAACCTGCAAAGTGAACGTTTGTTTATTCTATGTGCTATGTATTTTCGGATTGTTTTACTCTTTTATTCATGTTGAATTCACCTATTCGTAACACCCATCATCATTGTCGTCATGAACGTTGAGGATTTGTGCCGTTATGAACGCGTTTTCAGTTTAAAAACTGTGCAACCGGCAAAGTCAACGTTTGTTTATTCTATGTGCTATGTATTTTCGGATTGTTTCACTCTTTTATTCATGTTGAATTCACCTATTCGTAACACCCATCATCATTGTCGTCATGAACGTTGAGGATTTGTGCCGTTATGAACGCATTTTCAGTTTAAAAACTGTGCAACCGGCAAAGCGAACGTTTGTTTATTCTATGTGCTATGTATTTTCGGATTGTTTTACTCTTTTATTCATGTTGAATTCACCTATTCGTAACACCCATCATCATTGTCGTCATGAACGTTGAGGATTTGTGCCGTTATGAACGCGTTTTCATTTTAAAAACTGTGCAACCGGCAAAGGGAACGTTTGTTTATTCTATGTGCTATGTATGTTCGGATTGTTTTACTCTTTTATTCATGTTGAATTCACCGATTCGTAACACCCATCATCATTGTCATCATGAACGTTGAGGATTTGTGCCGTTATGACCGCGTTTTCGTTTTAAAAACTGTGCAACCGGTGAAGTGAACGTTTGTTTATTCTATGTGCTATGTATTTTCGGATTGTTTTACTCTTTTATTCATGTTGAATTCACCTATTCGTAACACCCATCATCATTGTCATCATGAACGTTGAGGATTTGTGCCGTTATGACCGCGTTTTCATTTTAAAAAACTGTGCAACCGGCAAAGTGAATGTTTGTTTATTCTATGTGCTATGTATTTTCGGATTGTTTCACTCTTTTATTCATGTTGAATTCACCTATTCGTAGCACCCATCATCATTGTCGTCATGAACGTTGAGGATTTGTGCCGTTATGAACGCGTTTTCAGTTTAAAAACTGTGCAACCGGCAAAGTGAACGTTTGTTTATTCTATGTGCTATGTATTTTCGGATTGTTTTACTCTTTTATTCATGTTGAATTCACCTATTCGTAACACCCATCATCATTGTCGTCATGAACGTTGAGGATTTGTGCCGTTATGACCGCGTTTTCATTTTAAAAACTGTGCAACCGGCAAAGTGAATGTTTGTTTATTCTATGTGCTATGTATTTTCAGATTGTTTCACTCTTTTATTCATGTTGACTTCACCTATTCGTAGCACCCATCATCATTGTCGTCAGGAACGTTGAGGATTTGTGCCGTTATGAACGCGTTTTCAGATTAAAAACTGTGCAACCGGCAAAGTGAACGTTTGTTTATTCTATGTGCTATGTATTTTCGGATTGTTTTACTCTTTTATTCATGTTGAATTCACCTATTCGTAACACCCATCATCATTGTCGTCATGAATGTTGAGGATTTGTGCCGTTATGAACGCGTTTTCAGTTTAAAAACTGTGCAACCGGCAAAGTGAACGTTTGTTTATTCTATGTGCTATGTATTTTCGGATTGTTTTACTCTTTTATTCATGTTGAATTCACCTATTCCTAACACCCATCATCATTGTCGTCATGAACGTTGAAGATTTGTGCCGTTATGAACGCGTTTTCAGTTTAAAAACTGTGCAACCGGCAAAGTGAACGTTTGTTTATTCTATGTGCTATGTATTTTCGGATTGTTTTACTCTTTTATTCATGTTGAATTCACCTATTCGTAACACCCATCATCATTGTCGTCATGAACGTTGAGGATTTGTGCCGTTATAAACGCGTTTTCAGTTTAAAAACTGTGCAACCGGCAAAGTGAACGTTTGTTTATTCTATGTGCTATGTATTTTCGGATTGTTTTACTCTTTTATTCATGTTGAATTCACCTATTTGTAACACCCATCATCATTGTCGTCATGAACGTTGAGGATTTGTGCCGTTATGAACGCGTTTTCAGTTTAAAAACTGTGAAACTGGCAAAGTGAACGTTTGTTTATTCTATGTGCTATGTATTTTCGGATTGTTTTACTCTTTTATTCATGTTGAATTCACCTATTCGTAGCACCCATCATCATTGTCGTCATGAACGTTGAGGATTTGTGCCGTTATGAACGCGTTTTCAGTTTAAAAACTGTGCAACCGGCAAAGTGAACGTTTGTTTATTCTATGTGCTATGTATTTTCGAATTGTTTTACTCTTTTATTCATGTTGAATTCACCTATTCGTAACACCCATCATCATTGTCGTCATGAACATTGAGGATTTGTGCCGTTATGACCGCGTTTTCAGTTTGAAAACTGTGCAACCTGCAAAGTGAACGTTTGTTTATTCTATGTGCTATGTATTTTCGGATTGTTTTACTCTTTTTTTCATGTTGAATTCACCTATTCGTACACCCATCATCATTGTCGTCATGAACGTTGAGGATTTGTGCCGTTATGAACGCGTTTTCATTTTAAAAACAGTGCAACCGGCAAAGTGAACGTTTGTTTATTCTATGTGCTATGTATTTTCGGATTGTTTTACTCTTTATTCATGTTGAATTCACGTATTCGTAACACCCAACATCATTGTCGTCATAAACGTTGAGGATTTGTGCCGTTATGAACGCGTTTTCAGTTTAAAAACTGTGAAACTGGCAAAGTGAACGTTTGTTTATTCTATGTGCTATGTATTTTCGGATTGTTTTACTCTTTTATTCATGTTGAATTCACCTATTCGTAACACCCATCATCATTGTCGTCATGAACGTTGAGGATTTGTGCCGTTATAATCGCGTTTTTAGTTTAAAAACTGTGCAACCGGCAAAGTGAACGTTTGTTTATTCTATGTGCTATGTATGTTCGGATTGTTATACTCTTTTATTCATGTTGAATTCACCTATTCGTAACACCCATCATCATCGTCGTCATGAACGTTGAGGATTTGTGCCGTTATGAACGCGTTTTCAGTTTAAAAACTGTGCAACCGGCAAAGCGAACGTTTGTTTATTCTATGTGCTATGTATTTTCGGATTGTTTCACTCTTTTATTCATGTTGAATTCACCTATTCGTAACACCCATCATCATTGTCGTCATGAACGTTGAGGATTTGTGCCGTTATGACCGCGTTTTCAGTTTGAAAACTGTGCAACCGGCAAAGTGAACGTTTGTTTATTCTAAGTACTATGTATTTTCGGATTGTTTTACTCTTTTTTTCATGTTGAATTCACCTATTCGTACACCCATCATCATTGTCGTCATGAACGTTGAGGATTTGTGCCGTTATGAACGCGTTTTCATTTTAAAAACAGTGCAACCGGCAAAGTGAACGTTTGTTTATTCTATGTGCTATGTATTTTCGGATTGTTTTACTCTTTATTCATGTTGAATTCACGTATTCGTAACACCCAACATCATTGTCGTCATAAACGTTGAGGATTTGTGCCGTTATGAACGCGTTTTCAGTTTAAAAACTGTGAAACTGGCAAAGTGAACGTTTGTTTATTCTATGTGCTATGTATTTTCAGATTGTTTCACTCTTTTATTCATGTTGAATTCACCTATTCGTAACACCCATAATCATTGTCATCATGAACGTTGCGGATTTGTGCCGTTATGAACGCGTTTTCAGTTTAAAAACTGTGCAACCTGCAAAGTGAACGTTTGTTTATTCTATGTGCTATGTATTTTCGGATTGTTTTACTCTTTTATTCATGTTGAATTCACCTATTCGTAACACCCATCATCATTGTCGTCATGAACGTTGAGGATTTGTGCCGTTATGAACGCGTTTTCAGTTTAAAAACTGTGCAACCGGCAAAGTCAACGTTTGTTTATTCTATGTGCTATGTATTTTCGGATTGTTTCACTCTTTTATTCATGTTGAATTCACCTATTCGTAACACCCATCATCATTGTCGTCATGAACGTTGAGGATTTGTGCCGTTATGAACGCATTTTAAGTTTAAAAACTGTGCAACCGGCAAAGCGAACGTTTGTTTATTCTATGTGCTATGTATTTTCGGATTGTTTTACTCTTTTATTCATGTTGAATTCACCTATTCGTAACACCCATCATCATTGTCGTCATGAACGTTGAGGATTTGTGCCGTTATGAACGCGTTTTTATTTTAAAAACTGTGCAACCGGCAAAGGGAACGTTTGTTTATTCTATGTGCTATGTATGTTCGGATTGTTTTACTCTTTTATTCATGTTGAATTCACCGATTCGTAACACCCATCATCATTGTCATCATGAACGTTGAGGATTTGTGCCGTTATGACCGCGTTTTCATTTTAAAAACTGTGCAACCGGCGAAGTGAACGTTTGTTTATTCTATGTGCTATGTATTTTCGGATTGTTTTACTCTTTTATTCATGTTGAATTCACCTATTCGTAACACCCATCATCATTGTCGTCATGAACGTTGAGGATTTGTGCCGTTATGACCGCGTTTTCATTTTAAAAAACTGTGCAACCGGCAAAGTGAATGTTTGTTTATTCTATGTGCTATGTATTTTCGGATTGTTTCACTCTTTTATTCATGTTGAATTCACCTATTCGTAGCACCCATCATCATTGTCGTCATGAACGTTGAGGATTTGTGCCGTTATGAACGCGTTTTCAGTTTAAAAACTGTGCAACCGGCAAAGTGAACGTTTGTTTATACTATGTGCTATGTATTTTCGGATTGTTTTACTCTTTTATTCATGTTGAATTCACCAATTCGTAACACCCATCATCATTGTCGTCATGAACGTTGAGGATTTGTGCCGTTATGACCGCGTTTTCATTTTAAAAACTGTGCAACCGGCAAAGTGAATGTTTGTTTATTCTATGTTCTATGTATTTTCAGATTGTTTCACTCTTTTATTCATGTTGACTTCACCTATTCGTAGCACCCATCATCATTGTCGTCGGGAACGTTGAGGATTTGTGCCGTTATAAACGCGTTTTCAGATTAAAAACTGTGCAACCGGCAAAGTGAACGTTTGTTTATTCTATGTGCTATAAATTTTCGGATTGTTTTACTCTTTTATTCATGTTTAATTCACCTATTCGTAACACCCATCATCATTGTCGTCATGAACGTTGAGGATTTGTGCCGTTATGAACGCGTTTTCAGTTTAAAAACTGTGCAACCGGCAAAGTGAACGTTTGTTTATTCTATGTGCTATGTATTTTCGGATTGTTTTACTCTTTTATTCATGTTAAATTCACCTATTCCTAACACCCATCATCATTGTCGTCATGAACGTTGAATATTTGTGCCGTTATGAACGCGTTTTCAGTTTAAAAACTGTGCAACCGGCAAAGTGAACGTTTGTTTATTCTATGTGCTATGTATTTTCGGATTGTTTTACTCTTTTATTCATGTTGAATTCACCTATTCGTAGCACCCATCATCATTGTCGTCATGAACGTTGAGGATTTGTGCCGTTATAAACGCGTTTTCAGTTTAAAAACTGTGCAACCGGCAAAGTGAACGTTTGTTTATTCTATGTGCTATGTATTTTCGGATTGTTTTACTCTTTTATTCATGTTGAATTCACCTATTCGTAACACCCATCATCATTGTCGTCATGAACGTTGAGGATTTGTGCCGTTATGAACGCGTTTTCAGTTTAAAAACTGTGCAACCGGCAAAGTGAACGTTTGTTTATTCTATGTGCTATGTATTTTCGGATTGTTTTACTCTTTTTTTCA
The DNA here is from genome assembly GCF_053919585.1 of Euprymna scolopes. NCBI lineage: Eukaryota > Metazoa > Mollusca > Cephalopoda > Sepiida > Sepiolidae > Euprymna > Euprymna scolopes. Next base: position 90,428,573 of record NC_136508.1, on the reverse strand, counting down.
TGTTGAATTCACCTATTCGTACACCCATCATCATTGTCGTCATGAACGTTGAGGATTTGTGCCGTTATGAACGCGTTTTCATTTTAAAAACAGTGCAACCGGCAAAGTGAACGTTTGTTTATTCTATGTGCTATGTATTTTCGGATTGTTTTACTCTTTTTTTCATGTTGAATTCACCTATTCGTACACCCATCATCATTGTCGTCATGAACGTTGAGGATTTGTGCCGTTATGAACGCGTTTTCATTTTAAAAACAGTGCAACCGGCAAAGTGAACGTTTGTTTATTCTATGTGCTATGTATTTTCGGATTGTTTTACTCTTTTTTTCATGTTGAATTCACCTATTCGTAGCACCCATCATCATTGTCGTCATGAACGTTGAGGATTTGTGCCGTTATAAACGCGTTTTCAGTTTAAAAACTGTGCAACCGGCAAAGTGAACGTTTGTTTATTCTATGTGCTATGTATTTTCGGATTGTTTTACTCTTTTATTCATGTTGAATTCACCTATTCGTAACACCCATCATCATTGTCGTCATGAACGTTGAGGATTTGTGCCGTTATGAACGCGTTTTCAGTTTAAAAACTGTGCAACCGGCAAAGTGAACGTTTGTTTATTCTATGTGCTATGTATTTTCGGATTGTTTTACTCTTTTTTTCATGTTGAATTCACCTATTCGTACACCCATCATCATTGTCGTCATGAACGTTGAGGATTTGTGCCGTTATGAACGCGTTTTCATTTTAAAAACAGTGCAACCGGCAAAGTGAACGTTTGTTTATTCTATGTGCTATGTATTTTCGGATTGTTTTACTCTTTATTCATGTTGAATTCACGTATTCGTAACACCCAACATCATTGTCGTCATAAACGTTGAGGATTTGTGCCGTTATGAACGCGTTTTCAGTTTAAAAACTGTGAAACTGGCAAAGTGAACGTTTGTTTATTCTATGTGCTATGTATTTTCGGATTGTTTTACTCTTTTTTTCATGTTGAATTCACCTATTCGTACACCCATCATCATTGTCGTCATGAACGTTGAGGATTTGTGCCGTTATAATCGCGTTTTCAGTTTAAAAACTGTGCAACCGGCAAAGTGAACGTTTGTTTATTCTATGTGCTATGTATGTTCGGATTGTTATACTCTTTTATTCATGTTGAATTCACCTATTCGTAACACCCATCATCATCGTCGTCATGAACGTTGAGGATTTGTGCCGTTATGAACGCGTTTTCAGTTTAAAAACTGTGCAACCGGCAAAGCGAACGTTTGTTTATTCTATGTGCTATGTATTTTCGGATTGTTTCACTCTTTTATTCATGTTGAATTCACCTATTCGTAACACCCATCATCATTGTCGTCATGAACGTTGAGGATTTGTGCCGTTATGAACGCGTTTTCAGCTCAAAACTGTGCAACCGGCAAAGTGAACGTTTGTTTATTCTATGTGCTATGTATTTTCGGATTGTTTTACTCTTTTATTCATGTTGAATTCACCTATTCGTAACACCCATCATCATTGTCATCATGAACGGTGAGGATTTGTGCCGTTATGACCGCGTTTTCATTTTAAAAACTGTGCAACCGGCGAAGTGAACGTTTGTTTATTCTATGTGCTATGTATTTTCGGATTGTTTTACTCTTTTATTCATGTTGAATTCACCTATTCGTAACACCCATCATCATTGTCGTCATGAACGTTGAGGATTTGTGCCGTTATTAACGCGTTTTCAGTTTAAAAACTGTGCAACCAGCAAGTGAACGTTTGTTTATTCTATGTGCTATGTATTTTCGGATTGTTTCACTCTTTTATTCATGTTGAATTCACCTATTCGTAGCACCCATCATCATTGTCGTCATGAACGTTGAGGATTTGTGCCGTTATGAACGCGTTTTCAGTTTAAAAACTGTGCAACCGGCAAAGTGAACGTTTGTTTATTCTATGTGCTATGTATTTTCGGATTGTTTCACTCTTTTATTCATGTTGAATTCACCTATTCGTAGCACCCATCATCATTGTCGTCAGGAACGTTGAGGATTTGTGCCGTTATGAACGCGTTTTCAGATTAAAAACTGTGCAACCGGCAAAGTGAACGTTTGTTTATTCTATGTGCTATGTATTTTCGGATTGTTTTACTCTTTTATTCATGTTGAATTCACCTATTCGTAACACCCATCATCATTGTCGTCATGAACGTTGAGGATTTGTGCCGTTATGAACGCGTTTTAAGATTAAAAACTGTGCAACCGGCAAAGTGAACGTTTGTTTATTCTATGTGCTATGTAGTTTCGGATTGTTTCACTCTTTTATTCATGTTGAATTCACCTATTCGTAGCACCCATCATCATTGTCGTCATGAACGTTGAGGATTTGTGCCGTTATAAACGCGTTTTCAGTTTAAAAACTGTGCAACCGGCAAAGTGAATGTTTGTTTATTCTATGTGCTATGTATTTTCGGATTGTTTCACTCTTTTATTCATGTTGAATTCACCTATTCCTAACACCCATCATCATTGTCGTCATGAACGTTGAGGATTTGTGTCGTTATAAACGCGTTTTCAGTTTAAAAACTGTGCAACCGGCAAAGTGAACGTTTGTTTATTCCATGTGCTATGTATTTTCGGATTGTGTTACTCTTTTATTCATGTTGAATTCACCTATTCGTAACACCCATCATCATTGTCGTCATGAACGTTGAGGATTTGTGCCGTTATGAACGCGTTTTCAGTTTAAAAACTGTGCAACCGGCAAAGTGAACGTTTGTTTATTCTATGTGCTATGTATTTTCGGATTGTTTTACTCTTTTATTCATGTTGAATTCACCTATTCGTAACACCCATCATCATTGTCGTCATGAACGTTGAGGATTTGTGCCGTTATGACCGCGTTTTCATTTTAAAAACTGTGCAACCGGCAAAGTGAATGTTTGTTTATTCTATGTTCTATGTATTTTCAGATTGTTTCACTCTTTTATTCATGTTGACTTCACCTATTCGTAGCACCCATCATCATTGTCGTCAGGAACGTTGAGGATTTGTGCCGTTATGAACGCGTTTTCAGATTAAAAACTGTGCAACCGGCAAAGTGAACGTTTGTTTATTCTATGTGCTATGTATTTTCGGATTGTTTTACTCTTTTATTCATGTTTAATTCACCTATTCGTAACACCCATCATCATTGTCGTCATGAACGTTGAGGATTTGTGCCGTTATGAACGCGTTTTCAGTTTAAAAACTGTGCAACCGGCAAAGTGAACGTTTGTTTATTCTATGTGCTATGTATTTTCGGATTGTTTTACTCTTTTATTCATGTTGAATTCACCTATTCGTAGCACCCATCATCATTGTCGTCATGAACGTTGAGGATTTGTGCCGTTATAAACGCGTTTTCAGTTTAAAAACTGTGCAACCGGCAAAGTGAACGTTTGTTTATTCTATGTGCTATGTATTTTCAGATTGTTTTACTCTTTTATTCATGTTGAATTCACCTATTCGTAACACCCATCATCATTGTCGTCATGAACGTTGAGGATTTGTGCCGTTATGAACGCGTTTTCAGTTTAAAAACTGTGCAACCGGCAAAGTGAACGTTTGTTTATTCTATGTGCTATGTATTTTCGGATTGTTTTACTCTTTTATTCATGTTGAATTCACCTATTCGTAACACCCATCATCATTGTCGTCATGAACGTTGAGGATTTGTGCCGTTATAATCGCGTTTTCAGTTTAAAAACTGTGCAACCGGCAAAGTGAACGTTTGTTTATTCTATGTGCTATGTATGTTCGGATTGTTATACTCTTTTATTCATGTTGAATTCACCTATTCGTAACACCCATCATCATCGTCGTCATGAACGTTGAGGATTTGTGCCGTTATGAACGCGTTTTCAGTTTAAAAACTGTGCAACCGGCAAAGCGAACGTTTGTTTATTCTATGTGCTATGTATTTTCGGATTGTTTCACTCTTTTATTCATGTTGAATTCACCTATTCGTAACACCCATCATCATTGTCGTCATGAACGTTGAGGATTTGTGCCGTTATGAACGCGTTTTCAGCTCAAAACTGTGCAACCGGCAAAGTGAACGTTTGTTTATTCTATGTGCTATGTATTTTCGGATTGTTTTACTCTTTTATTCATGTTGAATTCACCTATTCGTAACACCCATCATCATTGTCGTCATGAACGTTGAGGATTTGTGCCGTTATGAACGCGTTTTCAGTTTAAAAACTGTGCAACCAGCAAAGTGAACGTTTGTTTATTCTATGTGCTATGTATTTTCGGATTGTTTTACTCTTTTATTCATGTTGAATTCACCTATTCGTAACACCCATCATCATTGTCGTCATGAACGTTGAGGATTTGTGCCGTTATGAACGCGTTTTCAGTTTAAAAACTGTGCAACCGGCAAAGTGAACGTTTGTTTATTCTATGTGCTATGTATTTTCGGATTGTTTTACTCTTTTATTCATGTTGAATTCACCTATTCGTAACACCCATCATCATCGTCGTCATGAACGTTGAGGATTTGTGCCGTTATGAACGCGTTTTCAGTTTAAAAACTGTGCAACCGGCAAAGCGAACGTTTGTTTATTCTATGTGCTATGTATTTTCGGATTGTTTTACTCTTTTATTCATGTTGAATTCACCGATTCGTAACACGCATCATCATTGTCATCATGAACGGTGAGGATTTGTGCCGTTATGACCGCGTTTTCATTTTAAAAACTGTGCAACCGGCGAAGTGAACGTTTGTTTATTCTATGTGCTATGTATTTTCGGATTGTTTTACTCTTTTATACATGTTGAATTCACCTATTCGTAACACCCATCATCATTGTCGTCATGAACGTTGAGGATTTGTGCCGTTATTAACGCGTTTTCAGTTTAAAAACTGTGCAACCAGCAAAGTGAACGTTTGTTTATTCTATGTGCTATGTATTTTCGGATTGTTTCACTCTTTTATTCATGTTGAATTCACCTATTCGTAGCACCCATCATCATTGTCGTCATGAACGTTGAGGATTTGTGCCGTTATGAACGCGTTTTCAGTTTAAAAACTGTGCAACCGGCAAAGTGAACGTTTGTTTATTCTATGTGCTATGTATTTTCGGATTGTTTCACTCTTTTATTCATGTTGAATTCACCTATTCGTAGCACCCATCATCATTGTCGTCAGGAACGTTGAGGATTTGTGCCGTTATGAACGCGTTTTCAGATTAAAAACTGTGCAACCGGCAAAGTGAACGTTTGTTTATTCTATGTGCTATGTATTTTCGGATTGTTTTACTCTTTTATTCATGTTGAATTCACCTATTCGTAACACCCATCATCATTGTCGTCATGAACGTTGAGGATTTGTGCCGTTATGAACGCGTTTTCAGATTAAAAACTGTGCAACCGGCAAAGTGAACGTTTGTTTATTCTATGTGCTATGTAGTTTCGGATTGTTTCACTCTTTTATTCATGTTGAATTCACCTATTCGTAGCACCCATCATCATTGTCGTCATGAACGTTGAGGATTTGTGCCGTTATGAACGCGTTTTCAGTTTAAAAACTGTGCAACCGGCAAAGTGAACGTTTGTTTATTCTATGTCCTATGTATTTTCGGATTGTTTCACTCTTTTATTCATGTTGAATTCACCTATTCGTAGCACCCATCATCATTGTCGTCAGGAACGTTAAGGATTTGTGCCGTTATGAACGCGTTTTCAGATTAAAAACTGTGCAACCGGCAAAGTGAACGTTTGTTTATTCTATGTGCTATGTATTTTCGGATTGTTTTACTCTTTTATTCATGTTGAATTCACCTATTCGTAACACCCATCATCATTGTCGTCATGAACGTTGAGGATTTGTGCCGTTATGACCGCGTTTTCAGTTTGAAAACTGTGCAACCGGCAAAGTGAACGTTTGTTTATTCTATGTGCTATGTATTTTCGGATTGTTTTACTCTTTTTTTCATGTTGAATTCACCTATTCGTAACACCCATCATCATTGTCGTCATGAACGTTGAGGATTTGTGCCGTTATGAACGCGTTTTCATTTTAAAAACAGTGCAACCGGCAAAGTGAACGTTTGTTTATTCTATGTGCTATGTATTTTCGGATTGTTTTACTCTTTATTCATGTTGAATTCACGTATTCGTAACACCCAACATCATTGTCGTCATAAACGTTGAGGATTTGTGCCGTTATGAACGCGTTTTCAGTTTAAAAACTGTGAAACTGGCAAAGTGAACGTTTGTTTATTCTATGTGCTATGTATTTTCGGATTGTTTTACTCTTTTATTCATGTTGAATTCACCTATTCGTAACACCCATCATCATTGTCGTCATGAACGTTGAGGATTTGTGCCGTTATAATCGCGTTTTCAGTTTAAAAACTGTGCAACCGGCAAAGTGAACGTTTGTTTATTCTATGTGCTATGTATGTTCGGATTGTTATACTCTTTTATTCATGTTGAATTCACCTATTCGTAACACCCATCATCATTGTCGTCATGAACGTTGAGGATTTGTGCCGTTATGAACGCGTTTTCAGTTTAAAAACTGTGCAACTGGCAAAGTGAACGTTTGTTTATTCTATGTGCTATGTATTTTCGCATTGTTTTACTCTTTTATTCATGTTGAATTCACCTATTCGTAACACCCATCATCATTGTCGTCATGAACGTTGAGGATTTGTGCCGTTATGAACGCGTTTTCAGTTTAAAAACTGTGCAACCGGCACAGTGAATGTTTGTTTATTCTATGTGCTATGTATTTTCGGATTGTTTTACTCTTTTATTCATGTTGAATTCACCTATTCGTAACACCCATAATCATCGTCGTCCTGAACGTTGAGGATTTGTGCCGTTATGAACGCGTTTTCAGTTTAAAAACTGTGCAACCGGCAAAGTGAACGTTTGTTTATTCTATGTGCTATGTATTTTCGGATTGTGTTACTCTTTTAGTCATGTTGAATTCACCTATTCGTAACACCCATCATCATTGTCGTCATGAACGCGTTTTCAGTTTAAAAACTGTGCAAACGGCAAAGTGAACGTTTCTTTATTCTATGTGCTATGTATTTTCGGATTGTTTTACTCTTTTATTCATGTTGAATTCACCTATTCGTAACACCCATCATACTTGTCATCATGAACGTTCAGGATCTGTGCCGTTATGAACGCGTTTTCAGTTTAAAAACTGTGCAACCGGCAAAGTGAACGTTTGTTTATTCTATGTGCTATGTATTTTCGGATTGTTTTACTCTTTTATTCATGTTGAATTCACCTATTTGTAACACCCATCATCATTGTCGTCATGAACGTTGAGGATTTGTGCCATTATGAACGCGTTTTCGGTTTAAAAACTGTGCAACCGGCAAAGTGAACGTTTGTTTATTCTATGTGCTATGTATTTTCGGATTGTTTTACTCTTTTATTCATGTTGAATTCACCTATTCGTAACACCCATCATCATTGTCGTCATGAACGTTGAGGATTTGTGCCGTTATGAACGCGTTTTCAGTTTAAAAACTGTGCAACCGGCAAAGTGAACGTTTGTTTATTCTATGTGCTATGTATTTTCGGATTTTTTTACTCTGTTATTCATGTTGAATTAACCTATTAATAACACCAATCATCATCGTCGTCATGAACATTGAGGATTTGTGCCGTTATGAACGCGTTTTCAGTTTAAAAACTGTGCAACCGGCAAAGTGAACGTTTGTTTATTCTATGTGCTATGTATTTTCGGATTGTTTTACTCTTTTATTCATGTTGAATTCACCTATTCGTAACACCCATCATCATTGTCGTCATGAACGTTGAGGATTTGTGCCGTTATGAACGCGTTTTCAGTTTAAAAACTGTGCAACCGGCAAAGTGAACGTTTGTTTATTCTATGTTCTATGTATTTTCGGATTGTTTTACTCTTTTATTCATGTTGAATTCACCTATTCGTAACACCCATCATCATTGTCATCATGAACGTTGAGGATTTGTGCCGTTATGAACGCGTTTTCATTTTAAAAACTGTGCAACCGGCAAAGTGAACGTTTGTTTATTCTATGTGCTATGTATTTTCGGATTGTTTTACTCTTTTATTCATGTTGAATTCACCTATTTGTAACACCCATCATCATTGTCGTCATGAACATTGAGGATTTGTGCCATTATGAACGCGTTTTCAGTTTAAAAACTGTGCAACCGGCAAAGTGAACGTTTGTTTATTCTATGTGCTATGTATTTTCGGATTGTTTTACTCTTTTATTCATGTTGAATTCACCGATTCGTAACACCCATCATCATTGTCGTCATGAACGTTGAGGATTTGTGCCGTTATGAACGCGTTTTCAGTTTAAAAACTGTGCAACCGGCAAAGTGAACGTTTGTTTATTCTACGTGCTATGTATTTTCAGATTGTTATCCTCTTTTATTCAGGTTGAATTATCCTATTCGTAACACCCATAATCATTGTCATCATGAACGTTGAGGATTTGTGCCGTTATGAACGCGTTTTCAGTTTAAAAACTGTGCAACCGGCAAAGTGAACGTTTGTTTATTCTATGTGCTATGTATTTTCGGATTGTTTTACTCTTTTATTCATGTTGAATTCACCTATTCGTAACACCCATCATCATTGTCGTCATGAACGTTGAGGATTTGTGCCGTTATGAACGCGTTTTCAGTTTAAAAACTGTGCAAACGGCAAAGTGAATGTTTGTTTATTCTATGTGCTATGTATTTTCGGATTGTTTTACTCTTTTATTAATGTTGAATTCACCTATTCGTAACACCCATCATCATTGTCGTCATGAACGTTGAGGATTTGTGCCGTTATGAACGCGTTTTCAGTTTAAAAACTGTGCAACTGGCAAAGTGAACGTTTGTTTATTCTATGTGCTATGTATTTTCGGATTGTTTTACTCTTTTATTCATGTTGAATTCACCTTTTCGTAACACCCATCATCATTGTCATCATGAACGTTGAGGATTTGTGCCGTTATGAACGCGTTTTCATTTTAAAAACTGTGCAACCGGCAAAGTGAACGTTTGTTTATTCTATGTGCTATGTATTTTCGGATTGTTTTACTCTTTTATTTATGTTGAATTCACCTATTCATAACACCCATCATCATTGTCGTCATGAACGTTGAGGGTTTGTGCCGTTATGAACGCGTTTTCTGTTTAAAAACTGTGCAACCAGCAAAGTGAACGTTTGTTTATTTTATGTGCTATGTATTTTCGGATTGTTTTACTCTTTTATTCATGTTGAATTCACCTATTTGTAACACCCATCATCATTGTCGTCATGAACGTTGAGGATTTGTGCCGTTATAACCGCGTTTTCAGTTTAAAAACTGTGCAACCGGCAAAGTGAACGTTTGTTTATTCTATGTGCTATGTATTTTCGGATTGTTATACTCTTTTATTCATGTTGAATTCACCTATTCGTAACACCCATCATCATTGTCGTCATGAACGTTGAGGATTTGTGCCGTTATGAACGCGTTTTCAGTTTAAAAACTGTGCAACCGGCAAAGTGAACGTTTGTTTATTCTATGTGCTATGTATTTTCGGATTGTTTTACTCTTTTATTCATGTTGAATTCACCTATTCGTAACACCCATCATCATTGTCGTCATGAACGTTGACGATTTGTGCCGTTATGAACGCGTTTTCAGTTTAAAAACTGTGCAACCGGCAAAGTGAACGTTTGTTTATTCTATGTGCTATGTATTTTCAGATTGTTATACTCTTTTATTCATGTTGAATTCACCTATTCGTAACACCCATCATCATTGTTGTCATGAACGTTGAATATTTGTGCCGTTATGAACGCGTTTTCAGTTTAAAAACTGCGCAACCGGCAAAGTGAACGTTTGTTTATTTTATGTGCTATGTATTTTCGGATTGTTATACTCTTTTATTCATGTTGAATTCACCTATTTGTAACACCCATCATCATTGTCGTCATGAACGTTGAGGATTTGTGCCGTTATGAACGCGGTTCCATTTTAAAAACTGTGCAACCGGCTAAGCGAACGTTTGTTTATTCTATGTGCTATGTATTTTCGGATTGTTTTACTCTTTTAGTCATGTTGAATTCACCTATTCGTAACACCCATCATCATTGTCATCATGAACGTTGAGGATTTGTGCCATTATGAACGCGTTTTCATTTTAAAAACTGTGCAACCGGCAAAGGGAACGTTTGTTTATTCTATGTGCTATGTATTTTCGAATTGTTTTACTCTTTTATTCATGTTGAATTCACCTATTTGTAACACCCATCATCATTGTTGTCATGAACGTTGAGGATTTGTGCCGTTATGAACGCGTTTTCAGATTAAAAACTGTGCAACCGGCAAAGTGAACGTTTGTTTATTCTATGTGCTATGTATTTTCGGATTGTTTTACTCCTTTATTCATGTTGAATTCACCTATTCGTAACACCCATCATCATTGTCGTCATGAACGTTGAGGATTTGTGCCGTTATGAACGCGTTTTCAGTTTAAAAACTGTGCAACCGGCAAAGTGAACGTTTGTTTATTTTATGTGCTATGTATTTTCGGATTGTTTTACTCTTTTATTCATGTTGAATTCACCTATTTGTAACACCCATCATCATTGTCGTCATGAACGTTGAGGATTTGTGCCGTTATGAACGCGTTTTCAGTTTAAAAACTGTGCAACTGGCAAAGTGAACGTTTGTTTATTCTATGTGCTATGTATTTTCGGATTGTTTTACTCTTTTATTCATGTTGAATTCACCTATTCGTAACACCCATCATCATTGTCGTCATGAACGTTGAGGATTTGTGCCGTTATGAACGCGTTTTCAGTTTAAAAACTGTGCAACCGGCAAAGTTAAAGTTAGTTTATTCTATGTGCTATGTATTTTCGGATTGTTTTACTCTTTTATTCATGTTGAATTCACCTATTCGTAACACCCATCATCATTGTCGTCATGAACGTTGAGGATTTGTGCCGTTATGAACGCGTTTTCAGTTTAAAAACTGTGCAACCGGCAAAGTGAACGTGTGTTTATTCTATGTGCTATGTATTTTCAGATTGTTTTACTCTTTTATTCATGTGTAATTCACCTATTCGTAACACCCATCATCATTGTTGTCATGAACGTTGAGGATTTGTGCCGTTATGAACGCGTTTTCAGTTTAAAAACTGTGCAAACGGCAAAGTGAACGTTTCTTTATTCTATGGGCTATGTATTTTCGGATTGTTATACTCTTTTATTCATGTTGAATTCACCTATTCGTAACACCCATCATCATTGTCGTCATGAACGTTGAGGATTTTTGCCATTATGAACGTGTTTTCATTTTAAAAACAGTGCAACCGGCAAAGCGAACGTTTGTTTATTCTATGTGCTATGTATTTTCGGATTGTTTTACTCTTTTATTCATGTTGAATTCACCTATTCGTAACACCCAACATCATTGTCGTCATGAACGTTGAGGATTTGTGCCGTTATGAACGCGTTTTCATTTTAAAAACAGTGCAACCGGCGAAGTGAACGTTTGTTTATTCTATGTGCTATGTATTTTTGGATTGTTTTACTCTTTTATTCATATTGAATTCACGTATTCGTAACACCCAACATCATTGTCGTCATGAACGTTGAGGATTTGTGCCGTTATGAACGCGTTTTCATTTTAAAAACAGTGCAACCGGCGAAGTGAACGTTTGTTTATTCTATGTGCTATGTATTTTTGGATTGTTTTACTCTTTTATTCATGTTGAATTCACCTATTCGTAACACCCATCATCATTGTCGTCATGAACGTTGAGGATTTGTGCCATTATGAACGCGTTTTCAGTTTAAAAACTGTGCAACCGGCGAAGCGAACGTTTGTTTATTCTATGTGCTATGTATTTTCGGATTGTTTTACTCTTTTATTCATGTTGAATTCACCTATTCCTATTCGTAACAACCATCATCATCATCATCGTCATCATAAATGCTCCGTCATGTATATTCCACATGTACGTGTATGTGTACATGTGTGTGCATTTGTACGTACATGCGTGTATGTATGCATGTATGTGTATATGCATGTTGTCATGTGTGTTTGTGTGGGGTCTTAGGTATGTATGTTTGCGTGCATCTGTTTGTATGCATGCTTGTATGTGTACGTGTATATGTTTATTTCGATGTGTGTGGGGTGTAGATAACTCCCAAAAGCTTTGTTAAGGCAACCCCTCTGGGTGAAGCAAATCTCTGATTTAATAAAAAAAAAAAAAAAAAAAATTACACGAAAAAACGAAGCGGGAGACCAGTAACCGCATTAAGCGGGTCTGCAGTTTGATTTGTTGCTGGCTATCTTGCTCATGCTTGTTGCTGGATCTCAACATTTTCAACAGAGAGAGAGACTTAGCTGTCGTACAAAGCTAAAACTCTGTAACATCATCTTTGTATAGATACTTCCTCAGGCATTCGTCTATAAAAAATTGTCCGTGGCGATGGAAAAAGTGTCACGCGTGTAGCCCTGAAATGCTGGAAGCATGTAATAATTGATCTGCCATCATTCTATATATGTATGTATGTATGTATGTATGTATGTTAATATATGTATCTATTTATATATGTAAAATAAAAAAAATAAAAATGAGAGAAGGAGATGATGAAAAGGAGAGTTTTTCTTCGAAACTCCGCGGATTAAGGTCTATCCACTTATCTTGTGCTTCCTTTTTTAAAATTAAATATGTTTTTAACTCTTTTTCAAGATGTCTTTTAACATGTTTTATTAATCATTTGTTCATATTTATATATATATGTATATATGTATGTGTGTATATATTTTTATTTATTTATTTATTGTGTATATATGTTTATGTGTGTTTGTATGTGTATATGTATATATATATATTTGTGTGTATGTATGTATATATGTATATGTATTTATGCACATATATGTATGCGTATGGGTGCATATATGTGTGTGTGCGTATGGGTGCATATATATGTGTGTAGGTAACTTCATGTGTATACATGTGTACGTATTTGTATGTGAATATGTATGTATATGTGTGTATGTATTTGTATATGTTTGTATATATGTGTATGCATATGTATGTATATGTGTGTATGTATATGTTTGTATGTATGTGTTATATGTATTGTGTATGTATGTATGTATGGATGTGTGCATGTGTGTATGTTTAAGGGTATGTATGTGTACGTATGTGTATATATGTATATATATGTATGAATGCCAAGGACCGTCTTTAATGTCATGTCTGCTTGAGCGTGTGGATTCGCTGGCAGGACTAAAAAAAATATTAAAAAAAAAAAAAAAAGGTTATCTTCGGGCTCATGGACTTTCAGTGACTGAGGGAGTGGCACTCGTCTGACAAGACGTTGCAATCATCATGTATGTATGTATGTATGTGTGTGTGTTTGTATGTTCGCCAGAAACTTTCGACAGATAGAACAAAAATTCACAAATTTGGTCTCATATTATTGGCCTGACCCTCTGGACAACAAATATCGAATGTTTGACACTAAAGGTCAACTCTAAGTTATTCAGCTGACCGTTTTTCTACAGGGGGTGGGGACCCCAAAAAAGTGACATTTTAACGATATTTATACATAATTTACTAAACACTGAATCATGTCACGTGACCTTGACGTCACCAAGCTGTAATGGTGGTCTGTATATAAAAACATTTCATATAAGAGGTTGTTATCGATAAAAAGGCAACTATCATACAAATTACAATATTAACTGACACGTTATGAAAACGTTACCAAAGTTATTAGCAGGTTAAAATACTTAGATACGATAGTTAAACGCAAAATAACAAGCCAAAAATGTGAAGTAAAAAAAAAATACGCTCAAAAAATATTAACGATCGATGTTTTCACAAAAAAAAAACACCCCAAAGCCAAACGCCATTTTCTTTTTTAGTAACACTATTTCTCTTTAGAAAGGAAGACGAAATGAGAGAGAGAGAGAGAGAGAGAGAGAGAGAGAGAGAGAGAGAGAGAGAGAGATGTCTAGACAGGAAACGAGATTCGTTTTATTATGTTTTAAAATGTAAACAATGCATCTAAAAACATTACATATACGAAATACGATTGAATGGATTTGATCACATCCCAGATAAAAAATAAATAAATAAATAAATAAAAAGATGCATAATTTATATTTATCGATTACTAAATTGAGACAAGATGTCATATTCCAAAAATCACATCTGAACTAAAAACATTATTTAGAAGGCTATCCTTATTTTCGAGTGACGTTTGGTTCTCTAATGCTTGACATGCAAAGAATGACCTCCTCCTTATTTTCTTAGTGGGGGTGAAAGATGAAACCGTTTGAATTCTAAGAACAGATACTACACTTTGATCTTAGTCAAAAGATAAAAAAAAGATGCGTATTATATATTTATTCCAAACATCACACATTGCTAAACTGCTGATTCCAAATTCTTAAATAAAAACATTATTCAGAAAGCCATTCTTAGTATTGGGAGGTTATGTTTTTAATATACTCTTCAGTTAAGGAGGAAGGGTTTTAAGGAATTCATATAAAACTATTATGTACTAGCAGATTACCCGACGTAGGTGGAAATACATTGAATGTTTCCTAGCAGAATACCCAGTGTTGCCTGGGATCGGATAAGATTGAGTGATATATGTATTAACCTAATACCCGGGGTCGCCCATGATTGTATTACATAGCTGTACTAGCAGAATACCCGACGTAGCCCAGGATTGGATAAAATTGGTGTATATGTACTAGCAGAATACCCAGCGTCGTCCGGAATTGTATGACATAGCACTAGCATGACATATGTACTAGCAGATTACCTAGCATGGCCTGGGATTGGATAAAATTCATGGAATTTTTCCTAGCAGAAACCTCAGTGTTGCCTGGGATTGAAAAAAATTGGTTGATATATGTACTAGCCAAATACCCAGCGTCGCCCAGGATTGCATTACATAGGTGGATATATGTACTAGTAAAATACCCGGCTTAGCCCGGGATTGGATTAAGTAGGTGTATATGTACTAGCAGAACAGCCGGCGTCACCCGGGATTGTATGACATAGGTGGATATGTACTAGCAAAGTAGCATGCATCGCCGGGATTGTATGACATAGGTGAAGTATAGGTCCACTTTGACAATTTTGAAATTGCTTATGCAGTATAGGTCCGATTTATCAATTTTGAAGGTGCTTGTGCAGTATAGGTCCGATTTGACAATTTGAAGGTGTTTGTGCATATAGGTCCGATTTGAAAAATCTTGAAGGTGCTTGTGCAGTATAGGTCCTATTTTGCAGTTTTGAAGGTCCTTGTGCAGAATAGGTCCGATTTGACAACTTATTACATGCTTGTGCAGTATAGGTCCGATTTGACAATTTTGTAAGTGCTTGTATGGTATAGGTCCTATTTGACAATTTTGAAGGTGCTTGTATGATATAGGTCCGATTCGAGAATTATGAAGGTACTTGTGCAGTATAGGTCCGATTTTAAATATTTTGAAGGTGCTTGTGCACTATAGGTCGTATTTGACAATTTTGAATGTCCTTGTGCAGTATTGGTCTGGGTTGACAATTTTTAAGGTGCTTGTGCTGTATAGGTCCGATGTTTCCTAACAGAACACTCGGCGTCATTTGGGATCAGAAAAATTTGTTGATATATGTACTAGCCAAATACCCGGCGTCGCCCTGGATTTTTACATAGGTGGATACATGTACTAGCAGAATACCAGCGTAGCCTGGGATTGGATTAAATAGGTGTATATGTACTAGCAAAATACCCAGCGTTGCCCGAGATTGTAGGACATAGCACTAGTATGATATATGTACTAGCAGATTACTCAGCATGGCCTGGGATTGGATACAATTCATGGAATGTTTACTAGCAGAACACTCGGCGTCACCTGGGATCAGAAAAAAATTGGTTGATATATGTACTAGCACAATACCCGGCATCACCCGGGATTGTATTACATAGGTGGATATATGTACTAGCAGAATACCCGGTGTAGACAGGGATTGGAAAAATAGGTGTATATGTACTAACAAAATACCCAGCATCGCCCGGGATTGTATGATACAGCACTAGCATGACATATGTACTAGCAAATTACCCGGCATGGCCTGGGATTAGATACAATTCATGGATGTTTCCCAGCAGAACACTCGGCATCGCCTGGGAACAGAAAAAATTGGTTGCTATATGTACTAGATAAATACACAGTGTCGCCCGGGATTGTATTACATAGGTGGATATATGTACTAGCAGAATAGGGATTGTAGGACATAGCACTAGCATGACATATGTACTAGCAGATTACCTGGCATGGGCTGGGATTGGATACAATTCATGGAATGTTTCCTAGCAGAACACCTTGCATCGACTGGGATCAGAGAAAATTGGTTGATATATCTACTAGCAACATACACGGCATTGCCCAGGATTTTTACATAGGTGGATATATGTACTAGCAGAATACCCGGCATAGCCTGAGATTGGATAAAATAGGTGTATATATACTAGCAAAATACCCAGTGTCGCCTGGGATTGTGGGGCATAACACTAGCATGACATATGTACTAGCAGATTACCCGGCATGGCCCGAGATTGGATAGAATTCATGGAATGTTTCCTAACAGAACAGTCAGTGTCGCCTGGGATCAGAAAAAATTGTTGATATATGTACTAGCTAAATACCCGGCATCGCACCGTGTTGTATTACATAGATAGATATATGAACTAGGACAATACCTGGCGTAGCCTGGGGTTGGATAAAATAGGTGTATATGTACTAGCAAAATACCCAGCATCGCCCTAGGGTGTAGGACATAGCACTAGCATGACATATGTACTAGCAGATTACCCTGCATGGCCTGAGATTGGATACAATTTATGGAATGTTTCCCAGCAAAACACTCGGCATCGTCTGGGATCAGAAATAATTGGGTGATATTTGTACCCACCATCGCACGGCATGTAAAACGTTGCTGGAAATATATACTTGCAGAATGTATCGAAGTTAATTTTTCAATAAATGGGTCGATAATGTGGGTTAAATCATTGAAAATTATTGTCGAAATTAGTAACATATCCAAGTATTTTAAAATATGATGAAATGTGAGTTATTTTATTGGTGTGTTTTTAATGAAATAACCAGCTTAGACAATGTATCAAAGTTATTATTTTAGTAGGAGGGGGGGCGATAATGTGGGTTGAATTGTGAAAAATAATTGTGGAAATTTTTGAGTTATTTTAGTGTTGTGTTTTTAATGAAAATAATAGCCCAGACAATATTTTAAATTATTATTTTAGTTATGTGTGTGGGGGGGGGTAAACGTGTGGTAAATCATGAAAAATGATTGTCGAAATTAGTAACATATCCAAGAATTATGAAAAATTATTAAATGTGAGTTATTTGATTAGTGTGTTTGCAATGAAATAAACAGCCAAGACAATGTATCAAAGGTATTATTTTAGAAAGAGGGGGGCGATAATGTGGGTTAAATTATGAAAAAAAATTTTCGCAATTAATAACGTATCCAAGAATAATGGGATTCAATGAGATATGTAAAAATATGTACTAGAAGATTGGCAGGAGTCACTCGGGATTGAATGAGATACATGACAATGTATGCAAGCAGAGTACATGAGGGCATGGGATTCAATGAGATAGATGCAAATATATACTAGCAGAATACCTGGTGTTGCCTTGGATTGGATGAGATTGATTGAAATAAATACTAAGAGAATACCTAGCGTCGCCCAGGATGTACTGAGATGTATTGAGATGTATACTAGCCGAATACCCGACATTTCCTGGGATTAACTGAAGTAGGTGAGAATATATACTAATAAAATTCCCAATGTCACCTGGGATTGAACGAGATCATTGGAAATATATATTAACAAAATACCCTTTATCGCCTCAGATTGAATGAGATAGGTGGAAATATATAGAAGCAAAATACCCTTTATTGCCTCAGATTGAATGATATAGGTGGAATCTTATAGAAGAAGAATACCAGGAATAACCTCGGATTGAATGATATAGGTGGAAATATATAGAAGCAGAATACCAGGCATCGCCTTGGATTGAATGATATAGGTGGAAATATATAGAAGCAGAATACCCTTTATCGCCTCGGATTGAATGATATAGGTGGAAATATATATTAGCAAAATACCCTTTATCGCCTCGGATTGAATGATATAGGTGGAAATATATATTAGCAAAATACCCTTTATCGCCTTGGATTGAATGATATAGGTGGAAATATATATTAGCAAAATACCCTTTATCGCCTCGGATTAAATGATATAGGTGGAAATATATAGAAGCAGAATACCCTTTATCACCTCGGATTGAATGATATAGGTGGAAATATATATTAGCAAAATACCCTTTATCGCCTAGGATTGAATGAGATAGGTGGAAATATATATTAGCAAAATACCCTTTATCGCCTCGGATTGAATGATATAGGTGGAAATATATATTAGCAAAATACCCTTTATCGCCTCGGATTGAATGAGATAGGTGGAAATATATATTAGCAAACAACCCTTTATCGCCTCGGATTGAATGAGATAGGTGGAAATATATATTAGCAAAATACCCTTTATCGCCTCGGATTGAATGATATAGGTGGAAATATATATTAGCAAAATACCCTTTATCGCCTCGGATCGAATGAGATAGGTGGAAATATATATTAGCAAAATACTCTTTATCGCCTCGGATTGAATGATATAGGTGGACAGATATAGTAGCAAAATACCCTTAATTGCCTCGGATTGAATGATATAGGTGGAAATATATATTAGCAAAATACCCTTTATCACCTCGGATTGAATGAGATAGGTGGAAATATATATTAGCAAAATACCCTTATCGCCACGGATTGAATGATATAGGTGGAAATATATATTAGCAAAATACCCTTTATCGCCTCGGATTGAATGATATAGGTGGAAATATATATTAGCAAAATACCTTTTATCGCCTTGGATTGAATGACATAGGTGGAAATATATAGAAGCAGAATACCCTTTATCACCTCGGATTAAATGATATAGGTGGAAATATACATTAGCAAAATACCCTTTATCGCCTCGGATTGAATGATATAGGTGGAAATATATATTAGCAAAATACCCTTTATCGCCTCGGATTGAATGATATAGGTGGAAATATATATTAGCAAAATACCCTTTATAGCCTCGGATTGAATGATATAGGTGGAAATATATATTAGCAAAATACCTTTTATCGCCTCGGATTGAATGAGATAGGTGGAAATATATATTAGCAAAATACCCTTTATCGCCTCGGATTGAATGAGATAGGTGGAAATATACATACGCAAAATCCCCCTATATCGCCTCGGATTGAATGAGATAGGTGGAAATATATATTAGAAAAATACCCTTTATCGCCTCAGATTGAATGATATAGGTGGCAATATATATTAGCAAAATACCCTTTATCGCCTCGGATTGAATGATATAGGTGGAAATATATATTAGCAAAATACCCTTTATAACCTCGGATTGAATGAGATAGGTGGAAATATATATTAGCAAAATACCCTTTATCGCCTCGGATTGAATGAGATAGGTGGAAATATATATTAGCAAAATAGCCTTTATCGCCTCTGATTGAATGATATAGGTGGAAATATATATTAGCAAAAGACCCTTTATCGCCTCAGATTGAATGATATAGGTGGAAATATATAGAAGAAGAATACCCTTTATCACCCCGGATTGAATGATATACGTGGAAATATATATTAGCAAAATACCCTTTATCGCCTCGGATTGAATGATATAGGTGGAAATATATATTAGCAAAATACCCTTTATCGCCTCGGATTGAATGAGATAGGTGGAAATATATATTAGCAAAATACCCTTTATCGCCTCAGATTGAATGATATAGGTGGAAATATATAGAAGCAGAATACCTTTATCGCCTCGGATTGAATGATATAGGTGGAAATATATATTAGCAAAATACCCTTTATCGCCTCGGATTGAATGAGAAAGGTGGAAATATATATTAGAAAAATACCCTTTATCGCCTTGGATTGAATGATATAGGTGGAAATATATAGAAGCGGAATACCCTTTATCGCCTCGGATTGAATGATATAGGTGGAAATATATATTAGCAAAATACCCTTTATCGCCTCGGATTGAATGAGATAGGTAGAAATATATATTAGAAAAATACCCTTTATCACCTTTGATTAAATGATATAGGTGGAAATATATATTAGCAAAATACCCTTTATCGCCTCGGATTGAATGAGATAGGTGGAAATATATATTAGCAATATACCCTTTATTGCCTTGGATTGAATGAGATAGGTGGAAATATAAATTAGCAAAATACCCTTTATCGCCTCGGATTGAATGATATAGGTGGAAATATACAGAAGAAGAATAACCTTTATCGCCTCGGATTGAATGAGATAGGTGGAATTATATATTAGAAAAATACCCTTTATCGCCTCGGATTGACTGAGATAGATGGAATTATATATTAGCAAAATACCCTTTATCGCCTCGGATTGAATGATATAGGTGGAAATATATATTAGCAAAATACCCTTTATCGCCTCGGATTGAATGATATAGGTGGAAATATATATTAGCAAAATACCCTTTATCGCCTCGGATTGAATGAGATAGGTGGAAATATATATTAGCAAAATACCCTTTATCGCCTCGGATTGAATGATATAGGTGGAAATATATATTAGCAAAATACCTTTATCGCCTCGGATTGAATGAGATAGGTGGAATTATGTATTAGCAAAATACCCTTTATCGCCTCGGATTGAATGAGATAGGTGGAAATATATATAAGCAAAATACCCTTTATCACCTCGGATTGAATGAGATAGGTGGAAATATATATTAGCAAAATACCCTTTATCGTCTCGGATTGAATGATATAGGTGGAAATATATATTAGCAAAATACCCTTTATCGCCTCAGATTGAATGATATAGGTCTGAATATATAGAAGCAGAATACCCTTTATCGCCTCGGATTGAATGATATAGGTGGAAATATATATTAGAAAAATACCTTTTATCGCCTCGGATTAAATGATATAGGTGGAAATATATATTAGCAAAATACCCTTTATCGCCTCCCATTGAATGATATAGGTGGAAATATATAGAAGCAGAATACCCTTTATCACCTCGGATTGAATGATATAGGTGGAAATATATATTAGCAAAATACCCTTTATCGCCTCGGATTGAATGAGATAGGTGGAAATATATATTAGCAAAATACCCTTTATCGCCTCGGATTTAATGAGATAGGTGGAAATATATATTAGCAAAATACCCTTTATCACCTCGGATTGAATGATATAGGTGGAAATATATATTAGCAAAATACCCTTTATCGCCTCGGATTGAATGATATAGGTGGAAATATATATTAGCAAAATACCCTTTATCGCCTCGGATTGAATGAGATAGGAGGAAATATATATTAGCCAAATAACCTTTATCGCTTCGGATTTAATGATATAGGTGGAAATATATATTAGCAAAATACCCTTTACTGCCTCGGATTGAATGAGATAGGTGGAAATATATATTAGCAAAATACCCTTTATCACCTCGGATTGAAGGATATAGGTGGAAATATATATTAGCAAAATACCCTTTATCGCCTCGGATTGAATGAGATAGGTGGAAATATATATTAGCAAAATACCCTTTATCGCCTCGGATTGAATGAGATATGTGGAAATATATATTAGCAAAATACCCTTTATCACCTCGGATTGAATGAGATAGGTGGAAATAAATATTCGCAAAATACCCTTTATCGCCTCGGATTGACTGAGATAGGTGGAATTATATATTAGCAAAATACCCTTTACCGCCTCGGATTGAATGAGATAGGTGGAAATATATAGAAGCAGAATACCCTTTATCACCCCGGATTGAATGATATACGTGGAAATATATATTAGCAAAATACCCTTTATCGCCTCGGATTGAATGATATAGATGGAAATATATATTAGCAAAATACCCTTTATCGCCTCGGATTGAATGAGACAGGTGGAAATATGTATTAGCAAAATACCCTTTATCGCCTCAGATTGAATGATATAGGTGGAAATATATAGAAGCAGAATACCATTTATCGCCTCGGATTGAATGATATAGGTGGAAATATATATTAGCAAAATACCCTTTATCGCCTCGGATTGATTGAGATAGGTGGAAATATATATTACCAAAATACCCTTTATCGCCTCGGATTGAATGATATAGGTGGAAATATATAGAAGCAGAATACCCTTTATCACCTCGGATTGAATGATATAGGTGGAAATATATATTAGCAAAATACCCTTTATCGCCTCGGATTGAATGAGATAGGTGGAAATATATATTAGCAAAATACCCTTTATCGCCTTGGATTTAATGAGATAGGTGGAAATATATATTAGTAAAATACCCTTTATCGCCTCGGATTGAATGATATAGGTGGAAATATATATTAGCAAAATACCCTTTATCACCTGGGATTGAATGATATAGGTGGAAATATATATTAGCAAAATACCCTTTATCGCCTCGGATTGAATGATATAGGTGAAAATATATATTAGCAAAATACCCTTTATCGCCTCGGATTGAATGAGATAGGTGGAAATATATATTAGCAAAATACCCTTTATCGCCTCGGATTTAATGAGATAGGTGGAAATATATATTAGCAAAATACCCTTTATCGCCTCGGATTGAATGATATAGGTGGAAATATATATTAGCAAAATACCCTTTATCGCCTCGGATTGACTGAGATAGGAGGAAATATATATTAGCAAAATACCCTTTATCGCTTCGGATTTAATGATATAGGTGGAAATATATATTAGCAAAATACCCTTTACTGCCTCGGATTGAATGAGATAGGTGGAAATATATATTAGCAAAATACCCTTTATCACCTCGGATTGAAGGATATAGGTGGAAATATATATTAGCAAAATACCCTTTATCGCCTCGGATTAAATGATATAGGTGGAAATATATATTAGCAAAATACCCTTTATCGCCTCGGATTGAATGAGATATGTGGAAATATATATTAGCAAAATACCCTTTATCACCTCGGATTGAATGAGATAGGTGGAAATATATATTCGCAAAATACCCTTTATCGCCTCGGATTGACTGAGATAGGTGGAATTATATATTAGCAAAATACCCTTTACCGCCTCGGATTGAATGAGATAGGTGGAAATATATATTAGCAAAATACCCTTTATCGCCTCGGATTGAATGAGATAGGTGGAAATATATATTAGCAAAATACCCTTTATCGCCTCAGATTGAATGAGATAGGTGGAAATATATATTAGCAAAATACCCTTTATCGCCTCGGATTGAATGATATAGGTGGAAATACATATTAGCAAAATACCCTTTATCGCCTCAGATTGAATGAGATAGGTGGAAATATATAGAAGCAGAATACCCTTTATCACCCCGGATTGAATGATATACGTGGAAATATATATTAGCAAAATACCCTTTATCGCCTCGGATTGAATGACATAGGTGGAAATATATAGAAGCAAAATACCCTTTATCGCCTCGGATTGAATGAGATAGGTGGAAATATGTATTAGCAAAATACCCTTTATCGCCTCAGATTGAATGATATAGGTGGAAATATATAGAAGCAGAATACCATTTATCGCCTGGGATTGAATGATATAGGTGGAAATATATATTAGCAAAATACCCTTTATCGCCTCGGATTGAATGAGATAGGTGGAAATATATATTACCAAAATACCCTGTATCGCCTCGGATTGAATGGTATAGGTGGAAATGTATAGAAGCAGAATACCCTTTATCACCTCGGATTGAATGATATAGGTGGAAATATATATTAGCAAAATACCCTTTATCGCCTCGGATTGAATGAGATAGGTGGAAATATATATTAGCAAAATACCCTTTATCGCCTCGGATTTAATGAGATAGGTGGAAATATATATTAGCAAAATACCCTTTATCGCCTCGGATTGAATGATATAGGTGGAAATATATATTAGCAAAATACCCTTTATCACCTCGGATTGAATGATATAGGTGGAAATATATATTAGCAAAATACCCTTTATCGCCTCGGATTGAATGATATAGGTGGAAATATATATTAGCAAAATACCCTTTATCGCCTCGGATTGAATGAGATAGGTGGAAATATATATAAGCAAAATACCCTTTATCGCCTCGGATTTAATGAGATAGGTGGAAATATATAGTAGCAAAATACCCTTTATCGCCTCGGATTTAATGATATAGGTGGAAATATATATTAGCAAAATACCCTTTACTGCCTCGGATTGAATGAGATAGGTGGAAATATATATTAGCAAAATACCCTTTATCACCTCGGATTGAAGGATATAGGTGGAAATATATATTAGCAAAATACCCTTTATCGCCTCGGATTGAATGAGATAGGTGGAAATATATATTAGCAAAATAGTCTTTATCGCCTCAGATTGAATGAGATAGGTGGAAATATATATTAGCAAAATACCCTTTATCGCCTCGGATTGAATGAGATATGTGGAAATATATATTAGCAAAATACCCTTTATCACCTCGGATTGAATGAGATAGGTGGAAATATATATTCGCAAAATACCCTTTATCGCCTCGGATTGACTGATATAGGTAAAATTATATATTAGCAAAATACCCTTTATCGCCTCGGATTGAATGAGATAGGTGGAAATATATAGAAGCAGAATACCCTTTATCACCCCGGATTGAATGATATACGTGGAAATATATATTAGCAAAATACCCTTTATCGCCTCGGATTGAATGATATAGGTGGAAATATATATTAGCTAAATACCCTTTATCGCCTCGGATTGAATGAGATAGGTGGAAATATGTATTAGCAAAATACCCTTTATCGCCTCAGATTGAATGATATAGGTGGGAATATATAGAAGCAGAATACATTTATCGCCTCGGATTGAATGATATAGGTGGAAATATATATTAGCAAAATACCCTTTATCGCCTCGGATTGAATGAGATAGGTGGAAATATATATTAGCAAAATACCCTTTATCGCCTCGGATTGAATGAGATAGTTGGAAATATATATTAGCAAAATACCCTATATCGCCTCGGATTGAATTAGAAAGGTGGAAATATATATTAGCAAAATACAATTTATCGCCTCGGATTGAATGATATAGGTGGAAATATATATTAGCAAAATACCCTTTATCGCCTCGGATTGAATGATATAGGTGGAAATATATAGAAGCAGAATACCCTTTATCACCTCGGATTGAATGATATAGGTGGAAATATATATTAGCAAAATACCCTTTATCGCCTCGGATTGAATGAGATAGGTGGAAATATATATTAGCAAAATACCCTTTATCGCCTTGGATTTAATGAGATAGGTGGAAATATATATTAGCAAAATACCCTTTATCGCCTCGGATTGAATGATATAGGTGGAAATATATATTAGCAAAATACCCTTTATCACCTCGGATTGAATGATATAGGTGGAAATATATATTAGCAAAATACCCTTTATCGCCTCGGATTGAATGATATAGGTGGAAATATATATTAGCAAAATACCCTTTATCGCCTCGGATTGAATGAGATAGGTGGAAATATATATTAGCAAAATACCCTTTATCGCCTCGGATTTAATGAGATAGGTGGAAATATATATTAGCAAAATACCCTTTATCGCCTCGGATTAAATGATATAGGTGGAAATATATATTAGCAAAATACCCTTTATCGCCTCGGATTGACTGAGATAGGTGGAAATATATATTAGCAAAATACCCTTTATCGCTTCAGATTGAATGATATAGGTGGCAATATATAGAAGCAGAATACCCTTTATCACCTCTGATAAAATGATATAGGTGGAAATATATATTAGCAAAATACCCTTTATCGCCTCGGATTAAATGATATAGGTGGAAATATATATTAGCAAAATACCCTTTATCGCCTCAGATTGAATGATATAGGTGGAAATATATAGAAGCAGAATACCCTTTATCGCCTCGGATTGAATGATATAGGTGGAAATATATATTAGAAAAATACCTTTTATCGCCTCGGATTAAATGATATAGGTGGAAATATATATTAGCAAAATACCCTTTATCGCCTCCCATTGAATGATATAGGTGGAAATATATAGAAGCAGAATACCCTTTATCACCTCGGATTGAATGATATAGGTGGAAATATATATTAGCAAAATACCCTTTATCGCCTCGGATTGAATGAGATAGGTGGAAATATATATTAGCAAAATACCCTTTATCGCCTCGGATTAAATGATATAGGTGGAAATATATATTAGCAAAATACCCTTTATCGCCTCGGATTGAATGATATAGGTGGAAATATATATTAGCAAAATACCCTTTATCACCTCGGATTGAATGATATAGGTGGAAATATATATTAGCAAAATACCCTTTATCGCCTCGGATTGAATGATATAGGTGGAAATATATATTAGCAAAATACCCTTTATCGCCTCGGATTGAATGAGATAGGTGGAAATATATATTAGCAAAATACCCTTTATCGCCTCGGATTTAATGAGATAGGTGGAAATATATATTAGCAACATACCCTTTATCGCCTCGGATTGAATGATATAGGTGGAAATATATATTAGCAAAATACCCTTTACTGCCTCGGATTGAATGAGATAGGTGGAAATATATATTAGCAAAATACCCTTTATCACCTCGGATTGAAGGATATAGGTGGAAATATATATTAGCAAAATACCCTTTATCGCCTCGGATTGAATGAGATAGGTGGAAATATATATTAGCAAAATACCCTTTATCGCCTCAGATTGAATGAGATAGGTGGAAATATATATTAGCAAAATACCCTTTATCGCCTCGGATTGAATGAGATATGTGGAAATATATATTAGCAAAATACCCTTTATCACCTCGGATTGAATGAGATAGGTGGAAATATATATTCGCAAAATACCCTTTATCGCCTCGGATTGATTGAGATAGGTGGAATTATATATTAGCAAAATACCCTTTATCGCCTCAGATTGAATGAGATAGGTGGAAATATATAGAAGCAGAATACCCTTTATCACCCCGGATTGAATGATATACGTGGAAATATATATTAGCAAAATACCCTTTATCGCCTCGGATTGAATGATATAGGTGGAAATATATATTAGCAAAATACCCTTTATCGCCTCGGATTGAATGAGATAGGTGGAAATATGTATTAGCAAAATACCCTTTATCGCCTCAGATTGAATGATATAGGTGGAAATATATAGAAGCAGAATACCATTTATCGCCTGGGATTGAATGATATAGGTGGAAATATATATTAGCAAAATACCCTTTATCGCCTCGGATTGAATGAGATAGGTGGAAATATATATTACCAAAATACCCTTTATCGCCTCGGATTGAATGGTATAGGTAGAAATATATAGAAGCAGAATACCCTTTATCACCTCGGATTGAATAATATAGGTGGAAATATATATTAGCAAAATACCCTTTATCGCCTCGGATTGAATGAGATAGGTGGACATATATATTAGCAAAATACCCTTTAGCGCCTCGGATTTAATGAGATAGGTGGAAATATATATTAGCAAAATACCCTTTATCGCCTCGGATTGAATGATATAGGTGGAAATATATAGAAGCAGAATACCCTTTATCACCTCGGATTGAATGATATAGGTGGAAATATATATTAGCAAAATACCCTTTATCGCCTCGGATTGAATGAGATAGGTGGAAATATATATTAGCAAAATACCCTTTATCGCCTCGGATTGAGTGAGATAGGTGGTAATATATATTAGCAAAATACCCTTTATCGCCTCGGATTTAATGATATAGATGGAAATATATAGAAGCAAAATACCCTATATCACCTCGGATTGAATTATATAGGTGGAAAAATATATTAGCAAAATACCCTTTATCGCCTCGAATTTAATGAGATAGGTGGAAATATATAGAAGAAGAATACCCTTTATCACCTCGGATTGAATGATATAGGTGGAAATATATATTAGCAAAATACCCTTTATCGCCTCGGATTGAATGAGATAGGTGGAAATATATATTAGCAAAATACCCTTTATCGCCTCGGATTGAATGATATAGGTGGAAATATATATTAGCAAAATACCCTTTATCGCCTCGGATTGAATGAGATAGGTGGAAATATATATTAGCAAAATACCCTTTATCGCCTCGGATTTAATGAGATAGGTGGAAATATATATTAGCAAAATACCCTTTATCGCCTCGGATTGAATGATATAGGTGGAAATATATATTAGCAAAATACCCTTTACTGCCTCGGATTGAATGAGATAGGTGGAAATATATATTAGCAAAATACCCTTTATCACCTCGGATTGAAGGATATAGGTGGAAATATATATTAGCAAAATACCCTTTATCGCCTCGGATTGAATGAGATAGGTGGAAATATATATTAGCAAAATACCCTTTATCGCCTCAGATTGAATGAGATAGGTGGAAATATATATTAGCAAAATACCCTTTATCGCCTCAGATTGAATGAGATAGGTGGAAATATATATTAGCAAAATACCCTTTATCGCCTCGGATTGAATGAGATATATGGAAATATATATTAGCAAAATACCCTTTCTCACCTCGGATTGAATGAGATAGGTGGAAATATATATTCGCAAAATACCCTTTATCGCCTCGGATTGACTGAGATAGGTGGAATTATATATTAGCAAAATACCCTTTATCGCCTCAGATTGAATGAGATAGGTGGAAATATATAGAAGCAGAATACCCTTTATCACCCCGGATTGAATGAGATAGGTGGAAATATATATTAGCAAAATACCCTTTATCGCCTCGGATTGAATGATATAGGTGGAAATATATATTAGCAAAATACCCTTTATCGCCTCGGATTGAATGAGATAGGTGGAAATATGTATTAGCAAAATACCCTTTATCGCCTCAGATTGAATGGTATAGGTGAAAATATATAGA
Source organism: Euprymna scolopes (assembly GCF_053919585.1). Taxonomy (NCBI): domain Eukaryota; kingdom Metazoa; phylum Mollusca; class Cephalopoda; order Sepiida; family Sepiolidae; genus Euprymna; species Euprymna scolopes. The sequence goes on along the minus strand of NC_136508.1, from coordinate 90,399,434 downwards.
AGCAGAATACCCTTTATCACCTCGGATTGAATGATATAGGTGGAAATATATATTAGCAAAATACCCTTTATCGCCTCGGATTGAATGAGATAGGTGGAAATATATATTAGCAAAATACCCTTTATCGCCTGGGATTTAATGAGATAGGTGGAAATATATATTAGCAAAATACCCTTTATCGCCTCGGATTGAATGATATAGGTGGAAATATATATTAGCAAAATACCCTTTATCACCTCGGATTGAATGATATAGGTGGAAATATATATTAGCAAAATACCCTTTATCGCCTCGGATTGAATGATATAGGTGGAAATATATATTAGCAAAATACCCTTTATCGCCTCGGATTGAATGAGATAGGTGGAAATATATATTAGCAAAATACCCTTTATCGCCTCGGATTTAATGAGATAGGTGGAAATATATATTAGCAAAATACCCTTTATCGCCTCGGATTAAATGATATAGGTGGAAATATATATTAGCAAAATACCCTTTATCGCCTCGGATTGACTGAGATAGGTGGAAATATATATTAGCAAAATACCCTTTATCGCTTCAGATTGAATGATATAGGTGGCAATATATAGAAGCAGAATACCCTTTATCACCTCTGATAAAATGATATAGGTGGAAATATATATTAGCAAAATACCCTTTATCGCCTCGGATTAAATGATATAGGTGGAAATATATATTAGCAAAATACCCTTTATCGCCTCAGATTGAATGATATAGGTGGAAATATATAGAAGCAGAATACCCTTTATCGCCTCGGATTGAATGATATAGGTGGAAATATATATTAGAAAAATACCTTTTATCGCCTCGGATTAAATGATATAGGTGGAAATATATATTAGCAAAATACCCTTTATCGCCTCCCATTGAATGATATAGGTGGAAATATATAGAAGCAGAATACCCTTTATCACCTCGGATTGAATGATATAGGTGGAAATATATATTAGCAAAATACCCTTTATCGCCTCGGATTGAATGAGATAGGTGGAAATATATATTAGCAAAATACCCTTTATCGCCTCGGATTAAATGATATAGGTGGAAATATATATTAGCAAAATACCCTTTATCGCCTCGGATTGAATGATATAGGTGGAAATATATATTAGCAAAATACCCTTTATCACCTCGGATTGAATGATATAGGTGGAAATATATATTAGCAAAATACCCTTTATCGCCTCGGATTGAATGATATAGGTGGAAATATATATTAGCAAAATACCCTTTATCGCCTCGGATTGAATGAGATAGGTGGAAATATATATTAGCAAAATACCCTTTATCGCCTCGGATTTAATGAGATAGGTGGAAATATATATTAGCAACATACCCTTTATCGCCTCGGATTGAATGATATAGGTGGAAATATATATTAGCAAAATACCCTTTACTGCCTCGGATTGAATGAGATAGGTGGAAATATATATTAGCAAAATACCCTTTATCACCTCGGATTGAAGGATATAGGTGGAAATATATATTAGCAAAATACCCTTTATCGCCTCGGATTGAATGAGATAGGTGGAAATATATATTAGCAAAATACCCTTTATCGCCTCAGATTGAATGAGATAGGTGGAAATATATATTAGCAAAATACCCTTTATCGCCTCGGATTGAATGAGATATGTGGAAATATATATTAGCAAAATACCCTTTATCACCTCGGATTGAATGAGATAGGTGGAAATATATATTCGCAAAATACCCTTTATCGCCTCGGATTGATTGAGATAGGTGGAATTATATATTAGCAAAATACCCTTTATCGCCTCAGATTGAATGAGATAGGTGGAAATATATAGAAGCAGAATACCCTTTATCACCCCGGATTGAATGATATACGTGGAAATATATATTAGCAAAATACCCTTTATCGCCTCGGATTGAATGATATAGGTGGAAATATATATTAGCAAAATACCCTTTATCGCCTCGGATTGAATGAGATAGGTGGAAATATGTATTAGCAAAATACCCTTTATCGCCTCAGATTGAATGATATAGGTGGAAATATATAGAAGCAGAATACCATTTATCGCCTGGGATTGAATGATATAGGTGGAAATATATATTAGCAAAATACCCTTTATCGCCTCGGATTGAATGAGATAGGTGGAAATATATATTACCAAAATACCCTTTATCGCCTCGGATTGAATGGTATAGGTAGAAATATATAGAAGCAGAATACCCTTTATCACCTCGGATTGAATAATATAGGTGGAAATATATATTAGCAAAATACCCTTTATCGCCTCGGATTGAATGAGATAGGTGGACATATATATTAGCAAAATACCCTTTAGCGCCTCGGATTTAATGAGATAGGTGGAAATATATATTAGCAAAATACCCTTTATCGCCTCGGATTGAATGATATAGGTGGAAATATATAGAAGCAGAATACCCTTTATCACCTCGGATTGAATGATATAGGTGGAAATATATATTAGCAAAATACCCTTTATCGCCTCGGATTGAATGAGATAGGTGGAAATATATATTAGCAAAATACCCTTTATCGCCTCGGATTGAGTGAGATAGGTGGTAATATATATTAGCAAAATACCCTTTATCGCCTCGGATTTAATGATATAGATGGAAATATATAGAAGCAAAATACCCTATATCACCTCGGATTGAATTATATAGGTGGAAAAATATATTAGCAAAATACCCTTTATCGCCTCGAATTTAATGAGATAGGTGGAAATATATAGAAGAAGAATACCCTTTATCACCTCGGATTGAATGATATAGGTGGAAATATATATTAGCAAAATACCCTTTATCGCCTCGGATTGAATGAGATAGGTGGAAATATATATTAGCAAAATACCCTTTATCGCCTCGGATTGAATGATATAGGTGGAAATATATATTAGCAAAATACCCTTTATCGCCTCGGATTGAATGAGATAGGTGGAAATATATATTAGCAAAATACCCTTTATCGCCTCGGATTTAATGAGATAGGTGGAAATATATATTAGCAAAATACCCTTTATCGCCTCGGATTGAATGATATAGGTGGAAATATATATTAGCAAAATACCCTTTACTGCCTCGGATTGAATGAGATAGGTGGAAATATATATTAGCAAAATACCCTTTATCACCTCGGATTGAAGGATATAGGTGGAAATATATATTAGCAAAATACCCTTTATCGCCTCAGATTGAATGAGATAGGTGGAAATATATAGAAGCAGAATACCCTTTATCACCCCGGATTGAATGAGATAGGTGGAAATATATATTAGCAAAATACCCTTTATCGCCTCGGATTGAATGATATAGGTGGAAATATATATTAGCAAAATACCCTTTATCGCCTCGGATTGAATGAGATAGGTGGAAATATGTATTAGCAAAATACCCTTTATCGCCTCAGATTGAATGGTATAGGTGAAAATATATAGAAGCAGAATACCCTTTATCACCTCGGATTGAATGATATAGGTGGAAATATATATTAGCAAAATACCCTTTATCGCCTCGGATTGAATGAGATAGGTGGACATATATATTAGCAAAATACCCTTTATCGCCTCGGATTTAATGAGATAGGTGGAAATATATATTAGCAAAATACCCTTTATCGCCTCGGATTGAATGATATAGGTGGAAATATATAGAAGCAGAATACCCTTTATCACCTCGGATTGAATGATATAGGTGGAAATATATATTAGCAAAATACCCTTTATCGCCTCGGATTGAATGAGATAGGTGGAAATATATATTAGCAAAATACCCTTTATCGCCTCGGATTGAGTGAGATAGGTGGTAATATATATTAGCAAAATACCCTTTATCGCCTCGGATTTAATGATATAGATGGAAATATATAGAAGCAAAATACCCTTTATCACCTCGGATTGAATTATATAGGTGGAAAAATATATTAGCAAAATACCCTTTATCGCCTCGGATTGAATGATATAGGTGGAAATATATATTAGCAAAATACCCTTTATCGCCTCGGATTGAATGATATAGGTAGAAATATATATTAGCAAAATACCCTTTATCGCCTCGGATTGAATGAGATAGGTGGAAATATATATTAGCAAAATACCCTTTATCGCCTCGGATTGAATGATATAGGTGGAAATATATATTAGCAAAATACACTTTATCGCCTCGGATTGAATGAGATAGGTGGAATTATATATTAGCAAAATACCCTTTATCGCCTCGGATTGAATGAGATAGGTGGAAATATATATAAGCAAAATACCCTTTATCACCTCGGATTGAATGATATAGGTGGAAATATATAGAAGCAGAATACCATTTATCACCTCTGATAAAATGATATAGGTGGAAATATATATTAGCAAAATACCCTTTATCGCCTCGGATTAAATGATATAGGTGGAAATATATATTAGCAAAATACCCTTTATCGCCTCAGATTGAATGATATAGGTGGAAATATATAGAAGCAGAATACCCTTTATCGCCTCGGATTGAATGATATAGGTGGAAATATATATTAGCAAAATACCTTTTATCGCCTCGGATTAAATGATATAGGTGGAAATATATATTAGCAAAATACCCTTTATCGCCTCAGATTGAATTATATAGGTGGAAATATATAGAAGCAGAATACCCTTTATCGCCTCGGATTGAATGATATAGGTGGTAATATATATTAGCAAAATACCATTTATCGCCTCGGATTGAATGATATAGATGGCAATATATAGAAGCAAAATACCCTTTATCGCCTCGGATTGAATGATATAGGTGGAAATATATATTAGCAAACTACCCTTTATCGCCTCGGATTTAATGAGATAGGTGGAAATATATATTAGCAAAATACCCTTTATCGCCTCGGATTTAATGAGATAGGTGGAAATATATATTAGCAAAATACCCTTTATCGCCTCGGATTTAATGATATAGGTGGAAATATATATTAGCAAAATACCCTTTACTGCCTCGGATTGAATGAGATAGGTGGAAATATATATTAGCAAAATACCCTTTATCACCTCGGATTGAAGGATATAGGTGGAAATATATATTAGCAAAATACCCTTTATCGCCTCGGATTGAATGAGATAGGTGGAAATATATATTAGCAAAATACCCTTTATCGCCTCAGATTTAATGAGATAGGTGGAAATATATATTAGCAAAATACCCTTTATCGCCTCGGATTGACTGAGATAGGTGGAATTATATATTAGCAAAATACCCTTTATCGCCTCGGATTGAATGAGATAGGTGGAAATATATATTAGCAAAATACCCTTTATCACCTCGGATTGAATGAGATAGGTGGAAATATATATTAGCAAAATACCCTTTATCGCCTCGGATTGAATGAGATAGGTGGAAATATATATTAGCAACATACCCTTTATCGCCTCGGATTGACTGAGATAGGTGGAAATATATATTAGCAAAATACCCTTTATCGCCTCAGATTGAATGATATAGGTGGAAATATATAGAAGCAGAATACCCTTTATCACCTCTGATAAAATGATATAGGTGGAAATATATATTAGCAAAATACCCTTTATCACCCCGGATTGAATGATATACGTGGAAATATATATTAGCAAAATACCCTTTATCGCCTCGGATTGAATGATATAGGTGGAAATATATATTAGCAAAATACCCTTTATCGCCTCGGATTGAATGAGATAGGTGGAAATATATATTAGCAAAATAACCTTTATCGCTTCAGATTGAATGATATAGGTGGAAATATATAGAAGCAGAATACCATTTATCGCCTCGGATTGAATGATATAGGTCGAACTATATATTAGCAAAATATCCTTTATCGCCTCGGATTGAATGATATAGGTGAAAATATATATTAGCAAAATACCCTTTATCACCTCGGATTGAATGATATAGGTGAAAATATATATTAGCAAAATACCCTTTATCGCCTCGGATTGAATGAGATAGGTGGAAATATATATTAGCAAAATACCCTTTATCACCTCGGATTGAATGATATAGGTGGAAATATATATTAGCAAAATATCCTTTATAGCCTTGGATTGAATGATATAGGTGGAAATATATATTAGCAAAATACCCTTCATCGCCTCAGATTGAATGATATAGGTGGAAGTATATAGAAGCAGAATACCCTTTATCGCCTCGGATTGAATGATATAGGTGGAAATATATATTAGCAAAATACCCTTTATCGCCTCGGATTGAATGAGATAGGTGGAAATATATATTAGCAAAATACCCTTTATTGCCTCGGATTGAATGAGATAGGTGGAAATATATAGAAGCAGAATACCCTTTATCACCTCGGATTGAATGATATAGGTGGAAAAATATATTAGCAAAATACCCTTTATCGCCTCGGATTGAATGATATAGGTGGAAATATATATTAGCAAAATACCCTATGTCGCCTCGGATTAAATGATATAGGTGGAAATATATATTAGCAAAATACCCTTTATCGCCTCGGATTAAATGGTATAGGTGGAAATATATATTAGCAAAATACCCTTTATCGCCTCAGATTGAATGATATAGGTGGAAATATATAGAAGCAACATACCCTTTATTGCCTCAGTTTGAATGATATAGGTTGAAATATATATTAGCAAAACACCCTTTGTCGCCTCGGATTGAATGAGATTTGTGGAAATATATATTAGCAAAATACCTTCTATCGCCTCGGATTGAATGAGATAGGTGGAAATATATATTAGCAAAATACCCTTTATCGCCTCGTATTTAATGAGATAGGTGGAAATATATATTAGCAAAATACCCTTTATCGCCTCGGATTGAATGAGATAGGTGGAAATATATATTAGCAAAATACCCTTTATCACCTCGGATTTAATGATATAGGTGGAAATATATATTAGCAAAATACCCTTTATCGCCTCGGATTGACTGAGATAGGTGGAAATATATATTAGCAAAATACCCTTTATCGCCTCAGATTGAACGATATAGGTGGAAATATATAGAAGCAGAATACCCTTTATCACCTCTGATAAAATGAGATAGGTGGAAATATATATTAGCAAAATACCCTATATCGCCTCGGATTGAATGAGATAGGTGGAAATATATATTAGCAAAATACCATTTATCGCCTCGGATTGAATGATATAGGTGGAAATATATATTAGCAAAATACCCTTTATCGCCTCGGATTGAATGATATAGGTGGAAATATATATTAGCAAAATATCCTTTATCGCCTCGGATTGAATGATATAGGTGAAAATATATATTAGCAAAATGCCCTTTATCACCTCGGATTGAATGATATAGGTGGAAATATATATTAGCAAAATACCCTTTATCCCCTCGGATTGAATGAGAAAGGTGGAAATATATATTAGCAAAATACCCTTTATCGCCTCGGATTGAATGAGATAGGTGGAAATATATATTAGCAAAATACCCTTTATCACCTCGGATTGAATGAGATAGGTGGTAATATATATTAGCAAAATACCATTTATCGCCTCGGATTGAATGATATAGATGGCAATATATAGAAGAAAAATACCCTTTATCGCCTCGGATTGAATGATATAGGTGGAAATATATATTAGCAAACTACCCTTTATCGCCTCGGATTTAATGAGATAGGTGGAAATATATATTAGCAAAATACCCTTTATCGCCTCGGATTTAATGAGATAGGTGGAAATATATATTAGCAAAATACCCTTTATCGCCTCGGATTTAATGATATAGGTGGAAATATATATTAGCAAAATACCCTTTACTGCCTCGGATTGAATGAGATAGGTGGAAATATATATTAGCAAAATACCCTTTATCACCTCGGATTGAAGGATATAGGTGGAAATATATATTAGCAAAATACCCTTTATCGCCTCGGATTGAATGAGATAGGTGGAAATATATATTAGCAAAATACCCTTTATCGCCTCAGATTGAATGAGATAGGTGGAAATATATATTAGCAAAATACCCTTTATCGCCTCGGATTGAATGAGACATGTGGAAATATATATTAGCAAAATACCCTTTATCACCTCGGATTTAATGAGATAGGTGGAAATATATATTAGCAAAATACCCTTTATCGCCGCGGATTGACTGAGATAGGTGGAAATATATATTAGCAAAATACCCTTTATCGCCTCCGATTGAATGATATAGGTGGAAATATATAGAAGCAGAATACCCTTTATCACCTCTGATAAAATGATATAGGTGGAAATATATATTAGCAAAATACCCTTTATCGCCTCGGATTGAATGATATAGGTGGAAATATATAGAAGCAGAATACCCTTTATCACCCGGGATTGAATGATATACGTGGAAATATATATTAGCAAAATACCCTTTATCGCCTCGGATTGACTTAGATAGGTGGAAATATATATTAGCAAAATACCCTTTATCGCCTCAGATTGAATGATATAGGTGGAAATATATAGAAGCAGAATACCCTTTATCACCTCTGATAAAATGATATAGGTGGAAATATATATTAGCAAAATACCCTTTATCGCCTCGGATTGAATGATATAGGTGGAAATATATATTAGCAAAATACCCTTTATCGCCTCGGATTGAATGAGATAGGTGGAAATATATATTAGCAAAATACCCTTTATCGCCTCGGATTGAATGAGATAGGTGGAAATATATATTAGCAAAATACCATTTATCGCCTCGGATTGAATGATATAGGTGGAAATATATATTAGCAAACTACCCTTTATCGCCTCGGATTGAATGAGATAGGTGGAAATCTATATTAGCAAAATATCCTTTATCGCCTCGGATTGAATGATATAGGTGGAAATATAGATTAGCAAAATACCCTTTATCGCCTCGGATTAAATGATATAGGTGGAAATATATATTAGCAAAATACCCTTTATCGCCTCGGATTGAATGATATAGGTGGAAGTATATAGAAGCAGAATACCCTTTATCGCCTCGGATTGAATGATATAGGTGGAAATATATATTAGCAAAATACCCTTTATTGCCTCGGATTGAATGAGATAGGTGGAAATATATATTAGCAAAATACCCTTTATTGCCTCGGATTGAATGAGATAGGTGGAAATATATAGAAGAAGAATACCCTTTATCACCTCGGATTGAATGATATAGGTGGAAATATATATTAGCAAAATACCCTTTATCGCCTCGGATTGAATGATATAGGTGGAAATATATATTAGCAAAATACCCTTTATCGCCTCGGATTGAATGAGAAAGGTGGGAATATATATTAGCAAAATACCCTTTATCGCCTCGGATTGAATGAGATAGGTGGAAATATATATTAGCAAAATACCCTTTATCGCCTCGGATTGAATGAGATAGGTGGAAATATATATTAGCAAAATACCCTTTATCGCCTCGGATTGAATGAGATAGGTGGAAATATATATTAGCAAAATACCCTTTATCGCCTCGGATTAAATGATATAGGTGGAAACATATGTTAGCGAAATACCCTTTGTCGCCTCGGATTGAATGAGATAGGTGGAAATATATAGAAGCAGAATACCGTTTATCGCCTCGGATTGAATGAGATAGGTGGAAATATATATTAGCAAAATACCCTTTATCGCCTCAGTTTGAATGATATAGGTTGAAATATATATTAGCAAAATACCCTTTATCGCCTCGGGTTGAATGAGATTTGTGGAAATATATATTAGCAAAATACATTTATCGCCTCGGATTGAATGAGATAGGTGGAAATATATATTAGCAAAATACCCTTTATCGCCTAGGATTGAATGATATATGTGGAAATATATATTAGCAAAATACCCTTTATCGCCTTGGATTGAATGAGATAGGTGGAAATATATATTAGCAAAATACCCTTTATCGCCTCGGATTGAATGAGATAGGTGGAAATATATATTAGCAAAATACCCTTTATCGCCTCGTATTGATTGAGATAGGTTGAAATATATATTAGCAAAATACCCTTTGTCGCCTCGGATTAAATGAGATAGGTGGAAATATATATTAGCAAAATACCCTTTATCGCCTCGGATTGAATGAGATAGGTGGAAATATATATTAGCAATATACCCTTTATCGCCTCGGATTGAATGATATAGGTTGAAATATATATTAGCAAAATACCCTTTATCGCCTAGGATTGAATGATATATGTGGAAATATATATTAGCAAAATACCCTTTATCGCCTTGGATTGAAAAGATAGGTGGAAATATATATTAGCAAAATACCCTTTATCGCCTCGGATTGAATGAGATAGGTGGAAATATATATTAGCAAAATACCCTTTATCGCCTCGTATTGATTGAGATAGGTTGAAATATATATTAGCAAAATACCCTTTGTCGCCTCGGATTGAATGAGATTTGTGGAAATATATATTAGCAAAATACATTTATCGCCTCGGATTGAATGAGATAGGTGGAAATATATATTAGCAAAATACCCTTTATCGCCTAGGATTGAATGATATAGGTGGAAATATATATTAGCAAAATACCCTTTATCGCCTCAGAGTAAATGATAGAGGTGGAAATATATATTAGCAAAATACCCTTTATCTCCTCGGATTGAATGATATAGGTGGAAATATATATTAGCAAAATACCCTTTATCGCCTCGGATTGAATAATATAGGTGGAAATATATATTAGCAAAATACCATTTATCGCCTCGGATTGAATGAGATAGGTGGAAATATATATTAGCAAAATACCCTTTATCGCCTCGGATTGAATGAGATAGGTGGAAATATATATTAGCAAAATACCCTTTAGCGCCTCGGATTGCATGAGATAGGTGGAAATATATATTAGCAAAATACCCTTTATCGCGTCGGATTGAATGAGATAGGTTGAAATATATATTAGCAAAATACCCTTTATCGCCTCGGATTGACTGAGATAGGTGGAAATATATATTAGCAAAATACCCTTTATCGCCTCAGATTGAATGAGATAGGTGGAAATATATATTAGCAAAATACCCTTTATCGCCTCGGATTGAATGAGATAGGTGGAAATATATATTAGCAAAATACCCTTTATCGCCTCGGATTGAATGAGATAGGTGGAAATATATAGAAGCAGAATACCCTTTATCACCCGGGATTGAATGATATACGTGGAAATATATATTAGCAAAATACCCTTCATCGCCGCGGATTGAATGATATAGGTGGAAATATATATTAGCAAAATACCCTTTATCGCCTCGGATTGAATGAGATAGGTGGAAATATATATTAGCAAAATACCCTTTCTTGCCTCGGATTGAATGAGATAGGTGGAAATATATATTAGTGAAATACCCTTTATCGCCTCGGATTGAATGAGATAGGTGGAAATATATATTAGCAAAATACCCTTTATCGCCTCGGATTTACTGAGATAGGTGGAAATATATATTAGCAAAATACCCTTTATCGCCTCAGATTGAATGATATAGGTGGAAATATATAGAAGCAGAATACCCTTTATCACCTCTGATAAAATGATATAGGTTGAAATATATATTAGCAAAATACCCTTTATCGCCTCGGATTGAATGAGATAGGTGGAAATATATATTAGCCAAAATACCCTTTATCGCCTCGGATTGAATGATATAGGTGGAAATATATATTAGCAAAATACCCTTTATCGCCTCGAATTGAATGAGATAGGTGGAATTATATATTAGCAAAATACCCTTTATCGCCTCGGATTGAATGAGATAGGTGGAAATATATATTAGCAAAATACCCTTTATCGCCTCGGATTGAATGAGATAGGTGGAAATACATATTAGCAAAATACCCTTTATCGCCTCGGATTGAATGAGATAGGTTGAAACATATATTAGGAAAATACCCTTTATCGCCTCGGATTGACTGAGATAGGTGGAAATATATATTAGCAAAATACCCTTTATCGCCTCGGATTGAATGAGATAGGTGGAAATATATAGAAGAAGACTACCCTTTATCACCTCGGATTGAATGATATACGTGTAAATATATATTAGCAAAATACCCTTTATCGCCTCAGATTGAATGAGATATGTGGAAGTATATAGAAGCAGAATACCCTTTGTCGCCTCGGATTGAATGATATAGGTGGAAATATATATTAGCAAAATACCCTTTATCGCCTCGGATTGAATGATATAGGTGGAAATATATATTAGCAAAATACCCTTTATCGCCTCGGATTGCATCAGATAGGTGGAAATATATATTAGCAAAATACCCTTTATCGCCTCGGAGTAAATGATAGAGGTGGAAATATATATTAGCAAAATACCCTTTATCTCCTCGGATTGAATGATATAGGTGGAAATATATATTAGCAAAATACCCTTTATCGCCTCGGATTGAATAATATAGGTGGAAATATATATTAGCAAAATACCCTTTATCGCCTCGGATTGAATGAGATAGGTGGAAATATATATTAGCAAAATACCATTTATCGCCTCGGATTGAATGAGATAGGTGGAAATATATATTAGCAAAATACCCTTTATCGCCTCGGATTGAATGAGATAGGTGGAAATATATATTAGCAAAATACCCTTTAGCGCCTCGGATTGCATGAGATAGGTGGAAATATATATTAGCAAAATACCCTTTATCGCGTCGGATTGAATGAGATAGGTTGAAATATATATTAGCAAAATACCCTTTATCGCCTCGTATTGACTGAGATAGGTGGAAATATATATTAGCAAAATACCCTTTATCGCCTCAGATTGAATGATATAGGTGGAAATATATAGAAGCAGAATACCCTTTATCACCTCTGATAAAATGATATAGGTGGAAATATATATTAGCAAAATACCCTTTATCGCCTCGGATTGAATGATATAGGTGGAAATATATATTAGCAAAATACCCTTTATCGCCTCGGATTGAATGAGATAGGTGGGAATATATATTAGCAAAATACCCTTTATCGCCTCGGATTGAATGAGATAGGTGGAAATATATATTAGCAAAATACCCTTTATCGCCTCGGATTGAATGAGATAGGTGGAAATATATATTAGCAAAATACCCTTTATCGCCTCGGATTGAATGAGATAGGTGGAAATATATATTAGCAAAATACCCTTTATCGCCTCGGATTAAATGATATAGGTGGAAACATATATTAGCGAAATACCCTTTATCGCCTCGGATTGAATGAGATAGGTGGAAATATATAGAAGCAGAATACCGTTTATCGCCTCGGATTGAATGAGATAGGTGGAAATATATATTAGCAAAATACCCTTTATCGCCTCAGTTTGAATGATATAGGTTGAAATATATATTAGCAAAATACCCTTTATCGCCTCGGGTTGAATGAGATTTGTGGAAATATATATTAGCAAAATACATTTATCGCCTCGGATTGAATGAGATAGGTGGAAATATATATTAGCAAAATACCCTTTATCGCCTAGGATTGAATGATATATGTGGAAATATATATTAGCAAAATACCCTTTATCGCCTTGGATTGAATGAGATAGGTGGAAATATATATTAGCAAAATACCCTTTATCGCCTCGGATTGAATGAGATAGGTGGAAATATATATTAGCAAAATACCCTTTATCGCCTCGTATTGATTGAGATAGGTTGAAATATATATTAGCAAAATACCCTTTGTCGCCTCGGATTGAATGAGATAGGTGGAAATATATATTAGCAAAATACCCTTTATCGCCTCGGATTGAATGAGATAGGTGGAAATATATATTAGCAAAATACCCTTTATCGCCTCGGATTGAATGAGATAGGTGGAAATATATATTAGCAAAATACCCTTTATCGCCTCGGATTAAATGATATAGGTGGAAATATATATTAGCGAAATACCCTTTATCGCTTCGGATTGAATGAGATAGGTGGAAATATATAGAAGCAGAATACCGTTTATCGCCTCGGATTGAATGAGATAGGTGGAAATATATATTAGCAAAATACCCTTTATCGCCTCAGTTTGAATGATATAGGTTGAAATATATATTAGCAAAATACCCTTTATCGCCTCGGATTGAATGAGATTTGTGGAAATATATATTAGCAAAATACATTTATCGCCTCGGATTGAATGAGATAGGTGGAAATATATATTAGCAAAATACCCTTTATCGCCTCGGAGTAAAAGATAGAGGTGGAAATATATATTAGCAAAATACCCTTTATCTCCTCGGATTGAATGATATAGGTGGAAATATATATTAGCAAAATACCCTTTATCGCCTCGGATTGAATAATATAGGTGGAAATATATATTAGCAAAATACCCTTTATCGCCTCGGATTGAATGAGATAGGTGGAAATATATATTAGCAAAATACCATTTATCGCCTCGGATTGAATGAGATAGGTGGAAATATATATTAGCAAAATACCCTTTATCGCCTCGGATTGAATGAGATAGGTGGAAATATATATTAGCAAAATACCCTTTAGCGCCTCGGATTGCATGAGATAGGTGGAAATATATATTAGCAAAATACCCTTTATCGCGTCGGATTGAATGAGATAGGTTGAAATATATATTAGCAAAATACCCTTTATCGCCTCGGATTGACTGAGATAGGTGGAAATATATATTAGCAAAATACCCTTTATCGCCTCAGATTGAATGAGATAGGTGGAAATATATATTAGCAAAATACCCTTTATCGCCTCGGATTGAATGAGATAGGTGGAAATATATATTAGCAAAATACCCTTTATCGCCTCGGATTGAATGAGATAGGTGGAAATATATAGAAGCAGAATACCCTTTATCACCCGGGATTGAATGATATACGTGGAAATATATATTAGCAAAATACCCTTCATCGCCGCGGATTGAATGATATAGGTGGAAATATATATTAGCAAAATACCCTTTATCGCCTCGGATTGAATGAGATAGGTGGAAATATATATTAGCAAAATACCCTTTCTTGCCTCGGATTGAATGAGATAGGTGGAAATATATATTAGTGAAATACCCTTTATCGCCTCGGATTGAATGAGATAGGTGGAAATATATATTAGCAAAATACCCTTTATCGCCTCGGATTTACTGAGATAGGTGGAAATATATATTAGCAAAATACCCTTTATCGCCTCAGATTGAATGATATAGGTGGAAATATATAGAAGCAGAATACCCTTTATCACCTCTGATAAAATGATATAGGTTGAAATATATATTAGCAAAATACCCTTTATCGCCTCGGATTGAATGAGATAGGTGGAAATATATATTAGCCAAAATACCCTTTATCGCCTCGGATTGAATGATATAGGTGGAAATATATATTAGCAAAATACCCTTTATCGCCTCGAATTGAATGAGATAGGTGGAATTATATATTAGCAAAATACCCTTTATCGCCTCGGATTGAATGAGATAGGTGGAAATATATATTAGCAAAATACCCTTTATCGCCTCGGATTGAATGAGATAGGTGGAAATACATATTAGCAAAATACCCTTTATCGCCTCGGATTGAATGAGATAGGTTGAAACATATATTAGGAAAATACCCTTTATCGCCTCGGATTGACTGAGATAGGTGGAAATATATATTAGCAAAATACCCTTTATCGCCTCGGATTGAATGAGATAGGTGGAAATATATAGAAGAAGACTACCCTTTATCACCTCGGATTGAATGATATACGTGTAAATATATATTAGCAAAATACCCTTTATCGCCTCAGATTGAATGAGATATGTGGAAGTATATAGAAGCAGAATACCCTTTGTCGCCTCGGATTGAATGATATAGGTGGAAATATATATTAGCAAAATACCCTTTATCGCCTCGGATTGAATGAGATAGGTGGAAATATATATTAGCAAAATACCCTTTATCGCCTCGGATTGCATCAGATAGGTGGAAATATATATTAGCAAAATACCCTTTATCGCCTCGGATTAAATGATATAGGTGGAAATATATATTAGCAAAATACCCTTTATCGCCTCGGATTGAATGAGATACGTGGAAATATATAGAAGCAGAATACCGTTTATCGCCTCGGATTGAATGAGATAGTCGGAAATATATATTAGCAAAATACCCTTTATCGCCTAGGATTGAATGATATAGGTGGAAATATATATTTGCAAAATACCCTATATCGCCTCGGATTAAATGATATAGTTGGAAATATATATTAGCAAAATACCCTTTATCGCCTCGGATTGAATGATATAGGGTGAAATATATATTAGCAAAATACCCTTTATCGCCTCGGATTGAATGATATAGGTGGAAATATAGATTAGCAAAATACCCTTTATCGCCTCGGATTGAATGAGATTGGTGGAAATATATATTAGCAAAATACCCTTTATCGCCTCGGATTGAATGAGATAGGTGGAAATATATATTAGCAAAATACCCTTTATCGCCTCGGATTGAATGAGATAGGTGGAAATATATATTAGCAAAATACCCTTTATCGCCTCGGATTGAATGAGATAGGTGGAAATATATATTAGCAAAATACCCTTTATCGCCTCGGATTGAATGAGATAGGTGGAAATATATATTAGCAAAATACCATTTATCGCCTCGGATTGAATGAGATAGGTGGAAATATATATTAGCAAAATACCCTTTATCGCCTCGGATTGAATGAGATAGGTGGAAATATATATTAGCAAAATACCCTTTAGCGCCTCGGATTGCATGAGATAGGTGGAAATATATATTAGCAAAATACCCTTTATCGCGTCGGATTGAATGAGATAGGTTGAAATATATATTAGCAAAATACCCTTTATCGCCTCGGATTGACTGAGATAGGTGGAAATATATATTAGCAAAATACCCTTTATTGCCTCAGATTGAATGATATAGGTGGAAATATATAGAAGCAGAATACCCTTTATCACCTCTGATAAAATGATATAGGTGGAAATATATATTAGCAAAATACCCTTTATCGCCTCGGATTGAATGATATAGGTGGAAATATATATTAGCAAAATACCCTTTATCGCCTCGGATTGAATGAGATAGGTGGGAATATATATTAGCAAAATACCCTTTATCGCCTCGGATTGAATGAGATAGGTGGAAATATATATTAGCAAAATACCCTTTATCGCCTCGGATTTAATGAGATAGGTGGAAATATATATTAGCAAAATACCCTTTATCGCCTCGGATTGAATGAGATAGGTGGAAATATATATTAGCAAAATACCCTTTATCGCCTCGGATTAAATGATATAGGTGGAAACATATATTAGTGAAATACCCTTTATCGCCTCGGATTGAATGAGATAGGTGGAAATATATAGAAGCAGAATACCGTTTATCGCCTCGGATTGAATGAGATAGGTGGAAATATATATTAGCAAAATACCCTTTATCGCCTCAGTTTGAATGATATAGGTTGAAATATATATTAGCAAAATACCCTTTATCGCCTCGGGTTGAATGAGATTTGTGGAAATATATATTAGCAAAATACATTTATCGCCTCGGATTGAATGAGATAGGTGGAAATATATATTAGCAAAATACCCTTTATCGCCTAGGATTGAATGATATATGTGGAAATATATATTAGCAAAATACCCTTTATCGCCTTGGATTGAATGAGATAGGTGGAAATATATATTAGCAAAATACCCTTTATCGCCTCGGATTGAATGAGATAGGTGGAAATATATATTAGCAAAATACCCTTTATCGCCTCGTATTGATTGAGATAGGTTGAAATATATATTAGCAAAATACCCTTTGTCGCCTCGGATTGAATGAGATAGGTGGAAATATATATTAGCAAAATACCCTTTATCGCCTCGGATTGAATGAGATAGGTGGAAATATATATTAGCAAAATACCCTTTATCGCCTCGGATTGAATGAGATAGGTGGAAATATATATTAGCAAAATACCCTTTATCGCCTCGGATTAAATGATATAGGTGGAAATATATATTAGCGAAATACCCTTTATCGCTTCGGATTGAATGAGATAGGTGGAAATATATAGAAGCAGAATACCGTTTATCGCCTCGGATTGAATGAGATAGGTGGAAATATATATTAGCAAAATACCCTTTATCGCCTCAGTTTTAATGATATAGGTTGAAATATATATTAGCAAAATACCCTTTATCGCCTCGGATTGAATGAGAGTTGTGGAAATATATATTAGCAAAATACATTTATCGCCTCGGATTGAATGAGATAGGTGGAAATATATATTAGCAAAATACCCTTTATCGCCTAGGATTGAATGATATAGGTGGAAATATATATTAGCAAAATACCCTTTATCGCCTCGGAGTAAATGATAGAGGTGGAAATATATATTAGCAAAATACCCTTTATCTCCTCGGATTGAATGATATAGGTGGAAATATATATTAGCAAAATACCCTTTATCGCCTCGGATTGAATAATATAGGTGGAAATATATATTAGCAAAATACCCTTTATCGCCTCGGATTGAATGAGATAGGTGGAAATATATATTAGCAAAATACCATTTATCGCCTCGGATTGAATGAGATAGGTGGAAATATATATTAGCAAAATACCCTTTATCGCCTCGGATTGAATGAGATAGGTGGAAATATATATTAGCAAAATACCCTTTAGCGCCTCGGATTGCATGAGATAGGTGGAAATATATATTAGCAAAATACCCTTTATCGCGTCGGATTGAATGAGATAGGTTGAAATATATATTAGCAAAATACCCTTTATCGCCTCGTATTGACTGAGATAGGTGGAAATATATATTAGCAAAATACCCTTTATCGCCTCAGATTGAATGATATAGGTGGAAATATATAGAAGCAGAATACCCTTTATCACCTCTGATAAAATGATATAGGTGGAAATATATATTAGCAAAATACCCTTTATCGCCTCGGATTGAATGATATAGGTGGAAATATATATTAGCAAAATACCCTTTATCGCCTCGGATTGAATGAGATAGGTGGGAATATATATTAGCAAAATACCCTTTATCGCCTCGGATTGAATGAGATAGGTGGAAATATATATTAGCAAAATACCCTTTATCGCCTCGGATTGAATGAGATAGGTGGAAATATATATTAGCAAAATACCCTTTATCGCCTCGGATTGAATGAGATAGGTGGAAATATATATTAGCAAAATACCCTTTATCGCCTCGGATTAAATGATATAGGTGGAAACATATATTAGCGAAATACCCTTTATCGCCTCGGATTGAATGAGATAGGATGAAATATATAGAAGCAGAATACCGTTTATCGCCTCGGATTGAATGAGATAGGTGGAAATATATATTAGCAAAATACCCTTTATCGCCTCAGTTTGAATGATATAGGTTGAAATATATATTAGCAAAATACCCTTTATCGCCTCGGGTTGAATGAGATTTGTGGAAATATATATTAGCAAAATACATTTATCGCCTCGGATTGAAAGAGATAGGTGGAAATATATATTAGCAAAATACCCTTTATCGCCTAGGATTGAATGATATATGTGGAAATATATATTAGCAAAATACCCTTTATCGCCTTGGATTGAATGAGATAGGTGGAAATATATATTAGCAAAATACCCTTTATCGCCTCGGATTGAATGAGATAGGTGGAAATATATATTAGCAAAATACCCTTTATCGCCTCGTATTGATTGAGATAGGTTGAAATATATATTAGCAAAATACCCTTTGTCGCCTCGGATTGAATGAGATAGGTGGAAATATATATTAGCAAAATACCCTTTATCGCCTCGGATTGAATGAGATAGGTGGAAATATATATTAGCAAAATACCCTTTATCGCCTCGGATTGAATGAGATAGGTGGAAATATATATTAGCAAAATACCCTTTATCGCCTCGGATTAAATGATATAGGTGGAAATATATATTAGCGAAATACCCTTTATCGCTTCGGATTGAATGAGATAGGTGGAAATATATAGAAGCAGAATACCGTTTATCGCCTCGGATTGAATGAGATAGGTGGAAATATATATTAGCAAAATACCCTTTATCGCCTCAGTTTGAATGATATAGGTTGAAATATATATTAGCAAAATACCCTTTATCGCCTCGGATTGAATGAGATTTGTGGAAATATATATTAGCAAAATACATTTATCGCCTCGGATTGAATGAGATAGGTGGAAATATATATTAGCAAAATACCCTTTATCGCCTAGGATTGAATGATATAGGTGGAAATATATATTAGCAAAATACCCTTTATCGCCTCGGAGTAAAAGATAGAGGTGGAAATATATATTAGCAAAATACCCTTTATCTCCTCGGATTGAATGATATAGGTGGAAATATATATTAGCAAAATACCCTTTATCGCCTCGGATTGAATAATATAGGTGGAAATATATATTAGCAAAATACCCTTTATCGCCTCGGATTGAATGAGATAGGTGGAAATATATATTAGCAAAATACCATTTATCGCCTCGGATTGAATGAGATAGGTGGAAATATATATTAGCAAAATACCCTTTATCGCCTCGGATTGAATGAGATAGGTGGAAATATATATTAGCAAAATACCCTTTAGCGCCTCGGATTGCATGAGATAGGTGGAAATATATATTAGCAAAATACCCTTTATCGCGTCGGATTGAATGAGATAGGTTGAAATATATATTAGCAAAATACCCTTTATCGCCTCGGATTGACTGAGATAGGTGGAAATATATATTAGCAAAATACCCTTTATCGCCTCAGATTGAATGAGATAGGTGGAAATATATATTAGCAAAATACCCTTTATCGCCTCGGATTGAATGAGATAGGTGGAAATATATATTAGCAAAATACCCTTTATCGCCTCGGATTGAATGAGATAGGTGGAAATATATAGAAGCAGAATACCCTTTATCACCCGGGATTGAATGATATACGTGGAAATATATATTAGCAAAATACCCTTCATCGCCGCGGATTGAATGATATAGGTGGAAATATATATTAGCAAAATACCCTTTATCGCCTCGGATTGAATGAGATAGGTGGAAATATATATTAGCAAAATACCCTTGATTGCCTCGGATTGAATGAGATAGGTGGAAATATATATTAGTGAAATACCCTTTATCGCCTCGGATTGAATGAGATAGGTGGAAATATATATTAGCAAAATACCCTTTATCGCCTCGGATTTACTGAGATAGGTGGAAATATATATTAGCAAAATACCCTTTATCGCCTCAGATTGAATGATATAGGTGGAAATATATAGAAGCAGAATACCCTTTATCACCTCTGATAAATGATATAGGTTGAAATATATATTAGCAAAATACCCTTTATCGCCTCGGATTGAATGAGATAGGTGGAAATATATATTAGCCAAAATACCCTTTATCGCCTCGGATTGAATGATATAGGTGGAAATATATATTAGCAAAATACCCTTTATCGCCTCGAATTGAATGAGATAGGTGGAATTATATATTAGCAAAATACCCTTTATCGCCTCGGATTGAATGAGATAGGTGGAAATATATATTAGCAAAATACCCTTTATCGCCTCGGATTGAATGAGATAGGTGGAAATACATATTAGCAAAATACCCTTTATCGCCTCGGATTGAATGAGATAGGTTGAAACATATATTAGGAAAATACCCTTTATCGCCTCGGATTGACTGAGATAGGTGGAAATATATATTAGCAAAATACCCTTTATCGCCTCGGATTGAATGAGATAGGTGGAAATATATAGAAGAAGACTACCCTTTATCACCTCGGATTGAATGATATACGTGTAAATATATATTAGCAAAATACCCTTTATCGCCTCAGATTGAATGAGATATGTGGAAGTATATAGAAGCAGAATACCCTTTGTCGCCTCGGATTGAATGATATAGGTGGAAATATATATTAGCAAAATACCCTTTATCGCCTCGGATTGAATGAGATAGGTGGAAATATATATTAGCAAAATACCCTTTATCGCCTCGGATTGCATCAGATAGGTGGAAATATATATTAGCAAAATACCCTTTATCGCCTCGGATTAAATGATATAGGTGGAAATATATATTAGCAAAATACCCTTTATCGCCTCGGATTGAATGAGATACGTCGAAATATATAGAAGCAGAATACCGTTTATCGCCTCGGATTGAATGAGATAGGTGGAAATATATATTAGCAAAATACCCTTTATCGCCTAGGATTGAATGATATAGGTGGAAATATATATTTGCAAAATACCCTATATCGCCTCGGATTAAATGATATAGTTGGAAATATATATTAGCAAAATACCCTTTATCGCCTCGGATTGAATGATATAGGGTGAAATATATATTAGCAAAATACCCTTTATCGCCTCGGATTGAATGATATAGGTGGAAATATAGATTAGCAAAATACCCTTTATCGCCTCGGATTGAATGAGATTGGTGGAAATATATATTAGCAAAATACCCTTTATCGCCTCGGATTGAATGAGATAGGTGGAAATATATATTAGCAAAATACCCTTTATCGCCTCGGATTGAATGAGATAGGTGGAAATATATATTAGCAAAATACCCTTTATCGCCTCGGATTGAATGAGATAGGTGGAAATATATATTAGCAAAATACCCTTTATCGCCTCGGATTGAATGAGATAGGTGGAAATATATATTAGCAAAATACCATTTATCGCCTCGGATTGAATGAGATAGGTGGAAATATATATTAGCAAAATACCCTTTATCGCCTCGGATTGAATGAGATAGGTGGAAATATATATTAGCAAAATACCCTTTAGCGCCTCGGATTGCATGAGATAGGTGGAAATATATATTAGCAAAATACCCTTTATCGCGTTGGATTGAATGAGATAGGTTGAAATATATATTAGCAAAATACCCTTTATCGCCTCGGATTGACTGAGATAGGTGGAAATATATATTAGCAAAATACCCTTTATTGCCTCAGATTGAATGATATAGGTGGAAATATATAGAAGCAGAATACCCTTTATCACCTCTGATAAAATGATATAGGTGGAAATATATATTAGCAAAATACCCTTTATCGCCTCGGATTGAATGATATAGGTGGAAATATATATTAGCAAAATACCCTTTATCGCCTCGGATTGAATGAGATAGGTGGGAATATATATTAGCAAAATACCCTTTATCGCCTCGGATTGAATGAGATAGGTGGAAATATATATTAGCAAAATACCCTTTATCGCCTCGGATTTAATGAGATAGGTGGAAATATATATTAGCAAAATACCCTTTATCGCCTCGGATTGAATGAGATAGGTGGAAATATATATTAGCAAAATACCCTTTATCGCCTCGGATTAAATGATATAGGTGGAAACATATATTAGTGAAATACCCTTTATCGCCTCGGATTGAATGAGATAGGTGGAAATATATAGAAGCAGAATACCGTTTATCGCCTCGGATTGAATGAGATAGGTGGAAATATATATTAGCAAAATACCCTTTATCGCCTCAGTTTGAATGATATAGGTTGAAATATATATTAGCAAAATACCCTTTATCGCCTCGGGTTGAATGAGATTTGTGGAAATATATATTAGCAAAATACATTTATCGCCTCGGATTGAATGAGATAGGTGGAAATATATATTAGCAAAATACCCTTTATCGCCTAGGATTGAATGATATATGTGGAAATATATATTAGCAAAATACCCTTTATCGCCTTGGATTGAATGAGATAGGTGGAAATATATATTAGCAAAATACCCTTTATCGCCTCGGATTGAATGAGATAGGTGGAAATATATATTAGCAAAATACCCTTTATCGCCTCGTATTGATTGAGATAGGTTGAAATATATATTAGCAAAATACCCTTTGTCGCCTCGGATTGAATGAGATAGGTGGAAATATATATTAGCAAAATACCCTTTATCGCCTCGGATTGAATGAGATAGGTGGAAATATATATTAGCAAAATACCCTTTATCGCCTCGGATTGAATGAGATAGGTGGAAATATATATTAGCAAAATACCCTTTATCGCCTCGGATTAAATGATATAGGTGGAAATATATATTAGCGAAATACCCTTTATCGCTTCGGATTGAATGAGATAGGTGGAAATATATAGAAGCAGAATACCGTTTATCGCCTCGGATTGAATGAGATAGGTGGAAATATATATTAGCAAAATACCCTTTATCGCCTCAGTTTTAATGATATAGGTTGAAATATATATTAGCAAAATACCCTTTATCGCCTCGGATTGAATGAGAGTTGTGGAAATATATATTAGCAAAATACATTTATCGCCTCGGATTGAATGAGATAGGTGGAAATATATATTAGCAAAATACCCTTTATCGCCTAGGATTGAATGATATAGGTGGAAATATATATTAGCAAAATACCCTTTATCGCCTCGGAGTAAATGATAGAGGTGGAAATATATATTAGCAAAATACCCTTTATCTCCTCGGATTGAATGATATAGGTGGAAATATATATTAGCAAAATACCCTTTATCGCCTCGGATTGAATAATATAGGTGGAAATATATATTAGCAAAATACCCTTTATCGCCTCGGATTGAATGAGATAGGTGGAAATATATATTAGCAAAATACCATTTATCGCCTCGGATTGACTGAGATAGGTGGAAATATATATTAGCAAAATACCCTTTATCGCCTCGGATTGAATGAGATAGGTGGAAATATATATTAGCAAAATACCCTTTAGCGCCTCGGATTGCATGAGATAGGTGGAAATATATATTAGCAAAATACCCTTTATCGCGTCGGATTGAATGAGATAGGTTGAAATATATATTAGCAAAATACCCTTTATCGCCTCGGATTGACTGAGATAGGTGGAAATATATATTAGCAAAATACCCTTTATCGCCTCAGATTGAATGATATAGGTGGAAATATATAGAAGCAGAATACCCTTTATCACCTCTGATAAAATGATATAGGTGGAAATATATATTAGCAAAATACCCTTTATCGCCTCGGAGTGAATGATATAGGTGGAAATATATAGAAGCAGAATACCCTTTATCACCCGGGATTGAATGATATACGTGGAAATATATATTAGCAAAATACCCTTCATCGCCGCGGATTGAATGATATAGGTGGAAATATATATTAGAAAAATACCCTTTATCGCCTCGGATTGAATGAGATAGGTGGAAATATATATTAGCAAAATACCCTTTATTGCCTCGGATTGAATGAGATAGGTGGAAATATATATTAGTGAAATACCCTTTATCGCCTCGGATTGAATGAGATAGGTGGAAATATATATTAGCAAAATACCCTTTATCGCCTCAGATTGAATGATATAGGTGGAAATATATAGAAGCAGAATACCCTTTATCACCTCTGATAAAATGATATAGGTTGAAATATATATTAGCAAAATACCCTTTATCGCCTCTGATTGAATGAGATAGGTGGAAATATATATTAGCCAAAATACCCTTTATCGCCTCGGATTGAATGATATAGGTGGAAATATATATTAGCAAAATACCCTTTATCGCCTCGAATTGAATGAGATAGGTGGAATTATATATTAGCAAAATACCCTTTATCGCCTCGGATTGAATGAGATAGGTGGAAATATATATTAGCAAAATACCCTTTATCGCCTCGGATTGAATGAGATAGGTGGAAATACATATTAGCAAAATACCCTTTATCGCGTCGGATTGAATGAGATAGGTTGAAACATATATTAGGAAAATACCCTTTATCGCCTCGGATTGACTAAGATAGGTGGAAATATATATTAGCAAAATACCCTTTATCGCCTCGGATTGAATGAGATACGTGGAAATATATAGAAGCAGAATACCGTTTATCGCCTCGGATTGAATGAGATAGGTGGAAATATATATTAGCAAAATACCCTTTATCGCCTCAGTTTGAATGATATAGGTTGAAATATATATTAGCAAAATACCCTTTATCGCATCGGATTGAATGAGATTTGTGGAAATATATATTAGCAAAATACATTTATCGCCTCGGATTGAATGAGATAGGTGGAAATATATATTAGCAAAATACCCTTTATCGCCTAGGATTGAATGATATAGGTGGAAATATATATTTGCAAAATACCCTATATCGCCTCGGATTAAATGATATAGTTGGAAATATATATTAGCAAAATACCCTTTATCGCCTCGGATTGAATGATATAGGGTGAAATATATATTAGCAAAATACCCTTTATCGCCTCGGATTGAATGATATAGGTGGAAATATAGATTAGCAAAATACCCTTTATCGCCTCGGATTGAATGAGATTGGTGGAAATATATATTAGCAAAATACCCTTTATCGCCGCGGATTGAATGAGATAGGTGGAAATATATATTAGCAAAATACCCTTTATCGCCTCGGATTGAATGAGATAGGTGGAAATATATATTAGCAAAATACCCTTTATCGCCTCGGATTGAATGAGATAGGTGGAAATATATATTAGCAAAATACCCTTTATCGCCTCGGATTGAATGAGATAGGTTGAAATATATATTAGCAAAATACCCGTTATCGCCTCGGATTGACTGAGATAGGTGGAAATATATATTAGCAACATACCCTTTATCGCCTCAGATTGAATGATATAGGTGGAAATATATAGAAGCAGAATACCCTTTATCACATCTGATAAAATGATATAGGTGGAAACATATATTAGCAAAATACCCTTTATCGCCTCGGATTGAATGATATAGGTGGAAATATATATTAGCAAAATACCCTTTATCGCCTCGGATTGAATGAGATAAGTGGAAATATATATTAGCGAAATACCCTTTATCGCCTCGGATTGAATGAGATAGGTGGAAATATATAGAAGCAAAATACCCTTTATCGCCTCGGATTGAATGATATAGGTGGAAATATATATTAGCAAAATACCCTTTATCGCCTCGGATTGAATGAGATAGGTGGAAATATATAGAAGCAGAATACCCTTTATCACCTCGGATTGAATGATATACGTGGAAATATATATTAGCTAAATACCCTTTATCGCCTCGGATATAATGATATAGGTGGAAATATATATTAGCAAAATACCCTTTATCACCTCGGATTGAATGAGATAGGTGGAATTATATATTAGCAAAATACCGTTTATCGCCTCGGATTGAATGAGATAGGTGGAAATATATATTAGCAAAATACCCTTTATCGCCTCGGATTGAATTAGATAGGTGGAAATATATATTAGCAAAATACCCTTTAGCGCCACGGATTGAATGAGATATGTGGAAATATATATTAGCAAAATACCCTTTATCGCCTCGGATTGAATGATATAGGTGGAAATATACAGAAGCAGAATAACCTTTATCGCCTCGGATTGAATGAGATAGGTGGAAATATATATTAGCAAAATACCCTTTATCGCCTCGGATTGAATGATATAGGTTGAAATATATATTAGCAAAATACCCTTTATCGCCTCGGATTGAATGAGATAGGTGGAAATATATATTAGCCAAAATACCCTTTATCGCCTCGGATTGAATGATATAGGTGGAAATATATATTAGCAAAATACCCTTTATCGCCTCGGATTGAATGAGACAGGTGGAATTATATATTAGCAAAATACCCTTTATCGCCTCGGATTGAATGAGATAGGTGGAAATATATATTAGCAAAATACCCTTTATCGCCTCGGATTGAATGAGATAGGTGGAAATACATATTAGCAAAATACCCTTTATCACCTCGGATTGAATGAGATAGGTTGAAATATATATTAGGAAAATACCCTTTATCGCCTCGGATTGACTGAGATAGGTGGAAATATATATTAGCAAAATACCCTTTATCGCCTCGGATTGCATGAGATAGGTGGAAATATATAGAAGAAGAATACCCTTTATCACCTCGGATTGAATGATATACGTGGAAATATATATTAGCAAAATACCCTTTATCGCCTCAGATTGAATGAGAGAGGTGGAATTATATAGAAGCAGAATACCCTTTGTCGCCTCGGATTGAATGATATAGGTGGAAATATATATTAGCAAAATACCCTTTATCGCCTCGGATTGAATGAGATAGGTGGAAATATATATTAGCAAAATACCCTTTATTGCCTCCGATTTAATGAGATAGGTGGAAATATATAGAATAAGAATACCCTTTATCACCTCGGATTGAATGATATAGGTGGAAATATATATTAGCAAAATACCCTTTATCGCCTCGGATTGAATGATATAGGTGGAAATATATATTAGCAAAATACCCTATATCGCCTCGGATTAAATGATATAGGTGGAAATATATATTAGCGAAATACCCTTTATCGCCTCGGATTGAATGAGATAGGTGTAAATATATAGAAGCAGAATACCGTTTATCGCCTCGGATTGAATGAGATAGGTGGAAATATATATTAGCAAAATACCCTTTATTGCCTCAGTTTGAATGATATAGGTTGAAATATATATTAGCAAAATACCCTTTATTGCCTCGGATTGAATGAGATTTGTGGAAATATATATTAGTAAAATACCCTTTATCGCCTCGGATTGAATGAGATTTGTGGAAATATATATTAGCAAAATACCTTTTATCGCCTCGGATTGAATGAGATAGGTGGAAATATATATTAGCAAAATACCCTTTATCGCCTCGGATCGAATGAGATAGGTGGAAATATATATTAGCAAAGTACCCTTTATCGCCTTGGATTAAATGATATAGGTGGAAATATATATTAGCAAAATACCCTTTATCGCCTCGGATTGAATGATATAGGTGGAAATATATAGAAGCAGAATACCCTTTATCATCTCGGATTGAATGATATACGTGGAAATATATATTAGCTAAATACCCTTTATCGCCTCGGATTGAATGATATAGGTGGAAATATATATTAGCAAAATACCCTTTTTCGCCTCGGATTGAATGAGATAGGTGGAAATATATATTAGCAAAATACCCTTTATCGCCTCGGATTGAATGAGATAGGTGGAAATATATATTAGCAAAATACCCTTTATCGCCTCGGATGGAATGAGATAGGTTGAAATACCTATTAGCAAAATACCCTTTATCGCCTCGGATTGACTGAGATAGGTGGAAATATGTTAGCAAAATATCCTTTATCGCCTCAGATTGAATGATATAGGTGGAAATATATAGAAGCAGAATACCCTTTATCACCTCTGATAAAATGATATAGGTGGAAATATATATTAGCAAAATACCCTTTATTGCCTCGGATTGAATGATATAGGTGGGAATATATAGAAGCAGAATACCCTTTATCACCCGGGATTGAATGATATACGTGGAAATATATATTAGCAAAATACCCTTTATCGCCTCGGATTGAATGATATAGGTGGAAATATATATTAGCAAAATACCCTTTATCGCCTCGGATTGAATGAGATAGGTGGAAATATATATTAGCAAAATACCCTTTATTGCCTCGGATTGAATGAGATAGGTGGAAATATATATTAGTGAAATACCCTTTATCGCCTCGGATTGAATGAGATAGGTGGAAATATATATTAGCAAAATACCCTTTATCGCCTCGGATTGAATGAGATAGGTGGAAATATATATTAGCAAAATACCCTTTATCGCCTCGGATTGAATGAGATAGGTTGAAATATATAGAAGCAGAATACCGTTTATCGCCTCGGATTGAATGAGATAGGTGGAAATATATATTAGCAAAATACCCTTTATTGCCTCAGTTTGAATGATATAGGTTGAAATATATATTAGGAAAATACCCTTTATCGCCTCGGATTGAATGAGATTTGTGGCAATATATATTAGCAAGATACCTTTTATCGCCTCGGATTGAATGAGATAGGTGGAAATATATATTAGCAAAATACCCTTTATCGCCTCGGATTGAATGATATAGGTGGAAATATATATTAGCAAAATACCCTTTATCGCCTCGGATTGAATGAGATAGGTGGAAATATATATTAGCAAAATACCCTTTATCGCCTCGGATTGAATGAGATAGGTGGAAATATATATTAGCAAAATACCCTTTATCGCCTCGGATTGAATGAGATAGGTGGAAATATATATTAGCAAAATACCCTTTATCGCCTCGGATTGAATAATATAGGTGGAAATATATATTAGCAAAATACCCTTTATCGCCTCGGATTGAATGATATAGGTGGACATATATAGAAGCAGAATACCCTTTATCGCCTTGGATTGAATGATATACGTGGAAATATATATTAGCTAAATAACCTTTATCGCCTCGGATTGAATGATATAGGTGGAAATATATATTAGCAAAATACCCTTTATCGCCTCGGATTGAATGAGATAGGTGGAATTATATATTAGCAACATACCCTTTTTCGCCTCGGATTGAATGAGATAGTTGGAAATATATATTAGCAAAATACCCTTTATCGCCTCGGATTGAATGAGATAGGTGGAAATATATATTAGCAAAATACCCTTTATCGCCTCGGATTTAATGATAAAGGTGGAAATTTATAGAAGCAAAATACCCTTTATCGCCTTGGATTGAATGATATAGGTGGAAATATATATTAGCAAAATACCCTTTATCGCCTAGGATTGAATGAGATAGGTGGAAATATATATTAGCAAAATACCCTTTATCGCCTCGGATTGAATGAGATAGGTTGAAATATATAGAAGCAGAATACCGTTTATCGCCTCGGATTGAATGAGATAGGTGGAAATATATATTAGCAAAATACCCTTCATTGCCTCAGTTTGAATGATATAGGTTGAAATATATATTAGCAAAATACCCTTTATCGCCTCGGATTGAATGAGATTTGTGGAAATATATATTAGCAAAATACCTTTTATCGCCTCGGATTGAATGAGATAGGTGGAAATATATATTAGCAAAATACCCTTTATCGCCTCGGATTGAATGAGATAGGTGGAAATATATATTAGCAAAATACCCTTTATCGCCTCGGATTAAATGATACAGGTGGAAATATATATTAGCAAAATACCCTTTATCGCTTAGGATTGAATGATATAGGTGGAAATATATATTAGCAAAATACCCTTTATTGCCTCGGATTGAATGAGATAGGTGGAAATATATATTAGCAAAATACCCTTTATCGCCTCGGATTGAATGAGATAGGTGGAAATATATATTAGCAAAATACCCTTTATCGCCTCGGATTGAATGATATAGGTGGAAATATATATTAGCAAAATACCCTTTATCGCCTCGGATTGAATGAGATAGGTGGAAATATATATTAGCAAAATACCCTTTATCGCCTCGGATTGAATGAGATAGGTGGAAATATATATTAGCAAAATACCCTTTATCGCCTCGGATTGAATGAGATAGGTTGAAATATATATTAGCAAAATACCCTTTATCGCCTCGGTTTGTTTGTTTGTTTGTTCTGTTTTACGGCATATCAACCACTTTGGGGTCATTTAATGCCGAAAGGTTCGTTATGTTGTGTTAAATATTGGTTTGTTCTTCTTAAGGTTTTTCTTTTTTTTTGGGGGGGGGGTCTTTCCTTATATTTTTGAGTATATTTTAGTTTCTTTCAGAAAATTGATAATTTTTTGGGGATCAATCTTGTTTAATATTGTTTTCAGATTTTTTTCTTGGTAATACTTTGTTCGGATTTGTTCAAGGTCAATGCAGTTTGTCAGTATATGGTGTATTGTGTAGGGTTCTTGACACGTTATACAGTTTGGTGTCTCCTCCCCTTTTAGTAGATGTGAGTGGGTGATGTGAGTGTGACCTATTCGCAGTCTGGTCATTACTACCTCTTCCTTTCTTGTTAACTTTTTGGTGTTTCTCGTTCCAATATTTGGTGTTATTTGGAATAGTTTGTTTTTGGTGCATGAGCTCCAGTTTTCTTGCCATTTTCTCTTCAAAAATGTGTTTATTTTAGTCTTTAGGTCTGTATAGGGGATTTTTCCACTTATGTGGTTTTGTTGCAGAGTTTCCTTTGCTGCCTTATCTGCTTGTTCATTCATGTATATGCCGATATGGCTTGGTATCCAGCAAAAGATAATGTTTTTTTTCATGGTTATGGCATCTATTTTGTTTAGCAATTTTGTAATAAGTGGGTTTGTCATTTTTTTTTCTTTTAGAGATATGAGTATTGAAAGTGAGTCAGTAAATATGATATATTTTTGATGGTCATCATTGGTTATTATATTCAGTGCCGAATCTATGGCTGTTGCTTCTGCGCTGAAAATAGAAGATTCGTTTGGGAGCCTTTTCTTTAGTTTTATTTTTTTGTGGATGGCTGCGCATCCTACTTTATCTCCATCTTTTGATCCGTCAGTGTAAATTTGTGTATATTCTTTGTATGTATTCTGGATGATAAGTAGTTCTTCATGGAAGGTTGATGGGTGGGTTTTCGTTTTGGGATATTTATTTAATTTTAATATTATGTGTGGTTGTTTGATCATCCAGGGTGGAGTTTTTGATTTGTTATATTTATGTATTTTTGTAATGTCCATTTGGGCTTCTGTGAGAAGGTTTTTTATCCGGAGGCTGTAGGGCTTGATGATATTTTCTTTCTTGTTGAAGAGATGTGTGTATTGTGGGTGGAGGGTACATTGGTATGCAGGATTTGTTGGACACGATACCAGCTTTAGGTAATATTGTAGCGCTAACTTCTGTCGTCTTAGAATCAGTGGAGGCTCATGGGCCTCTATATAGAGGCTTTCTACTGGAGAGGTTCTAAATGCTCCCAAGGCTAATCTTAATCCTTGATGATGGATTGTATTTAGTTCTTTTATGTAGGACTTCCTTGCTGCTCCATAGATGAAGCATCCATAGTCCATTTTAGATCTGATTAGAGTTTGGTATAATTTTAATAATGTGACTTTGTCTGCACCCCAATCGGTGTGTGCTAGGACTTTGATCAATTGCATTGTCTTTTGGCATTTTGCTTTTAAATATTTTATATGCGGTATAAAGTTCAATTTTTTATCGAATATAATACCTAAATATTTATGTTGGTCGGTGAGTGGGATGTTCTTGTTATCCAGTTTCAGGTTGGGGTCGTGGTGGAATTTTCGTAATTTGCAAAAGTGGATGCATTTAGTTTTTTCCTCTGAGAATGTAAATCCATTTTCTATGGCCCATTTGTTTATTTTATTCAGACAGAGTTGTAGTTTGCGTTCGGCTGTTTGTATATATTTAGATTGGTAGTATATAAGTAGGTCGTCCACGTATAGGGCGTTTTCAATTCCTGGGTCTATGTTTTTTATGATATTGTTTATTTTAATGTTGAAGAGGGTGACAGACAGGATACTGCCTTGGGGGACCCCCATTTCTTGATCTTTTTGGACTGAATAAGTGTTGTCCATCCGTACTTGGAAGTTTCTATTTGTTAAGAAATTTCTGATAATTTCTGGCATTCTACCCCTAAGTCCTAGTTCATACAGGTCTTTTTGGATTCCGTATTTCCAAGCGGTGTCATACGCCTTTTGCATGTCAAAAAAAATTGCTATTAGATGTTCTTTTTTTGCAAATGCTTCTCTTATGCGTGTTTCCAGTTTTATTAAGTGATCGGTGGGGCTTCTATTTTTCCTGAAACCCGACTGGCTTTCTGTAATTAGATTTTTGCTTTCCAAGTACCAATTTAACCTTTCGTTAATCATTCTCTCAAAAGTTTTGCACAAACAACTAGTTAGTGCAATGGGTCGGTAGTTTGTTGGGTTTGTATGGTCTTTTTTTGGTTTGGGTATTGGGATTACTGTTGCCTGCTTCCAGTTTTTTGGAATGTTGTTAGTTATCCATATCTCATTGTAAATTTGTAATAAGTAGTCCAGTGATGGTTTTGGTAGTTTTTTGAGGAATTGATAATGGATCTCGTCGGGGCCGACTGCTGTATCGGGAGATTTGTTTATTGCCTCCTCTAGTTCTGCACTGTTGAATAATTGATTGTAGTTTTCTTCATTTTTTGATTTGAAGTTTATTTTTATTTTTTCTTCATTTTTCTTTATAGCTTGGAATTTTTTATTTTGGTTTTTTGATGATGAGTTCATTGAGAATTGTTCTGCTAATTTATTTGCGATATTTTGTTTGTCGGTAATCTTTGTGTTGTCGCATATAAGGTGTTTAATAGGGTTCTTTGTATTTTTTCCTGCTATTTTTCTGACCATCTCCCATACTTTTTTGGGTTTTGTGTTTTGATTAATTTTTGTTACATAGTCTTTCCACGAGTTCCGTTTTGATTCTTTGATAGTTTTCCGTGCTTTGGCTTTGCTGTTTTTATAGGTGTCCAAATTTTCTTTCGTTGGACTGTTTTTGAATTTCCTTAGGTTTGCACGCCTGGCTCTTATAGCTTCTTTGCATTCTTTATTGTACCAGGGTTTGTTATATTTTGTAGTAGTGGAACTTTTTGGTATGTTCTCCTCGGCTATTGTGAGTAGGGTGTTGCTGAAATATGTGATGTGTTCTAAGTCAGGATTCGCTTCAGGTATTAATCTGTATTGACATGTATTTTGGAAATTTTCCCAATTTGCCTTTTGTAAATTCCAGCGGGGTGTTTTGTCTTCTGGCTTGGGATTCTCGTTTTCTATTATGATTGGGAAGTGGTCACTTCCGCATGTATCCTTATGTGTTCTCCAGCTATAATCCATGTATATAGTTGGGTCACATAGTGTTATATCGATTGCTGATAGGGTTCCCGTTGGTGGGTGCATATATGTATTCTCTTTGTTGTTGAGTAGGCATAGATCATTTTGGTTAATTATTTTTTCTATGGTTTGGCCTCTTTTGTTGTTTTTTTTACTGCCCCACCATATATTGTGACTATTGAAGTCTCCCAACAGTAGAAAAGGTTTAGGTAGTTGTTTGATTATATTGTTTAATTCTGTTTCGTTTATTGTTTCATTTGGTGGTATATAGAGTGAGCATAGGGTTACTGTTTTGTGTAGTGTTGCAGTTATTGCAACAGCTTGCATATTTGTTTTTAAGTTCACTTTGCTGTGTGGAATGTTTTCGTTTATCAGTATTGATGATCCACCGGTGGCTTTGCATGATAATTTGTTTATGTGGTTGTATATTGAGTAGTGTTTTATGTTAATTTTGTCATTTTCTTTTAAGTGTGTTTCCTGTAGGCAAATTATTGCAGGACATAAGGATTTGATAAGTATTTGCATTTCTTCGATATTAATTTTTAATCCTCTTATGTTCCACTGTAGGATTTTGTTAGTCATGGTTTATATTTTCTTTTGGTTTTGGACTGTTGGTGTTTATGTCTACGTCCATAGTTTCGATGTTAGTTTGGGTGTTTCTTTTGGAAGTGGATGGTCTGTTTCTTGTTTCTGGTGAGAGGCTTTTTTTGGGTTTTGGTCTGGGACTTTTAGATTTACTTTGTCTTGACTGTCTTTTTTGGCTACCAGTTTCAACTAGTTCAAATTTATTTTCATTTTCAATTAATACTAATTCTGTTTTTTGTTTGTCATTTTGTTTTTGGGGGGTAGTTTTTTTGTTGTTCTGTTCTATTTCCATTTTTTCTGTTGTTGTGTGTTTATTTTTAACATCTGTTTTTGTCCTTGTTAGTGACTTGGATCTTTCACGTTTTGATAATTGAGGAGGTTTCATTTCTTTAGAGATTGATTCCTCAATATTGATGGAAGTTTTTCTGATTTCCTTTGTTTCGTTTTCTTTTATACTGGGTTGTTCGTTTCTGACTTTTATTTGGCTGTTAGAATTTATTTTCAGTTCTGATAAAAAAGATTTTAATTCTTCAAGTATGTTCTTTAGTTCTTTTGCTAGGTTTGCAATTTCTGGAGCAAGGTTTAGTTCATTGTAGTTGTACATTTTGTTTGCTTGTTGGGTTATTGTGGCATATGAGTTTTTGGTGCGATTTGTGACTTCTTTGCGGGCTTCTTGGAAGGTTATATTTTTTTGATATTTGATTGTTATTATTTCCTTCTCTTGCTTATATATTTTGCACTGTTTTGAGTGAGAGTGGTGCTCTTCTTGACAGTTTGTGCATTTGGTTTTATTTGGACAGTCTTCTTCATCGTGGTCTGGGTTTTTTTCACTGCAGTTTCCACATGTGAAGAATCTTAGACATTGGTCTTTATTATGTCCAAACTTTTGGCAGTTGTAGCATTGTAAAGGTTTTGGAATGTATTGTTCTATTTTCGTTCTTTCATAACCTATATTGATGGTCTCTGGTATTTGAGGATAATTGAATGTTAATATATAAGTGTTTGTATATATTACCTCTCCTTTTTTTTTAAATGTGATTCTTTTTACATCTGTGACCCCTTGGTTTTTTAGTTCTGTTTTGATTTCTTCTGTTGTGCAGACGGAGATTTCCTGGTTTTTTATGACTCCTTTGGAGTAGTTTAGTGTTTGGTGTGGATAAGCTTTGATGTTTGTTTCATGCAATTTTTGTAGTTGAAGTAGAGTTTTGGCCTGTTTTTTATTTTGTACTTCTACCAATATGGTACCATTCCTTAATTTTTTGACATTTTTAGGTGTTATTTTGCTTGATATTACCTTTTGGATAATGAAGGGTGACATTTTAGTTAACGGTATATTAGACGTTGCTTCTAGCACGATGAATCTTGGAAAGTTTGTATCTTCATTGTCGCTGTCAGAGTCTATTTCTGTGTGTGGTCTCTTGGATTTTTTGGCATTCATAATAATTTTTGAAAAATTCATCAGCCATGCTCCCCACCCTCCTCGGAGCCCCTTATGGGGAAGAACTATGAGGGGGTAAATCCCATTCGCCTCGGTTCTCCAGGGCTACATAGCTGGTATACTCAAACATGGGGAGGTTTCCAAGCATTCACAATATATGGTTATGCCCACCCAAGTATGGGATTTCCCTGTATTTTTATTATTCCTGATGGTTACCTTTTTCCCAGCTTGATTGACCCTTCAGCCATCGCTTATTAACTCAGTTTATTGTTTATGTTGAGTGTTAGTGTGTTTTTGTTTGGATTGTCTGAATTAGTGCTTGTCATGACCAACCGATTGATTGGATCGGGCCTATCCAACCTCCCGTCTAGCCTAGTAAGGGCCAAAGTGGTGTGTTGTAGTATCATGTTATTATTTCCTAGGCATGTTCCACTCAACCACCAGGATCCCGTTCTTAATGCATTACGGGTTGCCACCAACGGTCAACTGGTGGTCCCATTGAAGGATTTTTACCCTCTGCAGGGGGGCAGTTGGTATGTTCTATCGCCCTACCAACTAGGCAAAAAAAAAAAAAAAAAAAAAAAAAAAAAAAAGGGGTGAGGAGGTGAAGGAAAAAGAAAACGAGGGAGGGGAAGGGGAGGAGAATGTTGTTTTTGTTTTTGTTTTCGCAGAACATGACTAAGTTTTGCAAAAGGGAATAAAAAAACAAAGACATCTATGTAGGTGCGTTTCATCTCAGGAAGTCAGTAGACAGCCTGATCTGGTAGCACCAGCTTTATCGCCTCGGATTGACTGAGATAGGTGGGAATATATATTAGCAAAATACCCTTTATCGCCTCAGATTGAATGATATAGGTGGAAATATATAGAAGCAGAATACCCTTTATCACCTCTGATAAAATGATATAGGTGGAAATATATATTAGCAAAATACCCTTTATCGCCTCGGATTGAATGATATAGGTGGAAATATATAGAAGCAGAATACCCTTTATCACCCGGGATTAAATGATATATGTGGAAATATATATATTAGCAAAATACCCTTTATCGCCTCGGATTGAATGATATAGGTGGAAATATATATTAGCAAAATACCCTTTATCGCCTCGGATTGAATGAGATAGGTGGAAATATATATTAGCAAAATACCCTTTATCGCCTCAGATCGAATGATATAGGTGGAAATATATAGAAGCAGAATACCCTTTATCGCCTAGGATTGAATGATATAGGTGGAAATATATATTAGCAAAATACCCTTTATCGCCTCGGATTGAATCAGATAGGTGGAAATATATATTAGAAAAATACCCTTTATCGCCTCGGATTAAATGATATAGGTGGAAATATATATTAGCAAAATACCCTTTATCGCCTCAGATTGAATGATATAGGTGGAAATATATAGAAGCGGAATACCCTTTATCACCTCGGATTGAATGATATAGGTGGAAATATATATTAGCACAATACCCTTTATCGCCTCGGATTGAATGAGATAGGTGGAAATATATATTAGCAAAATACCCTTTATCGCCTCGGATTTAATGATATAGGTGGAAATTTATAGAAGCAAAATACCCTTTATCGCCTTGAATGTAATGATATAGGTGGAAATATATATTAGCAAAACACCCTTTATCGCCTCGGATTGAATGAGATAGGTGGAAATATATATTAGCAAAATACCCTTTATCGCCTCGGATTGAATGAGATAGGTGGAAATATATATTAGCAAAATACCCTTTATCACCTCGGATTGAAGGATATAGGTGGAAATATATATTAGCAAAATACCCTTTATCGCCTCTGATTGAATGAGATAGGTGGAAATATATATTAGCAAAAAACCCTTTATCGCCTCGGATTGAATGATATAGGTGGAAATATATATTAGCAAAATACCCTTTATCGCCTCGGATTGAATGAGATAGGTGGAAATATATATTAGCAAAATACCCTTTATCGCCTCGGAGTGAATGATATAGGTGGAAATATACAGAAGCAGAATAACCTTTATCGCCTCGGATTGAATCAGATAGGTGGAATTATATATTAGCAAAATACCCTTTATCCCCTCGGATTGAATGAGATAGGTGGAAATATATATTAGCAAAATACCCTTTATCGCCTCGGATTGAATGATATAGGTGGAAATATATATTAGCAAAATACCCTTTATCGCCTCGGATTGAATGAGATAGGTGGAATTATATATTTGCAAAATACCCTTTATCGCCTCAGATTGAATGAGATAGGTGGAAATATATATTAGCAAAATACCCTTTATCGCCTCGGATTGAATGATATAGGTGGAAATATATATTAGCAACATACCCTTTATCACCTCGGATTGAATGAGATAGGTGGAAATATATATAAGAAAAATACCCTTTATCGCCTCGGATTAAATGATATAGGTGGAAATATATATTAGCAAAATACCCTTTATCGCCTCAGATTGAATGATATAGGTGGAAATATATAGAAGCGGAATACCCTTTATCACCTCGGATTGAATGATATAGGTGGAAATATATATTATCACAATACCCTTTATCGCCTCGGATTGAATGAGATAGGTGGAAATATATATTAGCAAAATACCCTTTATCGCCTCGGATTTAATGATATAGGTGGAAATTTATAGAAGCAAAATACCCTTTATCGCCTTGGATTGAATGATATAGGTGGAAATATATATTAGCAAAATACCCTTTATCGCCTCGGATTGAATGAGATAGGTGGAATTATATATTAGCAAAATACCCTTTATCGCCGGTGATTGAATGAGTAGGTGGAAATATATATTAGCAAAATACCCTTTATCGCCTCGGATTGACTGATATAGGTGGAAATATATAGAAGCAATATACCCTTTATCGCCTCGGATTTAATGAGATAGGTGGAAATATATATTAGCAAAATACCCTTTATCGCCTCGGATTGAATGAGATAGGTGGAAATATATTAGCAAAATACCCTTTATCACCTCGGATTGAAGGATATAGGTGGAAATATATATTAGCAAAATACCCTTTATCGCCTCGCATTGAATGATATAGGTGGAAATATATATTAGCAAAATACCCTTTATCGCCTCGGATTGAATGAGATAGGTGGAAATATATATTAGCAAAATACCCTTTATCGCCTCGGATTGAATGATATAGATGGAAATATATATTAGCAAAATACCCTTTATCGCCTCGGATTGAATTAGATAGGTGGAAATATATATTAGCAAAATACCCTTTATCGCCTCGGATTGAATGAGATAGGTGGAAATATATATTAGCAAAATACCCTTTATCGCCTCGGATTGAATGATATAGGTGGAAATATACAGAAGCAGAATAACCTTTATCGCCTCGGATTGAATGAGATAGGTGGAAATATATATTAGCAAAATACCCTTTATCGCCTCGGATTGAATGATATAGGTTGAAATATATATTAGCAAAATACCCTTTATCGCCTCGGATTGAATGAGATAGGTGGAAATATATATTAGCAAAATACCCTTTATCGCCTCGGATCGAATGAGATAGGTGGAAATATATATTAGCAAAATACCCTTTATCGCCTCAGATTGAATGATATAGGTGGAAATATATAGAAGAAGAATACCCTTTATCGCCTCTGATAAAATGATATAGGTGGAAATATATATTAGCAAAATACCCTTTATCGCCTCAAATTGAATGATATAGGTGGAAATATATAGAAGCAGAATACCCTTTATCACCCGGGATTGAATGATATACGTGGAAATATATATTAGCAAAATACCCTTTATCGCCTCGGATTGAATGATATACGTGGAAATATATATTAGCAAAATACCCTTTATCGCCTCGGATTGAATGAGATAGGTGGAAATATATATAAGCAAAATACCCTTTATTGCCTCGGATTGAATGAGATAGGTGGAAATATATAGAAGAAGAATACCCTTTATCACCTCGGATTGAATGATATAGGTGGAAATATATATTAGCAAAATACCCTTTATCGCCTCGGATTGAATGATATAGGTGGAAATATATATTAGCGAAATACCCTTTATCGCCTCGGATTGAATGAGATAGGTGGAAATATATATTAGCAAAATACCCTTTATCGCCTCGGATTGAATGATATAGGTGGAAATATATATTAGCAAAATACCCTTTATCGCCTCGGATTGAATGAGATAGGTGGAAATATATATTAGCAAAATACCCTTTATCGCTTCGGATTGAATGATATAGGTGGAAATATATATTAGCAAAATACCCTTTATCGCCTCGGATTGAATGATATAGGTGGAAATATATATTAGCAAAATACCCTTTATCGCCTCGGATTGAATGAGATAGGTGGAAATATAAATTAGCAAAATACCCTTTATCGCCTCGGATTGAATGAGATAGGTGGAAATATATATTAGCAAAATACCCTTTATCGCCTCGGATTGAATAATATAGGTGGAAATATACAGAAGCAGAATAACCTTTATCGCCTCAGATTGAATGATATAGGTGGAAATATATAGAAGAAGAATACCCTTTATCACCTCTGATAAAATGATATAGGTGGAAATATATATTAGCAAAATACCCTTTATCGCCTCGGATTGAATGATATAGGTGGAAATATATAGAAGCAGAATACCCTTTATCACCCGGGATTGAATGATATACGTGGAAATATATATTAGCAAAATACCCTTTATCGCCTCGGATTGAATGATATAGGTGGAAATATATATTAGCAAAATACCCTTTATCGCCTGAGTTTGAATGATATAGGTTGAAATATATATTAGCAAAATACCCTTTATTGCCTCGGATTAAATGAGATAGGTGGAAATATATATTAGCAAAATACCCTTTATCGCCTAGGATTGAATGATATAGGTGGAAATATATATTAGCAAAATACCCTTTATCGCCTCGGATTGAATGATATAGGTGGAAATATATATTAGCAAAATACCTTCATCGCCGCTCATTGAATGATATAGGTTGAAATATATATTAGCAAAATACCCTTTATCGCCTCGGATTGAATGAGATAGGTGGAAATATATATTAGCAAAATACCCTTTATCGCCTCAGATTGAATGATATAGGTGAAAATATAAAGAAGCAGAATACCCTTTATCACCTCTGATAAAATGATATAGGTGGAAATATATATTAGCAAAATACCCTTTATCGCCTCGGATTGAATGATATAGGTGGAAATATATATTAGCAAAATACCCTTTATCGCCTCGGATTGAATGAGATAGGTGGAAATATATATTAGCAAAATACCCTTTATCGACTTGGATTGAATGAGATAGGTGGAAATATATATTAGCAAAATACCATTTATCGCCTTGGATTGAATGATATAGGTGGAAATATATATTAGCAAAATACCCTTTATCGCCTCGGATTGAATGAGATAGGTGGAAATATATATTAGCAAAATACCATTTATCGCCTCGGATTGAATGATATAGGTGGAAATATATATTAGCAAAATACCCTTTATCGCCTCGGATTGAATGAGATAGGTGGAAATATATATTAGCAAAATATCCTTTATCGCCTCGGATTGAATGATATAGGTGGAAATATATATTAGCAAAATACCCTTTATCGCCTCGGACTGAATGAGATAGGTGGAAATATATATTAGCAAAATACCCTATATCGCCTCGGGTTAAATGATATAGGTGGAAATATATATTAGCGAAATACCCTTTATCGCCTCGGATTGAATGAGATAGGTGGAAATATATAGAAGCAGAATACCGTTTATCGCCTCGGATTGAATGAGATAGGTGGAAATATATATTAGCAAAATACCCTTTATCGCCTCAGTTTGCATGATATAGGTTGAAATATATATTAGCAAAATACCCTTTATCGCCTCGGATTGAATGAGATTTGTGGAAATATATATTAGCAAAATACCTTTTATCGCCTCGGATTGAATGAGTTAGGTGGAAATATAAATTAGCAAAATACCCTTTATCGCCTAGGATTGAATGATATAGGTGGAAATATATATTAGCAAAATACCCTTTATCGCCTCGGATTAAATGAAATAGGTGGAAATATATATTAGCAAAATACCCTTTATCGCCTCGGATTGAATGATATAGGTGGAAATATATATTAGCAAAATACCCTTTATCACCTCGGATTGAATGATATAGGTAGAAATATATATTAGCAAAACACCCTTTATCGCCTCGGATTGAATGAGATAGGTGGAAATATATATTAGCAAAATACCCTTTATCGCCTCAGATTGAATGATATAGGTGGAAATATATATTAGCAAAATACCCTTTATCGCCTCGGATTGAATTAGATAGGTGGAAATATATAGAAGCAGAATACCCTTTATCACCTCGGATTGAATGATATACGTGGAAATATATATTAGCAAAATACCCTTTATCGCCTCGGATTGAATGAGATAGG
Organism: Euprymna scolopes; assembly: GCF_053919585.1. Classification (NCBI taxonomy): domain Eukaryota; kingdom Metazoa; phylum Mollusca; class Cephalopoda; order Sepiida; family Sepiolidae; genus Euprymna; species Euprymna scolopes. The sequence goes on along the minus strand of NC_136508.1, from coordinate 90,356,269 downwards.
TGGAAATATATATTAGCAAAATATCCTTTATCGCCTCGGATTGAATGATATAGGTGGAAATATATATTAGCAAAATACCCTTTAGCGCCTCGGATTGAATGATATAGGTGGAAATATTTATTAGCAAAATACCCTTTATCGCCTCGGACTGAATGAGATAGGTGGAAATATATATTAGAAAAATACCCTATATCGCCTCGGGTTAAATGATATAGGTGGAAATATATATTAGCGAAATACCCTTTATCGCCTCGGATTGAATGATATAGGTGGAAATATATAGAAGCAGAATACCGTTTATCGCCTCGGATTGAATGAGATAGGTGGAAATATATATTAGCAAAATACCCTTTATCGCCTCAGTTTGCATGATATAGGTTGAAATATATATTAGCAAAATACCCTTTATCGCCTCGGATTGAATGAGATTTGTGGAAATATATATTAGCAAAATACCTTTTATCGCCTCGGATTGAATGAGATAGGTGGAAATATAAATTAGCAAAATACCCTTTATCGCCTAGGATTGAATGATATAGGTGGAAATATATATTAGCAAAATACCCTTTATCGCCTCGGATTAAATGATATAGGTGGAAATATATATTAGCAAAATACCCTTTATCGCCTCGGATTGAATGATATAGGTGGAAATATATATTAGCAAAATACCCTTTATCACCTCGGATTGAATGATATAGGTAGAAATATATATTAGCAAAACACCCTTTATCGCCTCGGATTGAATGAGATAGGTGGAAATATATATTAGCAAAATACCCTTTATCGCCTCAGATTGAATGATATAGGTGGAAATATATATTAGCAAAATACCCTTTATCGCCTCGGATTGAATTAGATAGGTGGAAATATATAGAAGCAGAATACCCTTTATCACCTCGGATTGAATGATATACGTGGAAATATATATTAGCAAAATACCCTTTATCGCCTCGGATTGAATGATATAGGTGGAAATATATATTAGCAAAATACCCTTTATCGCCTCGGATTGAATGAGATAGGTGGAAATATATATTAGCAAAATACCTTTTATCGCCTCGGATTGAATGAGATAGGTGGAATTATATATTAGCAAAATACCCTTTATCGCCTCGGATTGAATGAGATAGGTGGAAATATATATTAGCAAAATACCCTTTATCGCCTCGGATTGAATTAGATAGGTGGAAATATATATTAGCAAAATACCCTTTATCGCCTCGGATTGAATGAGATAGGTGGAAATATATATTAGCAAAATACCCTTTATCGCCTCGGATTGAATGATATAGGTGGAAATATACAGAAGCAGAATAACCTTTATCGCCTCGGATTGAATGAGATAGGTGGAAATATATATTAGCAAAATACCCTTTATCGCCTCGGATTGAATGATATAGGTTGAAATATATATTAGCAAAATACCCTTTATCGCTTCGGATTGAATGATATAAGTGGAAATATATAGAAGAAGAAAACCCTTTATCGCCTCTGATAAAATTATATAGGTGGAAATATATATTAGCAAAATACCCTTTATCGCCTCAAATTGAATGATATAGGTGGAAATATATAGAAGCAGAATACCCTTTATCACCCGGGATTGAATGATATACGTGGAAATATATATTAGCAAAATACCCTTTATCGCCTCGGATTGAATGATATACGTGGAAATATATATTAGCAAAATACCCTTTATCGCCTCGGATTGAATGAGATAGGTGGAAATATATATTAGCAAAATACCCTTTATTGCCTCGGACTGAATGAGATAGGTGGAAATATATAGAAGAAGAATACCCTTTATCACCTCGGATTGAATGATATAGGTGGAAATATATATTAGCAAAATACCCTTTATCGCCTCGGATTGAATGATATAGGTGGAAATATATATTAGCAAAATACCCTATATCGCCTCGGATTAAATGATATAGGTGGAAATATATATTAGCGAAATACCCTTTATCGCCTCGGATTGAATGAGATAGGTTGAAATATATAGAAGCAGAATACCGTTTATCGCCTCGGATTGAATGAGATAGGTGGAAATATATATTAGCAAAATACCCTTTATCGCTTCGGATTGAATGATATAGGTGGAAATATATATTAGCAAAATACCCTTTATCGCCTCAAATTGAATGATATAGGTGGAAATATATAGAAGCAGAATACCCTTTATCACCCGGGATTGAATGATATACGTGGAAATATATATTAGCAAAATACCCTTTATCGCCTCGGATTGAATGATATACGTGGAAATATATATTAGCAAAATACCCTTTATCGCCTCGGATTGAATGAGATAGGTGGAAATATATATTAGCAAAATACCCTTTATTGCCTCGGATTGAATGAGATAGGTGGAAATATATAGAAGAAGAATACCCTTTATCACCTCGGATTGAATGATATAGGTGGAAATATATATTAGCAAAATACCCTTTATCGCCTCGGATTGAATGATATAGGTGGAAATATATATTAGCAAAATACCCTATATCGCCTCGGATTAAATGATATAGGTGGAAATATATATTAGCGAAATACCCTTTATCGATTGAATGAGATAGGTTGAAATATATAGAAGCAGAATACCGTTTATCGCCTCGGATTGAATGAGATAGGTGGAAATATATATTAGCAAAATACCCTTTATCGCTTCGGATTGAATGATATAGGTGGAAATATATATTAGCAAAATACCCTTTATCGCCTCGGATTGAATGATATAGGTTGAAATATATATTAGCAAAATACCCTTTATCGCCTCGGATTGAATGAGATAGGTGTAAATATACATTAGCAAAATACCCTTTATCGCCTCGGATTGAATGAGATAGGTGGAAATATATATTAGCAAAATACCCTTTATCGCCTCGGATTGAATAATATAGGTGGAAATATATATTAGCAAAATACCCTTTATCGCCTCGGATTGAATGATATAGGTGGAAATATATAGAAGCAGAATACCCTTTATCATCTCGGATTGAATGATATACGTGGAAATATATATTAGCTAAATACCCTTTATCGCCTCGGATTGAATGATATAGGTGGAAATATATATTAGCAAAATACCCTTTATCGCCTCTGATTGAATGAGATAGGTAGAATTATATATTAGCAAAATACCCTTTATCGCCTCGGATGGAATTAGATAGGTGGAAATATATATTAGCAAAATACCCTTTATCGCCTCGGATTGAATGAGATAGGTGGAAATATATATTAGCAAAATACCCTTTATCGCCTCGGATTGAATGATATAGGTGGAAATATACAGAAGCAGAATAACCTTTATCGCCTCGGATTGAATGAGATAGGTCGAATTATATATTAGCAAAATACCCTTTATCGCCTCGGATTGAATGAGATAGGTGGAAATATATATTAGCAAAATATCCTTTATCGCCTTGGATTGAATGATATAGGTGGAAATATATATTAGCAAAATACCCTTTATCGCCTCAGATTGAATGATATCGGTGGAAGTATATAGAAGCAGAATACCCTTTATCGCCTCGGATTGAATGATATAGGTTGAAATATATATTAGCAAAATACCCTTTATCCCCTCGGATTGAATGAGATAGGTGGAAATATATATTAGCAAAATACCCTTTATCGCCTCGGATTGAATGATATAGGTGGAAATATATATTAGCAAAATACCCTTTATCGCCTCGGATTGAATGAGATAGGTTGAAATATATATTAGCAAAATACCCTTTATCGCCTCGGATTGAATGATATAGGTGGAAATATATATTAGCAAAATACCCTTTATCGCCTCGGATTGAATGAGATCGGTGGAAATATATATTAGCAAAATACCCTTTATCGCCTCGGATGGAATGATATAGGTGGAAATATATTGAAGCAGAATACCCTTTATCGCCTCGGATTGAATGAGATAGGTGGAAACATATATTAGCAGAATACCCTTTATCGCCTCGGATTGAATGATATAGGACGAAATATATATTAGCAAAATACCCTTTATCGCCTCGGATTGAATTATATAGGTGGAAATATATATTAGCAAAATACCCTTTATCGCCTCGGATTGAATGATATAGGTGGAAATATATATTAGCAAAATACCCTTTATCGCCTCGGATTGAATTATATAGGTGGAAATATATATTAGCAAAATACCCTTTATCGCCTCGGATTGAATGATATAGGTGGAAATATATATTAGCAAAATACCCTTTATCGCCTCGGATTTACTGAGATAGGTGGAAACATATATTAGCAGAATACCCTTTATCGCCTCGGATTGAATGATATAGGTGGAAATATATATTAGCAAAATACCCTTTATCGCCTCGGATTGAATGATATAGGTGGAAATATATATTAGCAAAATACCCTTTATCGCCTCGGATTGAATGATATAGGACGAAATATATATTAGCAAAATACCCTTTATCGCCTCGGATTGAATTATATAGGTGGAAATATATATTAGCAAAATACCCTTTATCGCCTCGGATTGAATGATATAGGTGGAAATATATATTAGCAAAATACCCTTTATCGCCTCGGATTGAATTATATAGGTGGAAATATATATTAGCAAAATACCCTTTATCGCCTCGGATTGAATGATATAGGTGGAAATATATATTAGCAAAATACCCTTTATCGCCTCGGATTTACTGAGATAGGTGGAAACATATATTAGCAGAATACCCTTTATCGCCTCGGATTGAATGATATAGGTGGAAATATATATTAGCAAAATACCCTTTATCGCCTCGGATTGAATGATATAGGTGGAAATATATATTAGCAAAATACCCTTTATCGCCTCGGATTGAATGATATAGGACGAAATATATATTAGCAAAATACCCTTTATCGCCTCGGATTGAATGAGATAGGTGGAAATATATATTAGCAAAATACCCTTTATCGCCTCGGATTGAATGATATAGGTGGAAATATATATTAGCAAAATACCCTTTATCGCCTCGGATTGAATGATATAGGTGGAAATATATAGAAGCAAAATACCTTTTATCGCCTCGGATTGAATGAGATAGGTGGAAATATATATTAGCAAAATACCCTTTATCGCCTCGGATTGAATGATATAGGTGGAAATATATATTAGCAAAATACCCTTTATCGCCTCGGATTGAATGATATAGGACGAAATATATATTAGCAAAATACCTTTTATCGCCTCGGATTGAATGAGATAGGTGGAAATATATATTAGCAAAATACCCTTTATCGCCTCGGATTGAATGATATAGGTGGAAATATATATTAGCAAAATACCCTTTATCGCCTCGGATTGAATGATATAGGTGGAAATATATAGAAGCAAAATACCTTTTATCGCCTCGGATTGAATGAGATAGGTGGAAATATATATTAGCAAAATACCCTTTATCGCCTCGGATTGAATGATATAGGTGGAAATATATTGAAGCAGAATACCCTTTATCGCCTCGGATTAAATGATATAGGTGGAAATATATAGAAGCAAAATACCAGGCATCGCTACGGATTCAATAATGCAGGTGCAAATAAATACTAACAGAATACCTGGCGTCACCTGGGAATGAATGAGATAGGTATAAATACAGAATAGATGAATACTTGGTGTCGCTCGGGATTGTATTAGATAACTGCACATATACATTAGCAGAATACCCGCATTGCTCAAGATTGAATGAGATAGGTGAGGAAATTTACTAGCAATATCCTCGGCTTCGCCCGGAATTGAAGGGAATTAATTGAAATATATATTAGCAAAAATCCTGGCATTGCTCAGGATTGAATGAGACAGGGGCAAATATATACTAGCAAAATTATCAGCGTCGCTCGTGATTAAATGAGAGTGGCAGAATATAAAGTTTGTACCGTAAATGGCTTAAACAATTTTCTATCTAAAAATTCCTTCATTTGTTAAGCCATTCCGGATATGGCTTAAACAGTTTACGATCTCAAAATTAGATAAATACATATATATTGTTGGTTTTCTATGAAAGTTTACTAGGACAGTTTCTTTAGGGAGTAATCTATATTTTTAAAATTTTTTTATGTTATTATCCGGGATGATATGATGGCTGTAGTGGTGGGTAGGAAGAACCATGATTATGTTAATTTTAAACGTGCTCTTGCGTTTTCTTTTGGAGGTTGGGTTGAAGAGAGTAATGTCCGTTTTGAGGTAAAAACGCTTCGGAAATTGTTTCATATATGTATTTAAATTACCCGTCTTAGTGTAGGTAAAACTATAAAACTACTTTAAGTATGTGTTGTATATTACCCGTCCTTGCAAAGGTAAAATTATTTTATATACATGCTGTTAATTATCTACTCTAGATAAGATACTTTAGGGTTTGTAAGCTTTTAGGGCACACCCTAATAAAATAAATAATTCGATACAAGCTTCTGAAATGACAAATGCAACAACTTCATAAAATGTAACACAGAAGGGGTTTATTGAGGAGAATGTGGTATTTTCCTTGTAGAAAGCTGGACTCCGGCACCTGGTATTATCGCGGTAGTTATTCCAGTGGAATCGTCGATACCGTAGAGATAACACCGAGGTGGAGAGAGAGAAGAAAAGGAGGTCCGTTCCGTTTGGAGTCCCTCTGTGTAAGAATGAGTTGTTCATCTTCAAACCGGATGCTGGCTGATTTCCTTTGGGGATAGGAAGTATCAAAGCGCCGTACCCCTGACTGGTCAAGATGTGGCCGAATAGTACAGGGGAGAGGCATTGATTCGAGAAAGAAAAAAGTCTCATTTGTTTCTGCTACATAACCCCCTGCTTAGGCTGAAAACCAACAGAGAAAAAGGTAGCATAAAAAATAGCGAAAAAATAAAAATGTCTTTTCTATATTTATTTTTAAGAGAAAGAAAAAAAATTTTCTTACTTTTGTGTGAAAAGTTGGGGAAAATTTGCACTTCTTGTAATAGAATATTTTTTTTCCTTTTTTTTGAAATAAGGGAAAACAAGGAAAAAATATTTTCTTAACAGAAATACAAAGTTTTACACAGTCTCTTCGGCCAATGTACCCGTCGACCACTACGTGTAGTAGTGACATGATTGTCTTCATTTGGAGCATTTACTTCAGGTGTATGCATATTTTGATGCTGTGTGAAAGTAGGGGGAATGTGTGGCTCGTGTGTTTTTGTGTCAAGAAAGGCTTTTTTTTATTCTATCAATAGAAACATTTTCTCTTTTACCACTGATATCTAAAGTAAAAAGTTTATCGGTATGTGAAAGCATGCGATAAGGGCCAGTATAAGGTGAAGTTTCTAAGAAAAACGTGAGTCCAAGACAAAATGTCCTTTGGGACTGAAGATCTAATGGTCTGTTCCCTAGTGTGCATCGGTGGGAGCTTACTAAAATAAGCTCGCAATCTGTTTACATACAGAGCTGTGTGGTTTGTTGTTAACTCTATTGGGCTCAACATTTGGTCTGGCAACGATAGAGGTACTCCATATACAAGTTCGGCTGAAGTGTATCCCAGGTCCTCTTTGATGGCAGCACGACAGCCAAGAAGGACAACCGGTACATATTCGCTCCATCGCTGTTGGTCAGGGTAAGCATGTAATGCTGCTTTCAATTGGCGATGGAAGCGTTCAATCATCCCGTTAGAAGCAGGGTGATAGCTTGTAGTGCGAATACGTTGGATCCCTAGCATCCTGGAGAGTTCCTGGAAGAGGTGGGATTCAAACTGTACGCCACGATCAGTGGTGATGGTAGTGGGAACTCCGTAAC